>NC_135271.1:8042500-8342500 GCF_051311805.1 Agelaius phoeniceus
CGAGCACCGGACCCCCCCGCCGTGGCTCAACAGTGTGATAGATGAATCTGATTTGTGCTAACACTTGTAACTATATTTTAAATATTTTAGAAAATATTTGTAAAAAAGTAAGAGAGGAAAAGGATATGGAATTAGTGTCACAAAACAGATGTTTTCAGATGTTCATGAGAAAACAGGATGCAGGATGTAGTTTGAGATAAGTAACATCCCAAAAGGCAATAGGCCTCAGGATAATTAAAGAATCAGCCTTGAAATGGACAAAATTGGGATGATTCCAGGTATCTATAAAATCATAAGGCTTCTTTTTGGAATATAATGCTGGCTTCTATACCACAAGACTTGGGGGGCATGTGCAGCTTGTGGGGTTGTTCAAAGGACAGTGATGATGAGGAGAAGCCTTCGTGGGAAGCGACCACCAAAACCAAAAGACCCCTTAGAAGCAAGCAGAGCATGCACTGTGCAGTACAGTGACATAGATTTCAAGAATCAAAAATAGGAGGAGATTGACAGAAAATTATTGAGGAATATGTATTAGCATCCAGTCTATAAGTTGTCCTTGGATTCTTTATCTTTTGAATGGGAGGCAGGGTGAGAAAAGCCCCCTGTATCCTGACTGGTTTTGCTTATGCTTTATCCAAACCACTGCCAAATTATTTTGTATCTGCTTGATTATATTTGATTGCATGTTTTCATGTAAAATTGCTGCTCAAATAAAATTGCTGCTCAATTCTAATGTTGGTTTATTAAATTAGACATATAGGGACCTCATTCATAACAACAGCCCACCTCAGTCACCTACCCGTTGGGACTGTGCTTTCTACTGAGCCAGTCCTGCCAGAAAAGCAGCTTTAAACACACCTCCAAGAAGGCACTGATCCAGATAAAGCACATCCATTCCCCTCTGCCCAGGGCCAGTCCCCTGTACATCTGGCAGCCTGCAAAATCTAACACCCCCTCAGGCTCCAACACATTGTTCCAGCCCAAAGCATAAAGGCAATTTGTTTCGTTAAAGCTGAAGTCATTCCTGCAGGTCCTTGGCCTTCCAAGGCCAACGCTGCCACTCCGGAGGGAATCCTGTGACCCCAAGCATTTGATGGTGACCACACCAAAGCAAGAGGTGGCTCCTTCAGCAGGAGAATGGCACATGGCAATGCTGTGCCTTTGTGTCCCCAGCCTTCCCCCCATTGTTTCAGCAATGGCAGCTACACTTAGGCAGCTTCAGCAGAGCTTATTTGTGTTGGCTGAGTGCAGATCAGGACTCCCAGCCCACCTCTAACAGCAGCTTGCAATGACAACAGCACCTGCACACTGAGGTCTTTTGCTGGAGGCAAGCCTGTCACAAGCACACACCCTCTTCAAACTTCCCATCAAACAGAAAGGAGAAGAGCAGGAAAAGGCTACCTTTGGACCAGTCTTCCCCAGGTCTACACATGGGCCCATTCTGGGTAGAAAACTCCCGCCAGTGCTGGCCTTCTTCTTCATGTTGAGAAACTTCTCCCACAGGAACTTAGAGGGAAGCAGCGGAAAGGCAAAAATAAACCAGCTAGAGCCTCAGAGTTGGGCTTTTTCAGAAAGGCTTTTCTTCAACAAGTGGCACTGCTGAACAATTTGTGATCGCATTGTCCAGGACAGTCCTGGAAGCCCTGGAAGTTGCTTGCTGAAATACTCAGCACCAATAAATTAACAATACAGAGTGCAATACACATACTCCAACCACATGGCTCTGTCCCATCAGCTTCTCCGTGATTGCATGTGACATGGTTGGGGATTTCTGCTCTTTGGGCATTTGTTTCCTCTTCAGGTTCATTGGATTGAGGCAGTGACCTTTTCAAAGAATGGGGAGCAGCTCTCAGAACTGCCCTGACTCCATCCCTGTACAGCACTGAGAACTCACAGCAAGGAGATAGCACTGCTGGCTGAGTCCAAGAGAGGCAAGAAGGGAACGTTGCACCAAGAGTGAGGAGCACAGGAATGTGTCCAAGTTGTAGTTCTCTCTGTTAATTAGCATTTGTTTTCTCTCTCTGGGCTCACAGACCCCTGCAGAGAAGAAAACAGAGGGATCTCCTGGACAGAGCCTCAGCAGTGGGGCATCTTCAGTCAAGTGAGCTCCAGACACCAAGGGACATTTGTGGCCCTGGCTGCAGGGAGCAGGAAAGAACCGTAACGCCCTCAAGATTCCTACCAATCCAGAGCTTTCAAGAGAAGCCAACTCCTTTGGGAGAGATACCATCAACACATGGTAAACCAAAATCAGGGGACAATTCCCAGCACAGGAAGATTTCCACCATCCTGCAGAACAAAGGTGTGATGGTCTTCACAGGGGTCTTAGGATGAGGGAAGAGATGAGGATCTGCCTCCATGGTTCAGCAGGCTTGATTTATTATTTTGTGATATATAATATATTAAAACTACACTAAAAGAATAGAAGAAATGATTTCATCAGAAGGCTAGCTAAGAAAGGAAGAGGAAGGAATGATAACAAAGGCTTCTGGCCTGGACTATCTGTCTGAGCCAGCTGGGCTGTGATTGGCCATTAATTACAAACATCCAACATGGGCCAATCCAAGATCCACCTGTTGCATTCCACAGCAGCAGATAATCATTGTTTACATTTTGTTCCTGAGGCTTCTCAGCTTCTCAGGAGGAAAAATCCTAAGGAAAGGATTTTTCATAAAAGATATCTGGGACACAAAGGTGCTGAGACATTTTCTTCTGGACGTGCTGCAGCAGATAACTTGCTTTGCTGTACACTGTGTCTGCAGGGCTGGATCTGTGCCCACACAGGAGCTGAGAGAGAACAGCTGCTTTGGAAGCTCTTCCAGCTGGGACCAGCCCTGTCTCACAGGGCTTTGGGCAGACTTTGAGCTCCTCCCCAACATGCTCAGGTGCCCAAGGGCAGCTTGGTCTTGACACCAGCAGGGGGCTATTTACAAATCACAAACGGGACAGGACTGCTGTGGAACTGCCTTGAGCTCTTTTATTTTCCAGCATCACTCTCATTACATGGTTATGACAATGGGAAGATGCCAGCAGCTCACATCCCAGGCAGCAGACCAAGAACTTAATGTTACAACTTCCTTTATAAGTTTCTTGACCAATCACACAAAGCAAAAGCACATTGACAGTAGTTCCATCCAACCACTATAAGCACACGTACCTTTGGTTAAAACAATGCTTGCTTATTTTGAATACAATACCTGCTTGTAAGCCTTAAAGCACAATGCACAGAGCTCCATTATTAAGCTTTAACCCTCCAAATATCTTGCTAGATAAACTTTTCTTTGGCTTAGGGAGTTATTCTAGACAAGCCTTAATACACAGACCATTGTTCTATTTGTCCTTGCTTTTCTACTTTTTAAATAATTTTTCTGCTGACCAAACTCATGGCTGCTGCTTAGCTCTAATCACAGTTCTACTGTATCTGAGGCTTGCCTTTTGCAGCTTTCCCAAAACCCTCTGGTTTTGTGGATTCCCACAGTTCCCCCTCTCTGTTCATCTCTAAAGAAACCTTCATAATTGTGTCGTTTATTACTTGCGTTTCGTAGCCTTACTATAATATTTCTGCTTATTACCTACTTAAAGCATTTTCTTGCTTGCACTAAAGCAGGGGCAGGGAGAGCAGGGACACCAGGGCAGTTTGCAGCCTTAACACAGCCCACTGGGTACTTACAGTGAAAGATGTCAGTCTTTCTCTGGACAAAAGACGAGGTGTCGAGGTCTTCTTTGGGAATCCAGAAGCCATTTTGAAGGCAGGATCTCCCAGATGAGTGACAATGCCTCAACAAAACTGGAAGAAGCAACAATGGAACTCTGAAAATCCAGAACCCAATTCATGGCACATTCAAGGCATCTATTGGTGCTAAAAATTTTCTATGATTTGAAAGTAGCTAAGTGCTTGTTTGGTCTAAGTAGCTAGTATGTTAGGCCTCTAGTTGGACTTTATTTGAACTATAGGGCTGCCTTGTGCAATTCAAAGATGGATCATACTGAAACCTGGAGCTAAAAATCTGAACATTAGCAATAGTTAGAACAGACAAAGCTGAAGTTTAAATATTACTTTAAAATAGCTAAAGTGGACGTCCTCTTCTTTTGGCTAAAGCACCCCTGCTCTCTCAGCTGCTCCTCACAGGACTTGGGAGAGACTGGAATGTTATGGCTAATGGCTTAAAAATTGTTAGAAAGGACTTTCTGCCCATTGGGACAAAACTGTATAAAGAGGCTGCGACCACCCAAGCCCACCCTTCCCTGAAAATGCCTCTGGACTGGAACTTGGCACTGTGAGTTAAGCTGCCGAAGGGAACTTGAGACAAGACAAAGGTGACACTATTGTCCCATTAGCTCAGGGCTGGGGAGAAGTAAACAAGGCTGCAGAGAAAAACCTGTCCACAACAAAGCCAAACCCAGCAGCTGTCCTGAAAATCAGCTCTGTCTGCCTTCAAGGTGGGCAAGTCATAGCCACAGACTTGTCTGCTGAGGCCAGGTTTGCACACAAACCCCTCATCAAAGACCTCCACAGTGCCCCCAGACCCATTCCTGAGGCCTTGCACCAGATGACTGCAGGGCACGCAAAGTAACACAACAGATCTGAAAATCCAGAAGCCAATTGATGGCAGACTCAAAGGACAGACAGATGCTAAAGATTTTCTATTATTTCAAAGTAACAATAGACAGAGTCCAACTTGCCCCACCCCAGGGAGGCACCTGGGAGGTCCCACCTTGCTCAAATCTGCATGAATCCATTGGAGTCTTACGTTTTGGGAGAACTCACCACATAGAAGACCAGAAGAGGATTTTATGGTATGCCAATGGGATCCATGGAATGGTGATGTTTTTCACTTCATCTGTCTCTGTCACTCTCCTTCTTCCCCTTCTTCCCAACCCCCCATCCCCCCCCCCCCCACCACCCCACCGCTTCTTTTTCTTTTCCTTTCTCTCTCTCTTCCTCACATTTACTGTTACATAAAATCCAGACTATTGATTTTGGCATATGGTCTCATTTGCACCTCAATTCACAGGCCTCTCCCTAATAATTTTAATAACCAGATGATAACAACCCACTGAAACTTGAACAGACCTCATTAGCCTTTAAGCAGTTTAAGCAACAACTATACAGGAAAAAAATGTATAGACCAGTACATTTAGAAAATGTTGCATTCCTTCAGTGCAAAAAAAAAATGGCACAATCAGTAGAGCATATATTGTTCATCCACTTAGCTGTGCATTGTGGTGGTGTTCACAGGGGTCTTAGGATGAGGGAAGAGATGAGGATCTGACTCTTGATTTATTATTTTATGATATATATTCTATTACAATTATACTAAAAGAATAGAAGAAAGGATTTCATCAGAAGGCTAGCTAAGAATAGAAAAAGAAAGAATGAATAACAAAAGCTTGTGTCTCAGACAGAGAGTCTGAGCCAGCTGACTGTGAGTGGCCATTAATTAGAAACAACTCTAGGAGACCAATCACAGATGCACCTGTTGCATTCCACAGCAGCAGATAACCATTGTTTACATTTTGTTCCTGAGCTCTCTCAGCTTCTCAGGAGAAAAAACCCAAAGGATTTTTCATAAAACATGTCTGTGGTAGTGCAGACCACTGAACTGCTGCACCAGAAGACGGGCATTATCCCATCCTGTATTTCCCTTTGGCATTCTCTCTCAGAGCGCAGATGAGACAAAACCAAAAAGTTCAACTTGAGTCAATCTTTACCTCCAAAGGAAATTCAGGAACTTTCTGCAGAGGCCAATGCTCTGCACGCTGATGAACTCCTTGCAGAGGCCAATGCTCTGCACGCTCAGGAACTTTGCAGAGGCCAATGCTCCGCGAACAATTCCCCTGGCGAATCGCCCAGTGAAGCCACCTCTAGGAGCCCAGGCTGCGCACAAGCAGCCAGGGCCGCGTTCTCAGGCAACTGAGGCCGCGCCGCTGTCACAGACGCTGCCGCCGCCTTCGTGGTTTCCAGGCAGCCGCGGAACCCGGCAGCCGCCGCCCTTTCCCGGATCCTGCCCCTCCCGGGCCCGCACGCCCCCCAAGATGCTGCCGGGGCTCGGGGGCTTCGTCTGCCTGGGCTGGGGCTCGGCCTCCCCTGCGGGACAAGGTGAGGAGGGGTCCCCGGCGGTCGTGTCCCCCCGGGAGCGTGGGTGAGTCCCCCATGTCCCCCCCAAGCCGGGGTCACCCCCTTTTCTCTGCCCAGAGCTCCTGAGCCAGCTCCTGCTGCCCCCTGGGAGGGGCTTTGGGGAGCCCCCCGGGACCCCCTTGAATGCCCATTCCTGGCCACTGGGACCCTTCGCATGTCCTTCCCCAGCTGCAGGACCTCCTGCACCCCCTTATCCTGCCCCGACACCCCCTGCACCCCCTTTCCCGGGTATCCTCCTCTCCCAGCCCCTGGATCCCCCGTTTCCATGAGCCCGGGGACCCCCGGACGCCATTCCCGGTTAGCCCGGGGCACCTCAGCCCCAGGCCTTCCTTTGCCCGGCGAGCGGTGACGTCACTGCAGACTCGGCCGCCATTGGCCAGCAGCAAAGAGCGGCGCCAATGGCGGGGCCGGAGGCGGCTCAGGGGCCGTGAAGAGCCTTGAGCTGTGAGGGGCCCTGAGGGGCCATGAAGGGCTGTGAGGTGTCACTCTTGCGCCCAGAATGACACAGGAACAGGCAGGAGGCAGTATTGCAGAAAGACTAAAAGAAGGTTTAATTCAAGAGAACCGTGCGGTTTTTATAGAGTGATACGATATATTCTGTTTGATTGGCTCGTTAACAAAATCACATTCTTTATACACCGTCCTTGAGAAGAAGAGAAAGATGAAGCAGAAGAACACCACCTGCAGATTGTTTATACTTAAGTTCTCACATTCTTACAACTTGCTAATAATTCTCACAAGCTGCTGTGAGAAACACTTGCTGTTTCTCTCTCTCTGTGCCATGGCATCCACAGTGAGGGGCTGTGAGGGCTCTTGGGCAACTGTGAGGGAGCCATGAGGGGCCTGTGAGGGACCATGGGGAACTGTGTGGTGTTATCTTTTTATACTAAAAACTACGTGTACACTATTGACAATAACTCAATAACTTCTCAATACTTATCACCTATGTTAGACAGTGAGTTTTTACTCTAATCTAAAAATGCCAACATCACTTAAAAGATGGAGGGAGGGAGGGAGGGAGGGAGGGAGGGAGGGAGGAAGGAAGGAAGGAAGGAAGGAAGGAAGGAAGGAAGGAAGGAAGGAAGGAAGGAAGGAAGGAAGGAAGGAAGGAAGGAAGGAAGGAAGGAAGGAAGGAAGGAAGGAAGGAAGGAAGGAAGGAAGGAAGGAAGGAAGGAAGGAAGGAAGGAAGGAAGGAAGGGTGATAAATGAATTCACTGGATTCAAGGATCATACAATTCTAAATTTATTATTATTATTATGCAAGCAAGAATAAGCAAAGTTCAGTGCTGGGCGGCCGGGAGTCTCCGCTCCTCTAGGCTCGCACCGTTCCTATCCCCAAAGTCCACCTTTTATTGCCTTTTTCTCCCGGGTCC
The DNA here is from genome assembly GCF_051311805.1 of Agelaius phoeniceus. Classification (NCBI taxonomy): domain Eukaryota; kingdom Metazoa; phylum Chordata; class Aves; order Passeriformes; family Icteridae; genus Agelaius; species Agelaius phoeniceus. Next base: position 8,050,013 of record NC_135271.1, read on the forward strand.
AGGGATGATGTGGTCTGTCTTTTGCGCTTGCTCGTTCAGTTGCTAGGGGGTCTTTTTCTGCCTTCTGGTGGTTGTGGGATGAAGGCTCCAAGTCTTCCTCTTTTAACCGCTGAGTGAACTTTTCCTTCTAAGGCATACCTATACAGTGGAATTTTCAGAACACTATACAATTCCTGCAAGCCTATGCAATTCTTGTGAGTTTAGGGATTGTTATTACAGCTCTCCTCTGTGACCTCTTAGGTGAACTTTTCTTTACCATGGAATTCCCAAAGCACTATACGATTCCTGCAAGCCAAGCAACCATATGTGAACAATATGTGGCTATACATTTAAAATCAAGCGTTTTTAACTATTTAGTTATTGCTTTGATATTGTATAATTATTTAGCTATTGATTAAATTAATGAACAAACGTATTGCTACTTATTACAATCCCCCATTTTTTTTTTTACCAATTTTGTTCATTAAATCTTTTTAGTTCCTTCCTAGCAAGCGTTAAGTGAGTTTCCTCCTCTGTTAAGCTATGTGCACTAATTATAGATGCTAATTTCCTTAGCTTTTTCATCATATTCCAATTCATAACGAATAGAACTGCTGACAAAAAAAAACCCAAGCACAATCGGAATCAAAAGAACAACAATGGGATGGCATATACTGTTTAGGACACCTGCGGTAGTAGGAGACCACCCGAACAGGGTATCCCACCACCTGTGCTCGCCATCTTGCTTTACCCTCTCTATAACCCAGTGTATTTTTCCTACATCATGATGAACAGTCACTAGGGTTTTCTGTCCGCTTTCCTTGATTCTCTCGAGGATTTGGATCAGGTCTTGATGGAGCATCAGTTGTCTCACTAGAGTGAAGCTCATCCCAATCGGAGTGGGCATTAACTTGTGAAGCAGTGTGTAGTTGGATTGTAATAGGTGGTGAGAGGTGACTTTAGCTTCATAAGTAATATTACACCCTGTAATCTTAGTGAAGTTACAAGCACAGAAGTTTGAGTGATTCTTTGTATCCACCACAATACCATCTACAAGCACAGAATCACAAATAGTTCTAAAACACGCACATCCATTGCCTATGTATATAAGAACTGTTTTAGAAGTCTCGTTAGGACGAATCTCAAAATGACAAATGTTTTGCTCTGTGTATAAACAGATATCTTGAGCTATAATTCCATGGCCTTCACAGATGAACCCCAGTTGTTCTCAGATAATGCAAGATTCCAAATCAACAGTTTGCCATTTGTCATCAAACTGACGGGCCCATCCCCTATGTTCTATAGGATAGAGGACAGCTCCGTCATGGTTTATTCCTAATGCAATACCAGGAAAAACTAGATGTACAGAGGCATTGCGTATGGTCAAGACAAAAGCAGTAGCTGTATTTGAAATAGCATTATCGGTAAAATTCACCAGTTTCCACCAGGATTGGAATTCTCTTTCAAAATCGTTGGCATTGTCCCAGATTATTTTCCAAATTTCTGTGGGGAAAGTGCCTTCCTCGCCCTCTCTTATAATCGAGGCAGAAACTGACTGCATCCACAATTGTGCGTGGATACAGCTGAGGGCTAAGGAAACATTATTTTGTGCAGCACTGAGTGCATCAATCACCAATTTGTGATCGTTCACATTTACTCTTTCCCACTTTGGCAAAATGTTTGACAGCATCCACTGGTGTGTCCCCAAGGCTAACAGAGATGACTTCAGTGGTTGCTGTAATTTGGACAGATCTCTAGTCGTAGCAGCCAATTTGTTCATTAGTACTTCCGAATCAATGCTATTCAGGATTCCCAATCCTGTACCTAGAACACCGGTCACATCTCTAAGTTTCCTTGGTTTAAAAGAGCTGCATTTCCGCAGCCAAATGGTCCAGCCTTCAAAGGATGTTTGCAAAAACGGAGAACAAGCTGGCTGGATGTCTGAAACATTGGTCTGCATCAGCAGTTTGACCAGTTTGAGAGACCATGCTGGATTGAATAATATTTGTTGTTGACCAGTTTTCCTGATTATATAAGGTCCAATTTTGAAAGTTTTTGGGGTGAGTATAACTGGTGGTGCAGATGGAGTGATGATATTATGAGGTTCAGCAGTGGTAGAGTGTGTTTTAGTATCTATTATAAATTTAAAAGAAAGGCCCTGTGTATCTTTCAACCAGAGACAGACTACCTCTGCAGTGTGAGTTAATGTGAAGTTTTGCCAGCAGTCTCGTGTGATTGGGTGTGCACAATCTGCTATTTGTTTATCCTCCTGACCCATGGAAACACTGATTGCAATTGCGTTAGTATAGTCAGACCCATTAACCATTCGACATCCAATATTAATTTGTTCTCCCACTACTCCTTGAAGCTGCCAGGTTTTCTGCTTCTTCCATTCGTGTCTAGCGTACGGCAGACTGTCATGCAGTACTAATGTTAGTAAACTTTAACCTGTGGTATTCCCCATAGATCCGGTAGATTGCAAAAAGGCCTGAGACCAGTCAGGGGTCAGGGTCCCTTTATTTAGGGGGATCATGTTCTCTTTGTAAAGCTGATGAGGGTTTCCCCAGGCAGCCGGGAGGCTCAGGGTTATAATAATTAAGGTAGCTCGCCAAGCAGGGCAGGGTCCTAGCAACAAATTCCTTTCTCCTTTTGTACTCATATCTCTTTTACCTGGGGCTTTCCTGTGCTCCGTTCCTGTTCCTGTGCTCCGTTGCTCTCCCCCACTACTCCTTACCTCTCTGCCTCGCCTGCCAGCCCCGGTGCGTTGCTCTGCAGGGATCATTATCTTCTCGGCAGCAGGGGTAGTCTTCAGGGGTGCATTATTTGGGCTATCTCCTTAACTCCTGCCCCCACTCCTAAGGGCAGGCTGTCAGGCCTCCAGGCAAAGGGTCTCCTGTAAAGGATTTCTTTGATTTTATGACAGACTCTCTGCCGTCCCTAGCGAGCTTTACAGGGCCTGAGTCCCACACCTACTTAGGGTCCACCCTCTGCCTTTTTATTCCCTTTCTCCTGTCTTCCTAGAGTTACGTTGTTCTTCCCTACGTTCTCTACGTTTTTGTTGTTTATAGACTCGGGAATAGCGATGAATCGTGCTATTCCACTCGTCAGGCCTCACTTGCCACCCCAGAGGAACGTGGATTCCCTTCTTACACAAGGTAGTTAATATGACTGTCTGGTTTTGGCGTGTGATCCTATGCAATTGGTGTTGGAATTCCCATGCCAGGGCCCAATCTCTTCTCTCTTCTAGATTTTCAACTAGTGACACTGCTTCTCTGTCAGGGATCATCCGCTCTCCAGGGATCCTTATAAATTCTCTTAAGGCCCTTAATGGATTTGCTCTTCTCCAATCCCAATCACAAGTAGGACACCATGTGCTCCCCACCAAATGTGACTGGAAAATCCACCATTTGTCTTTACAGCCCCCGCAAAAGATTTTTACCCACGCCCGACAAGAGGATTCCCAACATTTAAGACACTCGGTGTAATTTAATAATTCTCGCCTCATTTCAGCTACTACTGAAAGAGCAAGCGTCAGTTCATTCCAGGTTTTCCATGGCAGAGGGCACTTGAACTGTTCCAGTTCCTGTAGGGGTTTTCTTACCAAGAGTCTCAATCGGTACAGTTCTCTGTCCCCTAATTCAGTCATTCACGTTCCCAGCTGGCGCAGGTCCCTGTGCCTTCCGAAGGGTTGGCCGTAGATCCCCAGGGCGACTGGTCACCTCCCAAGGGGTGTCTGCAGGGATGGGTCCTTTCACTCGACTGGCATGTGTCCAGCCTTTTTCAGCAGTTGGGATGGCTGTTTCTGTGGTAAACAGGACAACATAGGGACCTTCCCATTAGGGTGTTAGGGATGTCTCTTTCCAAGTCTTAGTTAGGACCCTATCTCCGGGTTTAAGCTTATGCATTATTATATCCAAAGGGGGTCTTTGTACCAATAGCCCTTTTCGTCTTAATTCCTCCCTCCGTTTCATTAACTGTTGTATGTAACCCTGAATTTGACTATCTTGGATGCAAGTATGGTTCCCCGGAAGTTCTAAGTCATAAGGCATTCCATAAAGCATTTCAAAGGGAGAGATTCCCACATCCGTCCTAGGTTGGGTTCTAATGTTTAGCAATGCCATGGGTAAACATCTGACCCAAGACATTTTAGTTTCTACCATGAGCTTGGTGAGTTGCTTCTTGATTTCTCCATTTGCCCTTTCCACCCTCCCTGAGCTTTGAGGGTGCCAAGGGGTGTGATATTGCCATTTAGTGCCTAAGGCCCTGGTTACCTCTCTCAGTACTTTGTTTGCAAAATGGGGACCTCTGTCAGAGTCTAATATTTCTACTAGTCCATACCTAGGGATAATTTCTTCCAGCAGGGTTTTAATCACCACATTTGCAGTAGCCCGTGATGTAGGATATGCTTCTACAAAGTGGGTTAGATGATCTACCAGTACCAATTAGTACTTGTATCTCCCTACTTTCGGTAGCTCGGTGAAATCTATTTGTACGTGTGAAAAAGGTCGGTGTGCTAGTTCCCTTCCTCCTGGAATCCTTTCTCGAGCCTAATGTCTGTTAACTCTTTGGCATGTTATACATCCCCTAACTACTTGTTTTGCTATATCGTAAATTCCTATACACATGTACTTAATAGTAAACTGATCTACTAAGGCTTGGGTTCCCCAATGAGTCTGGTCATGCAGCTGCTGCACTATTCTTGGGCCATAGATTTTGGCAGTACCTCCCTATCGTCTGGCAAGTTTCGAATACCCCCATTCTCTTTTATTCCCATTTTGTCTAATTTCTCCTTTTCCTGGGCTGTAAAGCTCAGGACTCGAACTTTCTCATCATCTCGCGTTCTCCTTATCCCCTGATCCTGGAATTTTCTGAGAGCAGCTTCCTTTGCCCCTCTGTCTGCTGTGTTGTTTCCTCTGATCAAATGGGAGAGACCCTTTTGATGTCCTTTAACATGTACTATTGCTGTTTTCTTTGGGCCTCTTAAAGCTTGTAGTACCTGAGTAATTAGTTCCTGATGTATTAATTCTCTTCCTCGGGAGTTTATTAACCCTCTTTCTTCCCAAATTTTCCCAAAGGTATGTACCACTCCAAAGGCGTATTTTGAGTCTGTGTAGATGGTCCCAACCTTAGCTTCCAAGAATTTTAGAGCCCGCACTACTGCATACAGCTCACAGGCCTGGGCTGACCAACTAGGACTCAAAGGTCCGGATTCCATTATTTCCAAATTTTCACCTCCTACAATCGCATATCCAGAGATTTGCTTTCCCTCAACAACTCTAGAGGACCCATCCACAAATAACTTTTCTCCCTCTTCCAGTTCTTCCTCTTCGAGGTCCGGCCTAATTTTTGTTTGTTTTTCTATGCTATGTAGGCAGTCATGAGTTAAATCCTCCTGTGGATCTCCAAACAAGAATTCAGCGGGGTTTTGCAGAGAGGTGGTTTCAAGTATCAACCGAGGGGATGACAGTAAAATGCCCTCGTATTTCAAGTCTTGAGTCTGTTATCCATTTTTCTGCCTTTTGTTGCAATACTGCCCCTATGTTATGGGGGGGGGTAAAGACTTTCAGTTCTCCTCCATAGGTAATTTTGAGAGCTTCTTCCCCTAAGAGGGCTGTTGCCACTATAATCTGCAAACATGTTGGCCATCCTCTACTTACGGGGTCTAGTATTTTAGAAATAAATGCTACTGGTTTTTGACTGCCGGCCCAGTCCTGAGCCAGTACCCCAAATGCTACTCCTGCCTCAGTGTTAACAAACAAATAAAAGGGTCTCCTAACATCCGGGAGGCTTAGCACCGGGGCATTAGCCAATTCCTCTTTTAATTGTTTTAATGCTTCATCGTCCTTCTCAGTCCATTTCATCAAACCTTCAGCAGTTAGTTTTTCATACAAAACTTTTACTTTACCACTAAAGTTTTTAATCCATTCTCTGTTAGCCAATTCCTCTTTTAATTGTTTTAATGATTCATCATCCTTCTCAGTCCATTTCATCAAACCTTCAGCAGCTAGTTTTTCATACAAAAATTTTACTTTACCACTAAAGTTTTCAATCCATTGTCTGCAATATCTTACAAGACCCAATAGCTGCCTGATTTGTCTCGTATTTCTTGGGGGAGGAAGGGAGAGGATTCCCTTAACCCTCCCTGGGTCTAGTGTTTTAGTTCCTTTACTAAGTCGGTGTCCTAGGTACTTCACTTCTTCTTCTACAAATTGCAATTTACTTTTGGACACCTTCAGCCTCTGGATGCTTAAAAAGTTCAGAAGCTTAATGCTTTCTTCTCTAACTGATTCCTCACTTTTTCCAGCAATTAAAAGGTCATCTACATATTGAACAATGGTTACTCCTTGGTTTGGGGTATAGGATTTCATTATTTGCTCTAGTGCCTGCCCAAACAAATTCGGGGATTCTTTGAATCCCTGTGGGAGCACTGTCCACCTTAGTTGTTGCTTTCGGTGGGTATCAGGATCTTCCCATTCAAATGCAAAATAATCTCTACATTCTTCTTTCAAGGGGCATGCCCAAAAGGCGTCTTTCAAATCTATAACACTATACCAGTGATCATCTGGTTTCAATTGACTGAGCAATGTGTGGGGGTTTGCTACTACAGGGAACCGGGCAATGCTTCTCTTATTTATTTCCCTTAGATCATGTACTAATCGGTATTTTCCGTCTGGTTTCTTTACAGGTAAGATGGGGCTGTTGAAGGGAGACATGCAAGGTTCCAAGAGCCCTTGTTGTATTAACCGTTCTACCTCTGGTTTTAGTCCCCTTCGCCCCTCATCTGACATGGGATATTGTTTTATCCTTACTGGGATTTCTGGGCTTTGAATGTTGACTGTGAAGGGCTATATTCCATCTTCCTGCTGTATCAGGGGTATACCAGACTTCTGGGTTGATTTTCTCTTTGTCAGTGACCCGTAAGGGGCACAACCTGACTTTCAGCTGTTTTTCTTCAATATTTATGTTTATCCCTAATTCCACCATTAAATCTCTTCCTAATAAATTGTAATCAGCTTCAGGGACCAGTAGCAGTGATCCTACCCCTATTTTCTTCTCTGATTCTATTAAAACATCTTTAATTACAGGAACCTTGAAGGGTTCTCCTTTTGCCCCAATAACCTGTAGTGTGGAAGGTGAAATCTTACATCCCAGGGGCAAAGATTGAACTCTCAGCCCCTGTATCTACAAGGAAGGTTATGGGGGTTTGCTGGGGACCCACCTTAAGTTTTACCTAGGGCTCCGATGACATTTGCGTCCCCAATAGATAGAGCCCTTGACCCCCCTAATCCTCTTTGAACGTTTTCTCATCCCTAAGCCTCTTTCGGCATTCCCTCTTCATGTGTCCTTTTCCACCACAATAGTAGCACACTGTTCCTTCTCTCCCTCCAGTGTGGGGTCCTCCTAAATCCTGGGGACTTCTCCTCATGCCACTTCTTTCTCAGGCTGGAAGGTTGTTTCGTTGTCCCTCCCTGACTGCCGCCACCATCATCCGAACTTGTCTTTTGTGTGCCTCATCCTCCCGTCTAACATATACCTTCTGAGCCTCCCTGAGCAATTCATCAAGTCCTCTGTCCTGCCAATCCTTTAACTTTTCTAATTTCTTTCGAACATCCTCCCATGATTTGGCTACAAACTGTGTTTTAAGGAGTGCTTGCCCCATTGGCGTCTCTGGGTCCACCCCTGAGTATAACTGAAAACTCTTCCTTAATCTTTCCAACCATTCAGTGGGGGTCTCATCTTTTCCATGGCACTCTTTGAATGCCTTGCTTATATTTTGTCCCCGGGGCACAGCCTCTCATATGCCCTGGATTATGATGGTTCTTAAGTCCTGCATATGACCACGATGGTTGGGGTCCTGCTTGTTCCAGTTGGGTTTTTGCAAGGGCCATTTCACATCAGCCGCGGGACCTTGAACATGTTGGGTGTCCCAAATCCTCATTCCTGCCCTTCTAATCATCCCTCTCTCTTCTGTTGTAAATAGGATTCCTAGAATCGATTGCATCTCCACCCAAGTATATATGTTTGGCCCTAGGAACTGATCCACTCTTTCTGCTACTCCTATAGGGTCTTCTAATAATTTTCTCATCTCTTTCTTAAATTCACGGACATCTCCTGAGTTCAAGGGGACAGTGACAAACCCCATCCCAGCTTGAGGTCCTCCTAATGCTATTTCTCTGAGAGGGAACAACCCACTGCTCTCTCCTTCCTCAATTAGGGTTCTCATCTGACTCTGAGTACACCTCCTGCAATCCGGGGAGTCTGTGACCTGCTGTCTATTAGGGGCCGATGCCAGGAATGCGTTTGGGGGGGTTCAGGGGGAGCTGGTGGTATATACGGGGGAGGATAAATAGGAACATATTCCTCTGGTTGAGACTTTTTCTTTTTTTCCTCCTCCCCTTGACTTCCCTTAAGGGGGAACAGCCTAGCTGTTTGCTCATTACTTTCTACCAACCATAATTTAGCATATGCACTCTCCTCCGAGTTCACTGGCTCTTTCGAATTCACATACATGTTCAGGGCTTGACAGACCCAATCCTTGAAGGATCCAAAAACAGGCCAGTATATACTTCCTGAATCCAGATTCTTGCCTCCCCACACTACCATACAATAATTTATCATTTTTGCCTTATCCTTCCCCTTTCTGGAGGGAAAGTCATCCCAATACTTAATCATTAATCCTAATGGACTGTCCTTAGGTATTGGGGGTAACTGGGGACCCTCCCCATGGGATCAGAAGGCTTGCTTTTCTTCTGCCCCATCTTCCAAGGCACCTCCACACACACACACACACACAAAACCCCTCGGTCATGGCTCGCTCCCTCGTGGGAGAGGGAGAGAACCGCACTACTAGAGGGTCCCTCTCACGTTGTCCGCAGGTGGACGTCTCATTCACCGTGCCCTGGGATCCCAACCCCAACTGAGCGGTTCACCTCATATATTCACGCGTCCTGCGTCATCGCTCGGATCTTCATGCACAAAGTTTACAGGGTTACCGGTGTTTTCCTTGCTTATTCTTGAATTTAGGTTCATCAGTCCAAATGAGGGGTCGGGTGAGAAGGCCAGGGCCACCAGGTGGTGGGGCGCCCCCCCAGGATTCTCAAACTAACCCCATTTTCTGGATCCGAGTCACGGCACCAAATTGTGATAAATGAATTCACTGGATTCAAGGATCATACAATTATAAATTTATTGTTATTATTATTATTATGCAAGCAAGAATAAGCAAAGTTCAGCGCTGGGCAGCCGGGAGTCTCCGCTCCTCTAGGCTCGCACTGTTCCTATCCCCACAGTCCACCTTTTATTGCCGTTTTCTCCCGGGTCCAGGGATGACGTGGTCTGTCTTTTGTGCTTGCTCCTTCAGTTGCTAGGGGGTCTTTTTCTGCCTTCTGGTGGTCGTGGGATGAAGGCTCCAAGTCTTCCTCTTTTAACCGCCGAGTGAACTTTTCCTTCTAAGGCATACCTATACAGTGGAATTTTCAGAACACTATACAATTCCTGCAAGCCTAAGCAATTCTTGTGAGTTTAGGGATTGTTATTACAGCTCTCCTCTGTGACCTCTTAGGTGAACTTTCCTTTACCATGGAATTCCCAAAGCACTATAGGATTCCTGCAAGCCAAGCAACCATATGTGAACCATATGTGGCTATACATTTAAAAATCAAGCAGTTTTAGCTATTTAGTTATTGCTTTGATATTGTATAATTATTTAGCTATTGATTAAATTAATGAACAAACGTATTGCTACTTATTACAGGTGCCGTGCCTTTTTGTCCGCCTCTGGCAGAGCTGAACGCCGATCCAGCGCGTCCCTGCCGACGGAGCGGCTCCCGCGCGCCGAGCCGCGAAACCGCGCACCCCGCCCCGCTCCCTCGGCTGGCAGGCGGGAACGGCGGCGCAGGCGGGATTTTTAAAGTCACGGTTACCGCAGATAAGGACAATGTTCAGCTGAGTGACAGTGAAGCAAAATGGCAATCCAGGAATAAATGTTCCTGTTCACAACATCCTCCATTCACATGGATGGTTTCTCACTGGCACACAGGAGCAAGGGAGGAACCCAAATGCATCATTGTACACAAAGTCAGACATGTTGAGGGATGAACAGATCTCCCAGGGATATGGAAACCTCCCCTGAAAAGCCAGTCCAGGGAGAGCCTGAGGTGTTTTGTGGTTGCAGGCATGAAGATGCTCAGGAGCTTCCACAGATGCTCAGGATGGTGCCTGGATCTCGCTCTGGCAATGCCAGTGGCTCAGCTGAGAGCTGTGGCAATGATTTACACTGCACTGAGAGGGGCCACAGTCCTGCAAGGGTCTTTCATCAGGAGCAAACAGCAGCCTGGAGGGTGGGGAATGCTGGATCTGTAGCAGGGCTCATCCTTCACCTTCATGTGGAGCTGCCCCCAAAGTTGCCATGGATCACTTTTTATTTTTCTCCTGTTGGGTATATTTTGGAGCAGCTGTTAGATGTGGCTTTTTATGGTGAGCCTGTGGGAAGCAGCCATTTGCCTGCTGTGATATCCTCACAACTAATCCTAACTCCTCATTGCCTTTGGTTTTATTTGGGGTTTTTTATCTGTTTGATTGGTTTGCGTGGGTTTGTTTCTTTGGGTTTTTGTCTGTTTTGGTTTGAGCTTTTTATTTGCTTTTCTATAAATGACTGGTTAAGTTGGCATAGCCAAACTCAAGAAAATGTAAACCAGGCTCAACTTTCCAGAAATTCCTTTTGCCTGGGTTTAGCTGCACCCCCAGGCTCAGGATCACCAGTAGATTTGCAGGTTTTACTCTGCATCATCAGCCTGTCCAGACTCTGCTTGGTGTTTCAGAAATGGAGAAGACAGTGGACATTGTGCCAAGCTTCCTTTCCAACAGAAAAACCTGGGTCAGCATGACAGAAAAGAAGAAAAAAATAAAATGAAATTCACCATTTAGAAAGAACAAGTGTCCCACTACTTTTCCCTCCACTGTTATTAATTTTGTACAATTGAGAGGCAAACCTGGGTCTAAAGCTTCCATCTCTCCATAGTTCCTGATACTATTTGCTACCCTTCAGCCTTGACATGCCCTGATCTGACTGACTGCTGTCCAGCTGGGGCTGGGGATGCTCAGCTTGGAAAGAGCCTGGGAGGCCTCACTGTGGCTGTGCAGGGCTGGAAGGGTCCCACAGGAAAGAAGGGGACAGAGTGTTCAACAGGGCCTCTGCTGACAGGACAAGGGGGATGGCTTTCAAGTGCAGGAGGCTGATTGAAGCTGGATCTAAGGGAGCTGCTGTTTTACACTGAGGGTGGTGAGGCACCGGCCCAGGCTGGGCACAGAGGCTGTGGGTGCCCCATCCTTGGGAACAGGGCTCCCCCAAGGCCTGGGGGAAGATTGCTCAGCTTGGAACAAGCTGATCTTCAGGGTCCCTTCCAAGCCCAACCATCCAGGGATCCCCGCTGCCCACTTCAGTTGGCCCTGGACTCCTGGGAACTGTGATGTCACATCCCCCGTTCCAGGTGGAACTGCCAGCACCCAGCAAAGAGCACAACTCAACCACTGGCCCTTGTGTCAGCCCACGCTGCACTCTGCTCCTGTCCACCCCTGCCACCCTTCTTGTCACCTGCTCCCTCCATCAGTCCTGAGAGCTCCCTAGTGCCTGGATTTTGTCATCCACCACTGCAGGATGCTCACGTTTGTCCCGAGGAAGGTATGGTGCCATTCCATGGAGGGGGACACCGCCAGCTGCCCAGGTGGGGTGCAGCTCTGTGGGATGGTGTGGGACAGGGGCCCCACTCTGAGGTTTTGCCACCTCTGCAGGCTGTCACAGACAGAGAGGAAGAGATGGACGTGGATATCCAGACTTATATAAAGGAGGATGTGGAGATGGAGGAAGACACTGGAGAGGAAAAAATGGAGGTGGATATCCAGACTTATACAAAGGAGGATGTGGAGATGGAGGAAGACACTGGAGAGGAAGAGATGGAGGTGGATATAGATGTGGAAGAGGAGATGGAAGTGGAAATGGAAGAATACATTGAAGACATGGACATTGATTAAAAAGATAAGGAAGAGGCTGTGATCTTGGCATGAAGACCAATGCCAGCAGCAGGACAGGCATGTGGTCCCCACAGGCAGAGTGGGCCCCTGCTGCCAGGCTGGAGCTGGGCTGGTCCCTGCTCAGGGACGTGGCACCCCGTGCGCTGGAGTCTGGTGCCATCCGCAGCCTGTCCTGCGCTCGCTCTGGGCCACACGAGCTCCAGCCCAGACCCAGCCAGGCTCAGCTCTGGCAGCAAAGTCCTGCTGTGCCAGCATGTGCCAGCCTGGGGGCACATGGAAGAGCCCTCTGTGCCTGACTGGAGTGACCATGGCACACTTGCTTTTCGTCCAGGACTGATGGACATACCAGACAGGAATGCCACCCTTTTGTACATAGGTTTTACAGTTTCTTCTCTTCAGGAATAGGATTTAGGACTTTTTTTTGTCTTCTGTAAATACGTTTCATATATTTTTACTAGATAGGTTCTTCTGTATATACGTTCCATGGATTGCTGTTGTTACAAATATTCTTACATTGTAAAAGTGTTCTGTATTGTTGCTGTTCTTCCAGAAATAAAGAAATTTTCTTTTTCACATCCCAGTTCTCTTTGCATTTACTTTGGGCACAGGCAGCATTTGCAAAGTTGTGGTTTCCACTTGCTCCAGGTTTCCAGGGCTGGAGGTCCCTGGAGGAGCTGGCACAGCCAGCCCAGGAGTGAGGGTCCCTGTGCACAGAGGGGTCCCACTGACTGAGGTCACCCTGTGCCTGCAGTTTCTCTGGACACACTTGGTAGCTGCAGGGGCAAATCCCAGTGTGTCCTGTGCCATGGGATCCCATGTTGGAGCAGGGCTGAGCCTGCCTGCTCCTGGACAGCCTCAGCCATGGCTCTTCCCTGGGCAGCCCCAGGGCTAATGAGGGTGCACTGCAACCCCTGTTCCTGTGCACCCAGAGGGGCTGGAGCAGCCTGCAGAGCCTCAGCCCTACATGGACCAAGATTGCCCTTGGAAACCCCCTCTGTCCCCAGACTCTGGTACAAGCACAACAGGAATTGATCCTCCCAGTTAAAGGTGTTAATTGGCAAAAATTTGTCCCTTGGACTTTCTAGTACAGCAAATGTCAGCACTTGGAATCCCTGTTCTGCACTCCCTGGTCAGGCACCAAAACATCTGAACCTGACAGAACATCTTGAATTAGCACCAACCTGCAGAGAGCTATGGGGGAGAACCTACCCCCAAGCACCCAGAGAAACACTTGACATTGTTAGTCTGGGGCAAGAGCTGAAACTAAAGCATTCTAATGCCAAGAGAGAGGATTTTTATTGCTGAATTCATTCTCCAAGAACAAGAATGAAAGCTTTTGGTGTCCTCACCAGCCACAGATGTGTATTGCCAAGGTTTGCTTCTGGGTTATGATTGATTTTTATTAATCTGCTCAGAACTCTGATGCTGTTCCTGGCTAAGGTGTAGAGATGATATTTCAGAGCCAGATGAGCTCAGCACAGCTTCTGCAACACACAATTTCCAGACCCAGACATTCAGGCCATGCAAACTGATACTTTTTCATCTCTGTGCAAAGATCAGTATTAGGACATCACTGACGTGCCACACACTTCTCAGAGCTGTCCCTTTCATCCAGCTCTCCCCAGTCACTTCACAGACTTCACTCCAAGCAGTTTATCTCTGAGAGAGTTCAGTGGCACATGGGATTTAATCCTGGTTTTTCTTCATCTTCTCCTGAGCTGTCTCCAGACACGGTGTGTGGGCACTGTCTGACAGCAGCAGCATTAACGTTGCCACCTCCCTGACACTGAGGTTCATGTCACAACTTTTCATCCAAAGCAGCAAATCAATGATTCCCACTGTGTCCCACACAGCTCCATGGGGAGTTTGTGTGGCTGCAGTTCCAGCACCAGCCCTAATGCACAGGAATTTCAGAAGATACAGAAGGAATCAGCCATTCACAGAGAAAAACATCAGTTTGCACGGCCCAGATCCCCACAACACTGCAGACTCTGCTAACCCAGAATCTGCATTTACACTTTGGTCTCTGGGCCTTACTTTTCCTCTCACTAAACTTCTCCCATTTTCCCCTCTTGCTCAGCTTCCCAAGATAATTAAAAGCAGCATTAGGAGCAGGGATAGGAAATGGGAACTGTCCCAAGGCTTGACAAAATTTCTCTTTTCAGGCCTGACAATTCCAGCCAAGGAGAGAGGAAAAGCCCGCATGAAAGAGGTGTGAAATCAAAGCAGTAATCAAATTTAGGTATAATGAGAGAAGCTGAAGAGGTTTTCAATGTTCAGAACAAGATTAGCAGCTCCAGGCACAGGAGGGATGCAACATTTTCCCCACTGTAACAACTCTGTGATGCAAATTGCATCTCAAATCCTTCTCCCCAGCTCCGGGACCCGTTCAGCCACAAACGTGGTGCTGAATGTTTTAAAGCAAAGTGGAAGCTGGTCAGAGAGGTGGTTTGCAAATCAAAACCACAGAGGACAGCTTGGAAGCAGCAGCTGGAGCAGACAGAGGCAGAGCCTGGCCCTGAGGTGCAGCACAGCCGGAAACTCTAACCAAATAAAGAACTTGCCACTTGTTTTTTTCCCTCAGGAGCTACAGAAGGTGCTTGATGGAATCCCTGCCTCCTTCACACTGCATCAGCATGCAGAGGAGCACAAGAATGAAGATTACAGCACCTTCTGCTGCTGCTTCCATCTCCTGACTCAAATCTCACCAAAATCTGTCACTACTGGGCCTTCCCAAAGCCCCAGATTCACTCAGTCCTTGCAGAATTTCAGTTCTGAGGAGCAGGAAGGGAGATAAAGGCACTTGCAGACACCAGAGATGCAATTGCTGCCTGAGGTGCATTTCACTGCCCAGCTTAGTGCCTCTAAAACCATCAAAATCAGCCCCTTTGAGAGCACCAAGCCAACAGCAGGACATCAGGGCCTGCGCATGGTTGGAAATGGCATTTTTTATTATTCCTCTCCCAGTCTCTCATTTCATGGTGCCATTGCAGGGCTTAATCCCATCATTCAGCAGCAAGTCTTGGCAATGAGCTTCAGATGGATTTTTAGTGCTGAGCAAATAAGAGGCAATTTTACTTTGTCTCCAATGAATGAAATTTCACCTAAATCGGACAAACTCTGTGTTCTGAGGCTGGCCAGGCACCAACCACTGCCAGGTCCCCAACCTGGATGTCACACTGCTCTAATATTGAAAAGTTAAATTTATTTGGCTTTGTGTACAAGATTATTCTCTCTCAAAAGAATTGGAATCCATATCATTGCATTTCCAAGCGCTAACCTCAGACCAGCCACAAAGAGCACAAGAGACAAGAAAAGAAATAGAGATTTCTAAGGAGATGAAAATTGAATGCTGAGTTTTTTCCCATGATAGAAAGTTTCATCAATTATCACCTGCCAGCTCCTTGCCTTCACTTGTGTGGCCACCACTGAATACACTCGCAGATAAGAAAATGTTTGTCCTACTGAAAACTGGCACTAGAAGCAGAAAAAGGCTCAGATATCTGGATTCAAAGACAACATAATGAAAAGAGCTGCCTTATAATAGCAAGATATGATGGACAGCAGGAATGGCTGAAGCCAGCAGAGAGAAGTCCATGAACTATTCCTGCTACAAAGATTTCTGACAAAACCCCCAAGAACCCAAATGCAACATTTTGTCTGGCAGAGCTGACAGGAACCCTGTACATTTAATTCAGTCATTGGCAGCAAATAGAGATCAGCTTGAAGCTCCTTTGGTCCACTGCTACTTACTTTTTTTCACCCAAGAAATGCAATTACATCTACTTTTTGGGAAGAAATTACTGCTTTGAGTGGTTCAATGCAAAGAGTTTCTTCCCATACCCACCCCTAATCAGTCACCAAGAGAAATATTTTCTAAAAAGATCTCTTCCAAATTTTGGAGTGACTTTCAACATAAATCACTTGGTTATTTTGCTCAAAATGCTAAGGGAATTGAATTGGGCTCCCTCATCTTAAAAAGAAGTGTTTCTTCCTAGCTCTTCACAAAGAGGAACAAAACACTTGGTTGCAGCAGACTGAAGGGAGGAAGAGGTTTCTTTCCCCCCGAGCTGCACAATAGGAGACAATTTTGTTGCCAAGAGGCAACAAAACCCAGCCAATTTCCAGTTCTTTTAGTGTAAGGGAGAAGTTCTGAGGATCCCAGCTGTGGGAGACACAGAGTGGCAGGAGCAGGGGATCTGCTGGGGGGTTTGGGGTGGGGGCAGATGAAAGAAATGTTCAAGCAAAACCTGTGAGAGCTCAAGACTCCATCTCTCAGAGGAGAAACTGGATTTGACCCAAATGCCATTCAAATCCAAAAAACATGGAGGCATTTCCCCAAGCTCTGCTGGGCCATCAGGTACAACCCAAATCCCTCTGTGGGACCAGGGCAGCAGATCCCTGGCACTGGACAGGGATGCTCCCCTGGGAAGCCACCTGCATTGCCCACGGCACTCACAAGACCTGCTTCTAAAGACCCAAATATCCATTATAATTGCATGGATTTGGTGCTGCCTCAACACTCAGAATGTTGACAGCACAAAGTCCAGTTCTCACACTGACTTCTCCATGTTTTGGACCAAGCCTGCAAAGAAGGAAACCCAGCAAAGAAATTCCAAACAGGGGCCCTAATCAAGGTAATAAAATGCCACGTGCCTGTGTTTGCTGCAGGGAAGAATAGTGCTCCTTATTAAATCATTACAAACAATTAAAGCAGCAGAGGGGAGGAAGACAGAGCTTTTGGGGCAAATTTGGAGACCTCATCTATGGGTGGATGGAGCACCTAGGATTTTCCCAATTGCTAGGAATGGTTCCCCAGGTCCTTGGTGTAAAATGTGGCTCCCCAGCAAGTGCAGATCTGCAAGACAAGAAACAATTTAGGCAATTGGTGATGCATCTTTCTAAATTGCTCTCCTTTCTCTCTTACAGTACTGATTTAGATGCACTACCTTGCTTGTTTTTGCTTGTTACTAAAATCAAGCGCACATTTTTTATTTTTATCATCATCTTACTCTGTGGTTCCTTCATATTCCCAGTAAAAGAAGACCATTATTTCCAGTGATGTGTCCTTTAAATTGCCTCAGTCAATTGGCAGAACACCAGGAGGCCCCTGAGGAACCGGGGCACTGGGAAGCCCTGAGGAATTGGGTGTCAGAGGGCACAAGCAGCCCCCAGGCAGCCGCCTTGTCCCTGGCACCCGGCTGCTCTGGCGCTTCCCCAGAGCGTCTCCCAGGCCTGCGGCAGAGCCCTCCAGGCCGGGCCTCAGCAGGAGGGTGGGGGCACCCCTGAGGTGCCCAGGCTGGGCTGGCTGGGCACAGGGAGGGCAAAGCTCCCCTGCTGGGGCATGGGATGGGGCAGTGGGAAGCCAGAGAACCTGAGATTTTACCCCCAAATGTTCTGTCTTTGCCCTAACATTTACCTCAGGTTTTGTCACAAAATGATCTCTATGTGCCCTCTAGAAATTACTCAGACTTTTCCTCAAAAGTAATTTTTTCCTAGAGATCACCTGAAATTTTCCTGCTCAAATATTTATTACATGTACTCGACAGTTCACCTCTGATTTCATTATTCTCACAGTCCAGTGATTACCTCAACTGGAAAGCCCAAATGTTCATTCCGTGCCCTACAGGTGGCACCAGGTAATTCCAGCATTCCTGTGCTATGAAGTTCTCTCCCTGGAAGCTACTGCAGCTTTACCCCTGGCCAAGTGAAACACTCCCTGGTGCTGAGGCAAGCCTGGCCCATGCTCCTCGGTGTGTATGAGCGCAGGGCAGCCCCAGGGCAGCTCCCCCAGGGCTTCTGCAAGGCCGCCCGGCGCCCGGCCCCGCGGGGCGGCCCCAGCGGGTTCGAGTTGCCGCCCGCGGCTGAGGGGAGCGGCGGGGCGGGGCCGCCCGCGCCTGGGCGGGAAACGCTCCCTGCGGCGGGGAGCGGGCGGCGGCGGCGGCGCAGCGGGGAGCGGCCCGGCCCTGCCGTGTCCCTCAGGGCGAGCCCACGGCCCCTCAGCGGCCCTGGCGTCCCTTCAGCCAGCGGCATGTGCGCTCAGCCACACGCGGCGTGCCCGTGTCCCCCTCACTTTCCCTCAGGGACACCGCCTCACCCTGTGGGACAAGACAGACACCCGCCTCCCCTCAGGGACTCTCGCTGGCCTCAGTGGCATGCAGGGCATCTGCATCCCATTCCGAGACTGTCATGACACCTCAGCGACCCACGGGGCATCTGCCTTCCCTTCAGTGACAGAAAGGCACCTGCAACCTGCTGGGGAAGCCTCAAGTCTGCTCAGTGACTCCATGTGCCCTCAGCATTGGGACACCCACTTTTCTTTCAGTGACCCTCACGTCCCGTCAGCAAATCAAGAGGCACCAGCCATCCTGTGGGTGACTCAGAGCGAGTGCAGTGGGTCATGGTGGCCAGGGGCCAGCAGCAAGCAGAAAGCCAGGGCTGGGGAACAGGTTCTGCTCTGCTTCCAGCATGGGCTGAGGGCCGGGAGAGCTCCATTTCCCCCTTGAGATGTTGGAGACAGGGCCTTTCACCCTCCTTACAGGGCTGCCCCTTGCTGCAGGCAGCCAAAGGAGCACGACGGCAAAAGGCCAAGGACAGCAAAGCAAAGAGCCAGCCCTGCACACAGGGAGGTGACCCAGTGCAAAGCCAGCGTGGCACCCGAAGGTGCCTGCCGCTCTCATGTGTCCCTGCCCTGGGAATGCCAGCAATGCCCTTTGTCCAGAGGGCCTTTCTGTGGCCCCTCTTGGCTCAAAGCTGCTGCTCTTCTGGCTCAATGGGGCCTAAAGCCACAGAACTCGGCCTCCCCCACAGCAACTGGAACAAGACTCAGAGAGCAGACAGTGGAGCTCAATGCCTAAGGCTGAGGGGCCGGGGGCTCCAGTCCGGAGTACAGGGAGGGCACACGCCCAGCCCCACAACTCCTGGCCTCACAGCCCTGAAAGGCCAAGGTCAGGGTTCCATGCCTGATTCCAGGGGGTCCCTCCAACCGCCCACTGAGGAAGCGCCAGAGCACCCAGCTGTCAGGAGCAAGGTGGCGGCTGCCAGGGGGCTGCTTGTGGCCTCTGACAGCCCATTGCTCAGGGCTTGCCAGCGCCCCAGCCCCTCAGGCCCTGCCCCAGCCCGGCCAAGCTGCCCAGCAGCAGCGCCACAGCCCCACAGCAGCTCCAGAGCAGCCCCATCCAGAGGCACCTGGGAGCCCTCAGCAAGGCAGGCAGCAGCACACGGGTGGCAGGACACGGATGGCGCTTCCTGCCTGGCACAGGCCTTGTGGCCATCTCCAGGCACCGCTCTGGCAGGGATCCCCGCAGCTCCGGCCCCTGCCCAGCCGCTCTGTGGGCAGCACAAAGGCTTCAGCAGAACCACCAAAGGCCAAGGGGCTTCTGGCCATTTCCTCTTGCCCACCGCATGCCTGGGCAGCTGGCTGAGCACAAGCACCCTTTTCCCCCTCTTCCCCTCTGCCCTACAGACCCTGGCCAGCAAAAAAAGTCTCCTGAGATTCTTTGTATTATAACACAGTCTATATTTACATAGGAAAAAATATAATGGAAGAAAAGAAAAATCTTACAGAAAACTAAAAATCCCCACTGGCTCAGGTTCCCCAGCAAAGAGAGCGTCCCAGATCAGCTCTCCTCAGAGCTCCAGCAGTGCAGCCAGCCGAGCCGTGACAGACGAGGCCGAGTGATCCATGCCCTGCGCAGCTGATCGTGCAGCCTCTGGAAGATGGAATATCGCCCACTGGCTGTTGCTCGGAGGACATGCAGTGTTTGAAATGCCAGCTCTGACACAGCAGTGCTCATGTCCTCCGGCAGGCTTTCAAGGGCTGCAAGAGAGACGAACAGAGCTGTGGTCAATAGGTATGATTTGTGCTGACAAAATTGAAACAGTAATCAATATGGATGCAGTAATTAATATTTGGAAGTAATAATAAAACAGGTAAAAGTTGTAATGCCAAGAAAAAAGGGAGAGGAAGGGTTCCACCCCCCCCTCCCTGCAGATTTTCAAGGACAGGAGGAAAATGCAAGAGATAACAGTTACTAAAAATTACAGAAAGAAGGGAAAATCTGGTTGGGTCCCAGGAAAATGCCAGCTATAAGAGATTTATTGCTTTGATGCTTAAATGTAGTAATATGTTAGTTTTGGATTACATTGTACTGGCTTGGTGCGCATGTGTAACCCAAAGGTGAATTAAAGGACATCAAGGAAGAGGAGAGGCCTTCATCAAAAAATGACCCCCAAAGGCTTGTGCGACAACCAAAACAAGTGGTGGAGCGTGCGCGGTAAAGGTGGTGATGAGGGCGGAGGTAGAAGTGTGATGAATCGAAAATGGGAAGAGATGACATTGACACATGGCATAAAAGGGGGGAATCTTCACTTGGAAAGCTCGTACATGAGGTGGCAAGGGTCCTGCACTCCATGGCCCGCGGTTATCCGTTGCTTATGCGCTATTATTACAACCAAATTATCCCTTATTTTTAATCAAATTATATTGTCAAGATATATTTTCTGAACTATTCAATTGAAATTGCTGCTATCTCAAATATTGTTTGGTTTTTTATGATGGGATAATTGGGCAAACATAACAGAGCCAAGGTCAGATCCCAGATCTGTGGGGAGCCAAGGAGAGCCCCCTGTCTGGGCCATCGCAGCCGGCTCCTGCCATGGCCAGGAGGGAGCAGGGAGCAAGGGGATCAGCCCGAAGCTGCTGGCCACAAATGGCTCATGCGGCCCTGAAATCTCAGGGTGCTCTGCCCCCGGGAGCAGAGCCCTCCACAGCTAGGGCAGGGCTTGCAGCTGTCCCCGGCAGCCCCCGCTGTCAGCCCGCTGGCCTCACTCACCAGTGCAGATCAGCTGCAGCTCTTGCTGCTGCCCCCGCAGGTGCCGCCCGGCCATGCCTGTGAACACAGAGCCTGTCAGGGCCCCAGCGGCACAGCTCCCTGCCGGCGGCGCTGCCGGCGCTGTGGCCACACGGGCTGCTGGCCCGGCAGGGCTCAGCCCGGGCCCTTGCCGCACGCTGCCGCCCCAGGGCACGGCTGCCAGAGGGCGGCAGCAGCAATGCCCAGGCCGGGCGGGGCTCCACGGCGCCGGGCCCGGCTGGCGCTGCCGGGGCAGCAGGCGGGGCTGGGGCCGAGCTGCGGCGGGCTGGGCCGGGGAGGGAGCCCGGGCTCGTGGCTCACCCATGAACCTGATGGCCGCCTCTCGCAGGGGCTCCTGTGGGCTCCGCAGGTAGCGCAGGGCCCGGCGCAGGTGCTCGGCCGCTCTGCTCCTGTCCTCTGCCAGCTGCAGAGAGCGGCAGGAGGGAAGGGTTGGCGCGGGCTCCGCCCCTGGGCCGGGCGCTGCCTGCGCCCAGCCCCAGCCTCCCCTGGCCGCACAGCCCTGAGGCGCGGCCTGCAGCCGCTGGCCAAGGGCTCCCGAGGGCAGGGGACAGAGGGCCGGCTGCTGCCCGGGGAGCCGCGGTGCCGGCCCGCAGCCCCGCCGGGCCGGGGCTCCATGAGCACCCAGCTGGGGCCCACGGGAGCCTGGAGAAGAGCCCCCGCGGCCTCTGGCTGCAGCAGCGGGCAGGGGCACAGTTGCCCGGCCCGCACACTGAGCGCCGCCCTCAGGGGCCTTCTCCAGGCTGAGCCTGGGGGTTCTCGGCTCCTCTTACCAGGCACTCGCCAAACCTCCATGTCTGATCCACCTGGAGCATTTCTTCGAGATTCCTCCTCTTTAGGAATCTGGCCGAAGAATGCAGTACTACACAGGAGGCCTGGAGAGCAGCAGAGAGGCACAGATGGCCCCACAGGCCAGGGCACAGGAGCATCCCAGTGCCACAGCCTGGAGGAGGCTGCAGCCCGCAAGGTGCCAGGGCAGGAGGCAGCCCAGTCCCCTCTCAGGTGGACAGCAGGTGGCCACAGGTTGTCACCTTAGCAACAATCTGATTCTCATCATGGCAGTGCAAGTAGAGTGGCACCAGGCTCTGGCGCACTTGGGACTTCAGGGCCTTTCTTCCATCTTCTGTTAATAAGTCCAGCATCTCTTGAAAGACACACATGCAGTTCAGCTGCACCTGGATATCATCCTGTATGAGAGGAAGGGCAAAAGACCTCAGCATCAGCTGCTTCAGGCCCCCCAGGGCACAGGCCTGCATCTGCACAGGGCACCAAGTGTCCGGGCAGCAGCCGGTGGCCGAGGCTGTGGGCACAGAGCCTTACGTGGTCAAAGAGTGGCAGGAGCGCCTCAGCCAGCTGCAGGGCAATGGGGGTGGCTATTGGGGCACCATTATCCAGGAGCAAATATCTGAGTAGAAGAATGGTCATCCTGATCATGTCGCTATGATTTTCCTGCAGGAGCTCCACAAGACTTTCAGTCAGGCTCCCCATTTTTTCAGCCTGTGCAGAACACAAGTTGGTGAAAGGCCAGCCTGCTGCCGCAGGGCCCAGAGGCCAAAGGCCTGTCCCAAAGCACTGGGGCAGCTGAAGTGAAGCGAGAGGCAGGAGAGCTGGGAGCAGCTGCCCCAGCGCCCCAAGCCCAGGCAAGGCCAAGTGACTGCCTTGCCCAGCCCCATGCTGCCTGCACGGCTTCAGCCACTGCCCCCTTCTCACCATCAAGGGATTCTTGCCCAGCACTACCAGGCCTCTGAGTGCCAAGTAACGCCTGGCCCTGTGCTCGCTCTGCAGGTTCCGTGCCATGATCTCCAGAACACTGTCACTGCATTCCCTCAAGTCCAGGCACTCGAGGACCTGAAAGGCACCGGGCATTGACAGGGAGCCGGCCGGCAGGAGCCCGGAACTGCACAGGGCTGGGCCCAGGCAGCAGCACAGGGCACGGGCACCATCCTGGCAGCTGTGCCTACGAGAGGGCAGAGAGCTGGGAGGCAGTGCTGGCCTTGAGGCTCACCTCCACAAGGAATGCCAGGGCAGGGAAATCCCAGGATGGCATCTCTTGGCCGAGCAGGGCGAGCAGGTAGAATGCAATCGCGGAACAGAAGTGTACGGCTGACTGGCAAATTTCTCTAAAGAGAGGAAAAAGGAAACAAGACCCTGAGCCAGTGGGGCAAATCTCTCCCAGGAGTGACTCTCAGAGTTCTCATCTTTCCCCACCACCTTTCCAGCAAGGGGACGTGGGCCATTTGGGAGTTGGTTGCTCATGGGCACCCTCCTCTGCCAGCCTTTTCTAGTCTGCTTGGCTGTCCTTCAGTGACAAGGCCCTCTGGCCCATGATCATGGGCAGTTTGGGGGACACCTGGGCACAGAGCACAAATGTCAGAGGCAGTGGGGAGAAGGGGCTCTCACCTGGCCAGCAGAGCCACGGCAAAGTGGTGGGTGTCAAGAGAGAGCAGCGTGTCCCAGCCACACCTGCGTTCCATTGCCACCACCACATGCTCACAGCGGAGAAGGCAGAGCAGGCACTTCAGGGTGCACACTGCAAACCTGTGTGCACAGCAAAGGCCAGGTCACGCTGGCAGCACTGGCTCCTTGGCAGGCCACATGGAAGGGACAGGAGGAGTGGGATGGAGCACCTGTTGGGGCTGGTGGCAAGGCCGTGCTCTTGCTGGCATCCCTTCCAGAAGGCATCGACCTCCTCTGGCATCTCTTCTGTGCTGGAGAACACTTGGAAGAGCAGATGCACAAATAGGCGGGGGAAATACACCTTCAATATCCGTGGCAGACAGGGCACCTGCAGGATCTTCCACATCACCACGGTTGCCTGCAAAGCCCCCCAGGACAGCGCTCAGTGCCCAGGCGTCCGTGTGGCAGGGCCTGAGCGTGGCAGGGAGAGGCCCGGAGAGAGGCAGGGGGAGCCTCTCAGGGCCTGCTGGGCCTGAAGCTGCCCCTGGGCCAGGTTTCAGGCCAGTGCCTGAGGCAGGCAGATGCAGTGGGGGAAGGAGGATGGAGAGCTCTGGAGAGGCGGCCTTGGGGCCAGCAAAGGCCACTTGCAGAAACTCACAGCCAGGCCAAAGACACCCGTTTGGCCCCATCGGAGGTGCATGTGCTGTGCTCTGGCCAGCTCCCCAGCACATCCAGGAGAGTCAGCTGTGCCAGCTCTGCAGTCCTGGCTGAGCCCATGATGGTCTTCCACATGGCCATGGCAGCTCTGCGGGGTCAGAGCTCTGTCTCAGGGGGGTCTCAGACACAGCACCGGGGGGAGCTGAGCTGGCTGCCAGTTCTGCCTCTGCCCACTGGCCCTGGCCAGCAGCAGCCAGGCAGCCCAGGCCTGTGGGGACAGAGCCCTGAGGGGCAGGGAGGGAGCATGGCAGCAGGTTTAGGGGCCGACATGCCAGGGCTGGGAAAGGCAGCAGCCAGAGGGCCCTGGAAGTCTCTGTTCCTCAGACACCTGCAGCAGGCTGTACAGGGTGATGGGATGGGGAGGCCTGAGCCCTCTGGGCAGGTGGGCCCCATACCTGTCACAGGACGGGGCCACACGCAGGAGCGTCAGGACTGCGTCATCTGGCTGTGCTTCCGTGAGGTCCAGCAGGGCCTCGTCCAGCCTGGGCTCAGCACAGTCATTGGCCATGAGCCACTGGTGGATGAACCTCACCATGGCGGGCACCTGGAGAAGGCACAGGGAGACTTGGGAAGCTGCCAGAGGGAGCAATGTTCCCAGCTTGCCCAGAGAAGTGCTTCCCTTCCCTGCGCACTGCCATGTGGCCTCAAAGGCTCACAGCAACCAGCATGCGCGGCTTGGGAGGCCAAGCAATTCCTGGCAGGATCAAACCCTGCTCACAGGCTGCTTACTTGGTCTGGATAGTAAAAACCTTCCTCTACAAGCATACACAGGAGGGCAGCGCTGGTCTTGGTTTGGAACATGGGCGAGTATGCTTGGAGCCCAGTGCCCATGGCGATGGTCTCTTCCTCCTGCATTCTCTTTAGGAATTTGCAGATGAACTGTAGGAGAAGGGCAGGAAGCCGGAGATGTTGCATGGAGTGCTGCACACACGGTGCTGGGCTGAGCAGGGACAGCAGGCCCAGCCCAGCTGGGGGTGGCTGCAGGTACCTGGGCTGTACTGCGGAAGCGGCCACGGCTGGATTCCTGCTCTTGTGTGCGCACCAGGGCTGCATCTGGCAAAGAGCGAGCGCAGCCAGAGCTGAGGGGCTGCGGGAGAGGCCGGAGAACACAGCCCAGCCCTGCGCTGCCCAGGCAGGGAGAGCCCCAGGATGGCCCAGGGGATGGAGCACGGCTAGCGGGGTGTCTGCCCGGGCCCTCTTCCATCCTGTCCGTGGGCATTTCCCCATGGGATGGGATGGGATGGGATGGGATGGGATGGGATGGGATGGGATGGCATGGCATGGGATGGGATGGCATGGCATGGCATGGCATGGCATGGCATGGCATGGCATGGGACGGGATGGAATGAGATGGGATGGGATAGGATGGGATGGGATGGGGCCAAGTTGGCTGCAGCCTCCAGCCCTGCAGCCCAGCTCTGCCACTCACCCTCCTGTGGTGGATGGAATGGCACCACCTCCTCAGTCTCCTGTGCTGGGGCAGCTCCAGGGCCTTCTTCCTCCTCTTCCTCCTCCAGCCAGGCCATCTTGGGTACTCTCGGGGGTCTCTGCTCCATGTCTCTGACTGGAGCTACTTGCGGGAGAGGTGCCCTGGGAAAGCTCTGGGGCACCAAGTCCCACGCTCTGCCCTTGAGGGCAGCTGCAGAATAGAAGCCTCGCAAGGCCACGGGTCACCGAGTCCTGTGCGCTGGCCTCGAGCTCAGCTGCAGGAACAAGGCTGCGGAAAAGCTCGGGCTCAGACGGGAACGAGCGTGCTGTGCGGGGGCTCCTCACAGCACTGCTCTGTCCCGTTGTGCCCCGTTGCGTGCTCCCAGCTCCCGGGCAAGCTTCTATTTCCCACGTGTCACAAAGGGCCCTTGGACACCGGGTTCCGTTCCATGGCACGGTGACCATGCTGCAGCGTGCCACCCAGGGCCCTTGCACACACTGCCGCCTGCTCTGGAGCCGCCCCCATCCCAGCCAAAGTGGCCCAGGCTGGAAGGAATGCCTGGCCCCAGGTGTCTAAGGCAGCCCCACAGGATCTTTACGAAGGGCTCAGAGCATCAGCAAACGCTGCCCTGCTCTGCGGGCTCAGGGCAGCAGAAGGAGCCCCCAGGGCTGCCGACGCAGCCGTGCTGGGAAGGGCATGGGGCCTTCCAGGGAAGCTGGCACGGCCTCCGTGGGACACGTCCCGGCCCGTGGCCATCCTAAACCCGTGGGTGTGACATGCACAAGGAACGTGTGGGCCCGGGCACGAATGCTGCTCTGAGCCCTGGGGCCCGGGCAGCGCTGACAGCAGCAGCTGTAGCAGAGTCCCCGCCCAAGCAGAGCTGCCACCCCCCGAGCCCTGGCAGCGCTGGTGCCCGTCTCCTGCCCCAGAGACCTGTGCCCCCGGGGGGCTTCTGTGCCACAGGGAGCCAAAGCCCACCTGCACTGGGGGCTGTGCTCCTTCCTGCAGGGGCTGATGGCCGGAGCACCTGGAGCAACTGCTGGCAACACTTGGTCTCTGTCAGATGATGTTGTTCCTTCCTGAAATGTATTTTTTTCATGGAAGGGATTGGCAGTAGCACCACAACACCATCCATTTCTGAGTTTCTCAGGGCAATTAGATTGCAAAGTAACACTGTCATGTTTCCTTGTGCTTTTCTCACTCTCTTTCCTCCATTCTGGAAAAAATAGAATCTGCCCAATCTCTGATATTCTTGGCTTCAGTTGCTGCCTTCACTGCTGGTTGTGGCAGCTCATGTCCAAACAAAACTGTGTCCCTGCTGACTACAGCAATGGGTGGCCACAAATAGGGAGGTTCCCCAGTGAACATGAAGGCAGACATGTGGAAGTACAGAGGATAAGGATAACTCTGGGAGGAGAAGCTGTTCAGTGTCTCTGATTGTGGTGCCCGCACCCTGAAGCAGCAGCCAGGAGAAGTGCTGTAAGCAGACAGGGGCAGTTTTGGGCACCACAATATAAAAAGTAAGCTATTAGCCAGAATGCAAAGGAGGACTGCAAGATGGAGTGTGGTCTGGAGGGGCAGCCCTAGGTGCAGCTGAGGCCACTCTAGTCTGTTCAGCCTGGAGGAGAGTAAAGGGCGTCACTGTGGTCTCCAACATCCTCCTGAGGGGAATCAGAGGGGCTGCTGCAGCTCTCGTCACTGTTGGGAGCAGTGACAGCACTCGAGAAAAGGGCAGGGAGCTGGGACAGGGCAAGTTTCATTTCCATAGCAGGAAAAGGTTTTTCACCCAGAGCACGGTCGGGCACTGGCACAGGTTCCCCATTGACGCAGCCCAGTGGAGCCCGGGCCGGCTCTGGGGAAAACTCCGGCGCTGTGCCAGGAGTGGGGAACGGCCAAGGCGTGGGCTCTGCCTGCGGCTGAACCTGATGAGCCACTGCTCAGTGGCTCAGGATCTAATAACTGCGGCATGGAGCAGGCAAAAGAGAAGGAGGAGGCTCCTCCATTGTGAGGTTCCACAGGCAAAGGTTTATCCCAAGGGCAGGATTCAGAAGCAAAGAGCCACCAGCACTTCTGTGCATGGGATTTTATAGGGGTACAACTCAGGGGGTGGATACAAACCTTTGACCAAGAAGGAATCTGCAGGGCAGGAGCGAGGGGATTACATCAGTTGCTTGGGACTAATTAGGACAGATGGGAGGAGAGGGTAGGTGCCATGGGCCAGTGGGGTTTCCTGCAATAGGGGAATTCCAAAGGGGTGGTGCAGTCAGGGATTGGTCCAAGACAAAACCAACAGGGAAGGTTCAGGAATAAAGAGCTGGGTTACCTTGACAGGCAGGGAAGGAGCTGGAACAAAGAGTGGGGAATGAGGGACAGCTTTGAGGGAGGGCAAAACCTAGGGGTAAACCAACTTGGGAAAAACAGGGTGTACATTAAAACAAACTATTATACAATAACTGATAAAAAAACACAAACTGCAACACCCCAGGGAAATGGGCACAGCACCAAGCCCCTCTGAGGCTGAGAAGTCTTTGAACAACATCGAGCAGTCACTCAAGCTGTTAGACACTACATCAAAAGTCAAGGGTTGTGAACTCTGGATTTACATGTGTATATACTCCTGAGTTTTACTTTAAGCAGTGTTTTAAGAAACTTGTTTTATGTCCGATCATAGCCCAGTTCCTTGTAGATTGTGTGGAACGTGTAATCCTTTTGTTTTCATTGCTTGTTAGGACTATAAAAAAGAATATTGGTGCTGGGTGACTCAGAGACACCCAGTGTGTGTTAAGTGCAGTATACAGGGCATAAAGAGAAGGAAAAGAGAAGAAGTAGTAATACATACTGGTAAGTTTGGAAATTAAGATAGCATTAAGAATGAATAACACAAGAAGTAAAAATGTTATTAAAAAGAGTCCACTAGAATGTATTTTAGCACATAAGAAAGCTTTGGGAGGAATCCCGGAGGGTATTTTTTCAAAGAAAGGTAATCTGATTAAATACTCTACCCAATGGTAGTAGCCTTGGTATTAGTTAGAAAGTGGGGAAAAGCGATCCCCTTATGGAACTTTAAATTATCATACATTGTGACAGTTGATGTTATTTTTATGAAAAGAAGAAAAATGAGATCATGTGATGTATGCAGACGTGTTTTTTACCCTGGAGAATAAACCTGAGTGGCAGAAAGAATGTGGCTTTGATTTGGCCCCACAGGACCCTTTAGTCCTAACTTTGGAAAGAAATAACAGGCAGAAAATAAAGAGATGCTATTCAGCATGTAGCATAGGGCAGAGATGTTTGAAATTGGCTAAAAAGCATGAGGAAGATTGTGTTCTAGGTGTCCAAGAGTTACAGCCGAGTTACCCCAGGCCAGCTTGGGTACACTCCCCCTCACCCAACCACTCCGCACCCTGAATGAAACCCAAAAGGCAGTGAGGATGAGATGAATAATCCTGGGGAGGGGACAATTTCAGAGACCCCAGTGACAACCAACACAAGGAATAAAACCAAGGAAACTCTTCCTTTAGTCACCCCTTAAGGCAAGTAGTGGGTCCCCAAGAAGAAGCCATGTGGGTGAACTTCTGCTTTTCTACTAGTGACCTGAAGAGTTGGCAGGAAAAAGTTAAAATTTCTAGAGAAAACCCCAGCAAAGTAGCAAAACAATTTGAGTTCATAGTCAAGAATCGAGACCCAGACTGAGGTGATACTGATTTCATGCTGACAGAGCTAAGAAAACCAGCAAAAGAGTTGGTGATAAAGGTAGCCAGAGCCCATGTGCAGGGACAAATTGTTAGTGGAGCCTGACAAGGTTGACCAGCTGTTTCCTACTGTAAACCCTTTGTGGGACCCAAATGATGCAGGCAGCTGTGCAATGTTAGCCAGATACCAGGAACTAGTCAAATTTGAATTAAAAATGCCATTCCAGAAGCAATAAATTGGTCAGTAATATATAATGTTACACAGGGACAGCAGGAGTCACCCACTGACTTTGTGAACAGGCTCTGAGCAGCTGCACGGAAACGCACAGCCCTGGATCCCTGGTCGGATATGGGAAAGCAGCAGTTCCTTTCCCTGATGTTTGGGCAATCTAGCCCAGATGCCAGGCAGGAACTTGAGAAGCTGAAAGAGCCTGTAAAGAGAGACTTAAAGGCATTAATGAAAAAGCATAGAAGGTGTATGATAATAAAGACAGAGAAAAAGAAAAAGAACTCCCTGCAGCCACGGTGGCAGCTCTGGATCAGCTCCAGGGAGAGGACGTGGGCGGGGATGAAGCAGAGGCAGGGGCCAAAATTCCAGAGGCAGAGGAGGTTCAAACCAGCCACAGGCCAAGCTGGGGCCAAATCAATGTGCATATTGTAAGAAAGGACACTGGAAATGCCAGTGCCCAGAGTTAGCAGACACAGTGCACAAAACTCTTGTAGCCACTCTAGATGATAAGAAATGACCAAGACTGGCAGATCTTACCCTAGCAGGCCCACTGGTTAAAATACAGCTGAAAAATGATAAAGAAGTTGAATTTTTAGTCAAGCATTGATACCCAAAAGTGAAAACTGTCTTCAAGCAAGAGGAGCCACTGGCCAGCCAGAACAATGCATTAAATGTAAAATTGAGAAGAAAATGGGAATACATCAGTTTCCTGATTCACCAAACTCACCCAAATCTGTCCTAGGCAGGGATTTGCTGCAAAATTTAGAAGCGACAGCTCAGCTTAAAAAAAGAAAAATGAAATTTAAGGTACCTGAAGACAAATTGGTTTTAGCATTAGGACTGACAATTGACACAAGACCAACAAACAATAAGAACTCTTTAGAGGAAGTATTGAACCAGGTGTACCCAAGAGTAGGGGATACTGATAGGCCAGGAAAATCAAAATGAGCTGACCCTGTAAAAATCGAGCTACAGACAAGAGTTAGGCCAGCAGTCAGAAAGCAATAGCCTTTAAGATTAGAAGATAGGAAAGGAATACAGGCAACAATCAATAAATTCCTGACATTAGGATTATTGGAAGAGTGGGAGTCCAAATTTAATACTCCTAGATTGGCAATAAAGAAACACAATGGAACTTAGAAACTAGCGCCAGATTTACAGGCAATTAATGATTTATGCCTGACTACCTTACTAGCTAAGCTTGGAGGTGATTTAATTTAGTTTCCAGTGATAGATGTGAAAGAAGCTTTCTTCTGCCTGCCACTTGCGGAAGAAAGTCAAAATATATTTGCTTTTGAATGGGAGAACCCTTGCACAGGCAGGAAAAATCAACTTAGGTGGGCAGGATTACCTCAGGGGTACAAAAACATTCCCAGTTTTTGTGAATCAATCAGCTGAAGAATTAGAGCTATGGCAATCACTGCCTGGGGAAGGAACACTCCTACAGCATGTAGGTGGTTTGTTAATTGCTACTGACTCTACTAAAGAATGTTTTGAGCGGGCAGTGAAGCTTTTGAATGTTCCTGGACTGAGTGGTTATCGAGTATCTGCACAGAAAGCCCGGCTGGAGCAGCAGCTGTGGCTGTGCCCCTCCGAGGGGGTGCTCGCAGTCCCCGGCTTGCCCTGGCACAGAGAGCGGCGGGGACACTCTCCCGCTCCTCGGGAGGCCGCGAGAGCGGCTGAGGCTTTCGCCTGCTGCGGACGAGACACCGAAGCCACGCTGGCAGGAGAAGGAGAGGGGACTCCAGCTGGGGGCAAAGTCCAGCTTTATTACAGAGCTCCAAGGAGATCTGCATTGGGCATCCAGAGAACTGGAGACAGAGAACTGGGCTGTGCAAGGTGTTATAAAGGGGAGGTGAACAGGGGAGGGGATGGCCCATCTGCCAATGGAATTCCAGGAGGGCGTGGGGAGCAGGGAAACAGACATGTAGGGGAACCAATGGGGATAAACCAGGGGAGGGGCCCCGGTGCCTGAGCCTATCACTCGACACCCTTGGGAGAAGTTTCTGGAGGGAAGGGATGGGCTGTGGAGTGACAGGCAGGACACAGGGGAGGGGTTGAGGGGATGACAAGGCAGTTTTCAGGGAACCAGGGAAGGAGGCAGCGAGATTGACATTAAAAAGGAGGGAAGAGGCAACGGGGGCAGAACCACTGTAACAGGGAGGAACTGCAACAAACCAAAGTACAGCTTAATGCAACTCAAACATATAAGAACACAATACAACAAGCAACAAGTGACCTGCTTGGATATGGGGTCTCCGGAGGACAATGATCTTTGGGAACTGCCTGGAAGGAGCAATTTGCCAGACACTCGACCACAAACCATAAGATAACTCCATGCTTTCCTTGGAATGACAGCTTGGTGCCAACTGTGCATATACAGCTACAGATTGTTTATGAAACCTTTATACAAATAAGTGAAAATCTCTAAAAATACTGTGATATGGATCCCTGAATTGAACAGGGCCTTTGAAGAACTGAAGGGTGAGTTCATGAGGGCCCCTGCTGTGGGGCTGCCTGACGTGAGCAAGCCCTTTTGGTTTTTCCCACATGAAGGACGGAATAGCTTTAGGGGTTCTGGCACAACACCTGGGTCCTTACAAAAGGGCAGGGGCATTTTTTTCTAAGCAACTGGATACTGTGAGAAAGGGCTGGCCCTCCTGCCTCAGGGCAGTAGCAGCAGTGATCATGAACATTGAAGACACAAGGAAGTTTACACTAGAACAAAAGATGACTGTCTCAGTGTCACACACGGTGTCAGCTGTTTTAGATCAGAAAGGGAACCATTGGCTGTCTTCCTCGAGGTTCCTAAACTACCAAGCAGTCCTGGCTCAATCGGATGATACTGGAATTCAAGTGAGTGACCAATGTTGTTAACCCAACCTCTTTTCTGCAAGGAAAGTCCAAAGCTGAACCTGTAGTACACGACTGCCTACAGCCCATGGAAGCTGTGTGCTCCAGCCGCCCAGATCCAAAGGAACAGCCACTCCCAGATGCCGTGAACAGGTTCAGCCATGAACTGCTGCTGTGATGGCAGCAGTTTTGGGAGACAGGGAGTGCGAATGGCGGGCTACGCCGTGAGCACAGTCTCAGAGGTAATCGAGTCATTTCCAGCAGGAACCTCAGCACAAGAGGCTGAGCTGATAGCCCTCCCTCTAGCATTAGAAGTGGCAAAAGGAAGGGAAGTTAGTGTTTGGATGGATTCCAAACATGCCTATGGAATTGTTCATGCCCACGGAGCCATATGGAGGGAAAGAGGACTCCTGACTGCACAAAAGAAGATGGTGAAATATGCAGCTGAAATCCTCAGGCTCCCTGAGGTGGTGGAGCTCCCACTGCAAGTGACAACTGTACATTGCTGAGGGCACTCTAAAGGTAACACCCTTCTGGAAGCAGGTGACAGATTTGCAGATTATGAAGCTCAAATTGCTGCTGAAAGAAATGAACCACTTGTGGCAGCTCTAAGACCTACTGCAGTATCAACTAACCCTTGTGGGGCTGCAACAGCGCGCTGATGTTTTTAAAATGGATAGAGAAAGGCAAGCAGCATAAGATTTATTTACTAGCTTTTTACAAAAGTGTCAGGTTAAGGGCATAGATTTGCAGAAAGAGCTTCCTGGGTTGTTAGCTTATGGGTATGAACAGGGACTTTTTCAAAATCCTCACACAGTACATGAGTTAACAGAGTGGCGTAAATTTGGAGATAAGTTGTGGCAGGCAGTCATAGATGGTGATAAAACTGCAAAAAATTTGGGAAAGTTGTGGCGAGTTGTGCATAATGAGTTATTACAAGATCAGGCAGAAGAAAAGGCTGCTAAACAAGCTACTGTGGCACATGAAAAGAATAAAAGTTATGGGGACTGGTATAACTGTCCATTACCCCCTGCCACGTTCACAGTCAATCTGCCACCAGCATCGGCTTCTGCTTTAAGCAGCAGCTCCCCGCCAGCATCGGCTCCTGCTTCAGGCAGCAGCTTCCCCCCCGCGTGTGCTCTAACAGCACCGTCCGCACCAACTGTGCCTGTGTTAAACCCTCCATCTCCTCCTCCTAGTGATGAGCCGATCCCTGGGTCAGAAAATGACCTAGCGGGGGCCATTGCACGGGAGCAAAGGAAGGCATGGGCAGCGGTAGCAAAAGAAATCATGGACACGGGGGATGAGGAGGCTATAAAAGCTGCTATGGATGTTGCCTGTCCGGTGATTTATTCTCCTGTGGCAGGGGGAGGGTTTCAAGCAACAATAACTGCTTTAGATTAGAAATTGTTATCACAGTTATGATCCACGGTTAGTCAATTTGGAGTAACCAGTGAGCCCACAAAACAAATGCTGGATTACATCTGGGGCACTCAGGTTTTGCTGCCGGCAGATTGCAGAGCATTAGTAAGGCTTATTTTCACTCAGCATCAGCAGCTTCTGTTCAATGCCCATTGGCAAACGATCTGTCAGCAATGCGTGGCAATAATACGGCAACCAGGCGACCCGTTATATGGGGTAACCCTGGAGGAATTAATGGGGCTCGGGCCTTTTCTTTGAATGGAAGCACAAGCATTAATTTTTGGTCCTGAAAAATGTAGGGAGGCTATGCTGTTGGTACGTTTGGCTATAGATAGAATAAAAAAGACGGGGGGAATTCCTCCTTACATGGGAATAAAGCAAGATAGAGATGAGTCATTTGGAGCTTTTATAGATAGGGTAGCCAACGCTATTGAACGGGCAGGAGTCCCTGAGTTCATGAAAGGGACCTTGCTAAAGCAATGCGCCCTCCAAAACAGCAATCAGCCTACCAAGAATGTGTTAAATACCCTGGGAGCTAATTGGTCTATAGAGGAAGCTTTAGAACGATTAGCAAATGTTCCTGTTGGATCACAAGCAATGTTAGTAAATGCTATTAAAGAGATAGGAGCGTTGGTTACAGAAACAGGCAGAATCATCACAGAACCAAATGCTAGCCGCCCTCACCCTGCTCCAGGCAGCAGCAATAAATACTCCACGAGCTCCATCTACTGGCTGATTCAAGTGCTACCGGTGTGGAGGTATAGGGCACACGCGACGGGCTTGTCCCGCAATCAGTGTTTGGTGTAACAATTGCCGCCTGGATACCCACAATACCGGAATCTGCAGACGCCGCTCGGGAAACGGCAGAGCCAGCGCGCCCACCAGCCGCCGCGCTCAGACACGAGTAGCAGCTGTCACCGCTTCAGCTCAACCTGCCTCCAGCCAGCCACCGCCGGGAGCCTCGGATTGGACAGCAACAATAACTTTGATGACCATCCACCCAGAAAAGGTTCCCCTGGAATAAAAGGACCACTCATTATTGATGGATTACCTATGGGAGCTTTGCTTTTAGGTCGTTCCTCGGCTACCATGATGGGATTATTTGTTTTATCTGGAATAATAGACGCTGACTATACAGGAGAGATTTCTATTATAGTGCATACTCTTTTTCCACCTATGCAAATCAAAAAAGGACAAAGAATAGCTCAATTGATTCCTTTGCAACAGTTGGCTAAAACTATACCCCCTCGTCAAGCACAGTCGAGAGGAGAGCATGGATTTGGATCCACTGGGGGCCTTACTCTTTTAAGAATGAACCTGAATGAACGACCAAAGCGCACTGTAATTTTGGATTATCAGGGTGAAAAGCAAACCTTGGTAGGATTATTAGATACTGGCGTGGACTCCAGCATTGTGAGTCCGGATTTTTGGCTCCACAACTGGCCATTGCAGTCATCCACAATGCCAATAACCGGAGTTGGAGGCCTGACACTTGCAAGAAACACACCCATGCTATCTGTGACCATTGATGGCAAAACTGTGCGGAGTGTTTTATCAGTTGTACCTTTGCCTCCTACTGTGCAGTGCCTTATTGGTCGGGACATTTTGGCTCAGATGGGAGTAGTACTGGCAAATGAACACCCTTTGGGCTAAAGGCCATTGCATGGACTTTCCCAATCCCATTAACCTGGACCACGGACGTTCCAGTATGGGTTAAGCAGTGGCCATTAAAAAGGGAGAGTCTTGAACAGGTTCACATACTGGTACATGAACAATATAAACAAGGACATTTACAGTTGTCAACAAGCCCATGGAATACCCCCATCTTTGTTATTAAATAGAAGTCGGGAAAGTATCGCTTAATACATGATTTGCGGGCTGTAAATGAACAAATGGAGCCTATGGGAGCCTTACAACCAGGATTACCTAACCCGGCTATGTTGCCAAGGGACTGGCCACTTTTGATTATTGATCTGAAGGACTGCTTTTTTACTATTGCTTTACACCCTCGAGACACTAGGAGATTTGCATTCACTCTGCCGGCCCTAAACAGGGAAGAGCCGGACAAAAGATTTGAACGGATTTCTCTTCCCCAGGGCATGCACAACAGCCCCACCTTGTGTCAACTGTATGTTGACAATGCTTTACAACCTTTGCGGCATGCCTGGCCTGAAACAATCATTTATCATTATATGGATGATATTTTGTTTGCGCAGCCACAACCTTTTACAGGTCAACAAATTCAAGCAATATATGATGCTTTGAAACTTTACGGACTGACTGTAGCTTCTGAGAAAATTCAATTATCTGCACCTTGGAAATATCTAGGGTGGATACTTACTGATCAAATTGTTACCCTTCAGAAATTGCAATTAAACATTAAATTACATACATTGGATGATGTTCAGAAATTACTGGGGGACCTACAGTGGCTGCGCCCCATTGTCGGTATCCCTAATGAACTGTTAGATGAACTTCGACCTTTGCTAAAGGGAACTGATCCGGCACGGCGTGTTCGTATAACCTCTGAACAGGTTGAGACACTGCAGCAGATATTGGACTGTGTTACACAAGGCAGTGTTCAGAGACGTGATCTTGATCTTCCTATACAGCTGACAGTTTGGTGTGGACCAAAATTTTTACTGGGTGCACTTACTCAGCATAACAGAAAAACGGGGGAGATATGGGCCTTGGAATGGATATCTCCTCCACTTCAACAACATAAAACCCTTCTTCAGAAAATTGAAATTTTAGCTGATTTGTTCAAAAAGGGTCGTGAACGGGCGGTACAGATTACGGGAAAGGAACCTGATCAGATACAGATACCAATGAAGAAAGATACATTGACCTGGTACCTGACAAACAGCATCGAATTACAAGAGGCTCTATTGGGAGCCGGTAGTGTGACTGCCACTGATGATATTCCCAATGTACCATTGAATTGGATAGGACAGTGGGGTTGGATTCAATGCCCAAAAAGATCACTAAAGCCCTTATTGGATGCTATAACTGCTTACACAGATGCAGGAAGAAAATCCAAAACTGCTGCAGTGACCTGGCAAGAAGAGGGACAATGGCATCATCATATACTCTGAGCTACTGAGTTGGACACTTTGCAAACAATGGAGCTATTGGCTGTTGTATGGGCCATGATGCATTTCTCTGGACCTCTCAACATTGTAACAGATTCTTTGTATGTTGCAGGAGTGTGTGAGCGAATAGAGGATGCCTCTATAAAAGAGGTTCAAAACAGGAGGTTACATGAGCTGTTTATGCAGCTGCAGAGAGCAATTAAGCTAAGAAAGCATTCTTTTTGTGTTATCCATATCAGAAGTCACAAATGGGATATTGGTCTGGGAGAGGGCAACATGCGAGCAGATAAATTAGTCTCAATCACACAAGCAACTCCAATTCCCAAGCAAACCATAGCCAGAGAGGCACACTCCATGTTCCACCAGAATGCAAAAGGCCTTCATAGAGAATTTCAGATATCTATGGAGGAGGCACGGGCAATAGTCAAAGCCTGTCCTATATGTAGTCATCATAATGGAGGCTGTGGCTTAGGTCTGGGAGTTAACCCAAGAGGCCTGAGCACAAATGAGACCTGGCAGATGGATGTCACACATGTTACAGAGTTTAGGAGGTTGAAGTACGTACATGTTACCATAGACACTTACAGTCATTTTATATGGGCCACAGCACAAACTGGTGAGAAATCAGGGCAGGTGGAGAGACATCTCAGCAGTTGTTTTGCAGTAATGGGAGTGCCACAGCGCATCAAAACAGATAATGGGCCTGCTTACTGTAGCAAAAGAATAAAGCAATTCATGCAGATGTGGGGGATAGAACACGTAACAGGCATCCCCAATTCTCCTACAGGGCAAGCGATTGTGGAGAGAGCAAATGGTACATTGAAAAGATATTTGAGTAAATATATGGATACCAGAGAGCCACAAGAGAGATTGTTAAAGTGTTTGTTTGTTTTGAACCACTTGTGTGTTTTTGGGGAAAATAAGGTTCCTGCTGTGATTCGTCACTACGTACAAGAAACAGATGGTGTAAAGAAAGATGTATGGGTAAGATACAGAGATCCTAAAACAGGACAATGGCAAGGTCCTGCTAAGGTGTTATATTGGGGCCGCGGATATCTTTGTGTTTCTACCCCTACAGGATCTCTGTGGGTACCTGCTAAATGGACCCGAGCAGCTGTGTTTGATGGAACACCTCGATCAGCTGAGCGAAGAGGATCGTCAGCGAGTGGAGACGAGGCTGTTGATCATCCTTCGACCGATACTTCTTAAACTGAAAGAACAGTGTGATTTTGCCATCGATCGAGCAGTTGATCGGTGCAGATCTCTTGATAACATATTAAGCTTGCATTCGATGTTTTCTGATTTTGAATCTGAAGGGCCTAGGGATTTAGCTTGTATTAAGTGTCAAGATAGACGTTGTGCTGCATGGGTACTGCTTTTTTGTGGGGGTTGTCAGGAAACTAAGTGGGTACATCAAGCTCGATTAGCTGAATTGTGGTGTGAAAAGTGTGGTTTCTATTGGCGGTTTGACTCTTGGCAGAGAGATCTTAAATTGTTTACAGGACTACCTGGTTTCCAAGGGTTACAGTTGTATGAGTCCCCAGAACAGAAAATCCTTGCATGGTTTAGATGGGAAATACAACATTTAGTCAAACGTGTTTTGGGGCTATCTCAGTCGTGTATTTTGCAGACTAAGTGTGGTAGAAATATTCCTCTGTCACAGTCGAGTGTGATAGGTCCTATTTCGGGAGGTCAGGATCCCAACCAAGTGTGGGAAGATTGTTTGAAGAACCTAAAGAAGCTAAATCTGAGAAAGAAGAGATATTCTTAAAAGTTTGTGACAGACATGATGGCTGGGTGGTTCAAAAAGGTGCCTGGAGGGATCAGGATGAGATGGAAACTTTATGTTATTGCTTTATTAGTTTTTGCTTCTTTTGGGGACAGTGTAGACCATCAGGCATGGGCCCCCCACCTCAGCCCAAGACTAACATATGGGTCACCCTGGCAAACCTGACTAAACAGGAGACTATTTGCCTGTCATTATCTTCTCCTGGCAATCCATTCACAACCTGTTTGGTTGGACTACCAGCAGATCCCTGGCCGTGCCCTTCACATGTACCAACTTGTAAGGTCAGCAATGCTAGGACGAGTGTGGATAATTGGGATCAGTGGATTTCCCACTTTCCTATAGCACCACAGGAACCCCAAGAGTTGGAGCTGTTAGGGTCAGTGATAGCAGATGCATGTATTCATTTTAACCATAGAAGCCTGCTGTCAGTCAAAAACCATTCTAATGTTGTAACTTCCAGCATGGCCATCTACCGAAATGCATGGGCCTGGTGCAATTATACAACAAAGAGAGTGTCAGTCTCATCAAATGACCCTATTCAATTGCCAGCAGGATATTTCCTGATATGTGGAGACCGTGCTTGGGCCGGTATCCCATCAATGCTGCACAGGGACCATGTACAATTGGACGGCTGTCTCTACTTACACCTAACATGTCCATGATACTGAACATGAGCCGCCATCGTAGAGGCAAGCGAATGGCTCATGCGTTTGCAGCAGACTGCCGAGATGATGTAAAGTTTTGGTCCCCAGCAGCCATAGTTGCAGCATCTTTCTGAGCTCCAGGGGTATCAGCAGCACGTGCTCATGCTATTTTAAATAGGTTAGGGTGTT
Source organism: Agelaius phoeniceus (assembly GCF_051311805.1). Classification (NCBI taxonomy): domain Eukaryota; kingdom Metazoa; phylum Chordata; class Aves; order Passeriformes; family Icteridae; genus Agelaius; species Agelaius phoeniceus. Next base: position 8,089,345 of record NC_135271.1, read on the forward strand.
GGCTTGCTAAACAAACAAATGCAACTTCTTTAGCGATTTCTAGTCTTTTGCTTGATGTTGATTCTATTCACCATGCGACACTTCAAAATAGGGTTGCAATTGATTTTCTCTTACTTGCACAAGGCCATGGCTGTGATGAATTTGAGGGCATGTGTTGCACGAATCTTTCTGATCATGCACAGTCTGTTCACTCACAGCTCTCTGAGTTATGGAGGTTAACTGGGAACTTACAGGTAGAATCAGGCCTTGGTATTGATGGATGGCTCAAATCTTTAAGCTTAGGATCATGGTTACGCTCTATTGTTAAGGTTAGCATTGTAGTAGCTATTGTAGCTTTGTTGTTAGTATTAATTTTGCCATGTGTTTGTATATGCTTACAGAATATGGTGCGAAAGATGATAGCTACCGCATTTAATCAAACCATGCTTGTTCAACAGAAAAACGGGGGAAATGTAGAGAGCTTTTTGGATAATTGGTTAGCTGAGAAGGGCCACTTCGATGTGATACCGTTGGATAAGGATAGGGGAAACAAGCTGGGGATTATGCAACCAGTGTCCAATCACTGACAAAGGCCATAGTGACCTTCGCTTGAAACAGGAAGATGGGGGAGAAAATCACTTGCCAGAAAATGAAGATAGCCTAGGTAGAGAAGCTAGAAGAATGTAAACATTGAAACAAAATAATCATTAGAGCATAGAAGTAGGTGTGGTTGATCTAAGTGTGCTTTAACCAATAATGAGCTCAGCTTTTGCAATATGTATAAGCTTCATTAACACCAATATAAATGTGTGTGAGCTTTCAATAAACTTTGGGATTTCCCATTCACGCATATTGTGTGAGGCATTTCTTCCGCCGTTCATGACACATTTTTACCAGGCATCCATAGCCAAAATTAGGATTCCACCTCCAAATTTCTGTGTATCCAAGGGTTAGTGCCAGACAAAAGCTGCCAGGACAGACAAGTCTGGCTGGTCTTTGATTCCTGAGTGCCGGCACTCACCTGTTTTCCAAACACTGGCAAGGGCTCTGCGATTTTCTTTGTATGGCAGAAAAACATCCCTCTTCTCCAGGCACAAATGCCTGAAATTAGAACTCCACATTCATAATTTCAAATATCCAAGGGTTGCTCCAAGCAAACCTGCCAGGACAGACAGGTCAGGCTTGCCTTGGCCTCTGGTGGTTGCCGTTCATCAGCTCCTGAAACATGGGGGCTCCGTGGTTTCCTTCCTATGGAGACCAATGTGACACTTGGAAGCCTTGTGAAATGAAGGGGCCATTGTGGCACTGCAGAGCACCATGGATCCAAGGAGCCTTTGTGACACTGTGGGGCCTCGTGGAACCAAGGACATCATTGTGGCTCTGTTGGGCCACATGGTCCCAAGGGATCAGAGCAAAGCAGCAGTGTGGGAGTTAGCCCAGCTGTAACTCACAGTCAGCCAGATTTTACCCCAGAAGAACTGGTCGTGAGTTTCAAGTCCTAGGAATCATTTGTTTAACTAAGGGTAAGGTTGAGAGGTCTCCCATAAGCCTTTAGTGTTGTTATGCTGACTTGTCCACGTTCTACCCCCCTATTGGTTTAGGTTGTTTATTTCTTCTATATGGTAATTGTTCTAGTTTTCTAGCCCAGAGTGTCTATGTTGTTGCTACCCTTTTGTCTCAGGTCTTAAGATCCTGCCCCTTGTACTGTGCTCAACTTCTCCATGTTTATTGTTTTTCACCCTGATTTCAAAATTCTTTTTGGGCAACTCCATTGATCCTGCTACTTTTCATTTTTGCCATCCCTCGCCCTGAAGTCAGGGAACCAGAGAGGTTTGTCACAGCCACCCTCATTGTGACCTTTGGCGCCCAAACAGGGACCATGACACTAAGGGCTCCCTGTGTCAGTCACGTCAGCTGGGGTTAGCTGATGGATAGGCCAGTGCTCCCCGGGATTTTGGATTGTGCCGGGCCCGGTGGATTCATCATTGCTTTGAGGGACCTTGTCCAGGATTGGCAGGGACAATGACGGTTTCACCTGCAGAGGATTGCAGGTGGGTTTGGGGAAATGCAAGACATTTATTGCCCATTTTGCCACTGTGTTTTTACAATATGCACCCATGTCCCATAATTGATTTGGTGTGTTCTGGTGGCTCTTCCCCATAAGGTGGAGAAAAGAGAAAAATGGGCAGCCAAATGTCCAAAGTAGAAAGCAGCATATATGGATGCTTTCAGTAATTCTCACTGATCATGACAAAATATTTTCAAAGAACATATTAAAATCAATAATGAGGTGGATCATTAAAAATTATCCAGACGCCTCTGCTGATGAAATCCATACCACTGAATTTTGGGACTCAGCGGGAGTTAAACTGTACAACGTTTCAATCAAAAAGGACCCCATTGCACCCCGCATGCTCCCCATCTTCCACACCACCCTTCACCAGCAAGCAGTTTGTTGAAAACTCGATCCGTTGGTCACTCCTAACTCAGGACCTCCCCTCAAACCTGCCTTTCTCAGACCTTCCACAATGGTCCAAGATGGCAATGGCCACGCTGTCTTGGAGCATCATGCCCTGGAGACTCAAGATGGAAGGAGCCTGAATGTGGCTCGGGAGCCCGACCATCCTCCCTCCATCTTGCCTCCTTCACTTCCTGCTACCACAACCTTCTCTTCCGCCCTGAATGAACCTCCAGACTCCACCCCCACAACTGTGGTCATGCCCCACTGTCAATCATTCCACCTCCACCCTGGGCCATGCCTCCAGAGCTCCACCCCAGAAGTCCGCCATCCTAAATCAAGGCCCGGAACACCTGACAAAATGGCAGTGCCCTTTGCCTCACCCCTGGCAACAATATAACCCCAAGGTCAAAGATACTAAGCCCAACTGTCACACTATTTCTAATCCAGATGTTTCTGCCCCAAGTTATTCTTCCTCCCCAGAAGACAGTTTGGATTCCCCAAAGCCACCTTGCCCCTCAGCCCCAGAAGATCCCTAGGAAAGGATCCGGAAAGAAGCAGTTAAGGAAGGAGACTGGCAAATAGTCTTGAAACTCCTCACTGCCCCCACATGTTATGAAAGAAGGGGGCAGAATCCCAGGGGTCAGCCATTGGTTTATGGAGAAATCAAGGATCTGTGTAGGGCAGCTAAATACCATAGGAAGGACTTACCTTGTTTTAATGGCCTAATGAGGGCCATGCTTACAGCACGTCTTAACTCCCTATGATTTAAAATATATTATGACCATGTTGTTGTCACCTACAGAATACACCCTGTGGGAAGGGGGATGGAAGTGTTTACTAAATCAATTAATAGCAGACTATGCTAATAATGAGGCAAGGGCAGAATTGACAATCAACCATCGAGCTGGAGAAGGACAACACAGCCTAGCAGATGATCAAGCAGCATGTATCCCCAGAGAAGTATTGGATGATACCAAAGAGATGGCTTTGAAAGCTTTAATCCAGGTGTCAGATGGTAGCACCCCCAATTTGGACTACCTTGTGTGGCTGCAGCTAAAGCTTTAGGACAATCAGACCATCTTGGGTGCCTGTTAAGTAAGCAAACCAATGCTGCCTCCCTCACATTGAGTGGCTGCTCTCAGACACAGAGACCATCAGACACGCCACCTTGCAGAACAGCGATAGAGTTTTTACTCTGGGCACATGGGCATGGCTGTGTAGACTCTGAGGGCATGTGCTGCATGAACCTCTCCAGCCACAGCGAGTCAATCCACAAGAGCATTCAGGTACTGAAGGAAGGGTTCAAGAAGCTTCAAGTGGAAAACAAAGACTGGGTCAATAAACTCTTCCAATCCAAGGGACTAAAGGGTCTGATGATGTCTAGCTAAAACAGGACTATTCATTCTCTTAGTGGTTGTTGTTGTATTGTTAATTGTCCCATGTTTGTTTGGATGCTTTTAGAAAGTCTTACAAAATTCTTTCAATTCCATCTTTGTTGTAAAACAGAGAGGGGGAAGATACCCAACACAGGCTCCTCATGGACTCCTTGGAGGAGAGAATTGGAGGCCAGGATGGCACAAAAACCTCCCAGAGACTCACTGTGGGAAGGAAAATCTTTAAAAGTACCTAAAAGTATTCTTAAATCCATAAAGTACCTGAAAAACTCACAGTATCTCAAGGCATTAATGAGCCCCACTGAGTGTCAGTACAAAGCTCTCCAGGGACTCATTAAAGCAGATAATTGGGGCCATGATTGCACAAACCTCTCACAGAGTCTGAATCAAAAGGGAAACGCTAAGTACCCTAAAATAACTGAAGTACCCTGAAGTATTAATGAGCCCACTGAGTGTTGTTACTGACAAAGCCTCTCCAGGGACTAATTACAGCAGATAATTGGAGGCCATGATTGCACAAACCTCTCAGAGACTGCAAGGCAAAAGCCAAAGCCAAAGTCCTTTGAAAAACCTGCATTCCCTGCAGGGAGCATGAAGGAGCCCCCAGGGCCATTGCTGAGCAAGGCTCCCCAGGGACTCCTTGCAGCAGATCCTTGAGGCCACTGGGATGTGGGCTAGGGGGGGATGCTGAGGGCAGCACAAGGGGCTGACAGTGCCCAGCCTGGCTGGGGCTGTGCCAGGAGGCCCCAGGGCCTCAGGACAAGGTGTCTCCTCCCAGCCCTTGCTGGCACAGACCCTGCTGTGCCCCAGGGCACCAAGACTTGGCTTCTCTTTGTCCCCACCTGTCATCACTGCCTGCAGTTCTCTGCTCTGCCTGGGGCCTGGGGACACTTGCTCAATCCTGTCCCTCAGTGGGACCCATTAAAAGTCCAAGAAAGTTTGGAGTTGGATTCTGGCTTGGAGTTCTGCAGAGGTTTCTTCAGCTGCCTCTCAGGGACTGATGTCCAGGGCCTGAGCACAAAGCCCCAGAGGCTGATTAAAGTCCTTGTGCTGTGTCTGTGCTGCTGAGCTGGGCTGGGCTCCTGGCCCAGAGGCAGCTCCTGGTCACCAAGAAGAGCTTCAAAAGCACATTTCTCTGGATGAGCAGCTCTTCTGCCAGCCCAGCAGGGCTGGGGCACTGCCTGCAGCCAGGCCGGGCACAGCACAGAGGCACAGAGAGCTTCAATCAGTCAGGGCTGGGAAGGGGCTGAGAAGTGCCTGGGGCACAATCACTGCCAGCCCTTGGCACAGGAACCTCTGGCTGCAGGACAGTGCAGCTGCAGCTCCTGGAGCCATCTCCTCAAGCTGCAACATCCCAATGCCTGCAGAACCTGTGAGTACAACTCTGGGTATTTCTGGTGTCGGGGAGGTGAAATGCTCATGAATCTCTCACATGCTGAGGGGTTCTGATCAGTCATAGAATATTTCCAGGGCAAGGATTTTGTAAAAAATGAGGAAATTTCTTAAGATTATGAATTCAGCTTCCTACTACCGGAGAATGGCAGGGAGGAGGGGATACATATTAAAGGTAATTCTGAATTATTAATTATGAATTTTGACAACAGCTTCAGACATCCAAACTCTTGCTTTCAGTGATCAGTAGGTTCACAGGAGATCCCTAATGTGCTTTCAGCCACTCTACCCATGGACTGCAGCAGCATCAACTTTGCTGGAGCCATCAGGCTCAGCCTGAGCTCTCCTTTCTCCAAGCTGCAAACAGAACCTGCCCCAGCCAGTGCCCTGCAATCAGGCAGGGCTCTGTCAGGCCAAGGAGAGTGCACAGAGATTTGGGGTCTGTGGGTGCTGGCAGGGAGAGATCAGGCACAGGGAAACAGCTGCAGGAGGGAAATCTGCAGGAAGCAGAGAGAAGATCAGGCAATGAGAGAAAACAAACCCCAGCAATGCTGTGGCAGGGAGAGTTTAGAGATGCCCACAGGAGCCCCTGCAGTGCAGCCCCTCCCTCTGAACAAGCCCCCTCCCTCCTGTGCCCCAGCCAAGCCTCTGCCCTCAGGGCCAGGGCTCCAAGGCGTGCAGCCCCTCCTGTGCAGGCAGAGCTGCAGCAGAGCCGTGGGGCAGCTCTGCAGCCCCGGGCCCAGGTCCCTCTGCAGAGCACAGGGCTGGGAGCAGCTGCCCGGCCCTGGGGGCTCTGGCAGGGGGCACAGCTGGCTCAGGGTGACGCTGTCCCCAGGGCCCGGCTCTGGGCAATGCTGTCAGGGCAGCCAGGGAAGGAGCTGCCTCTCCCACAGTCCAATGCCATCAGAAGGACACTTGGAAGTCTCCCTGAGATTTCAGTCCAAGCTGCGAGCTTCAATCCAGGGTGCAAACCTGTCCTAGAGCATCTCTGAGTTAGAAGATTGATGGGGAGAGGCAGAGGTGTTGTGAGACTGAAAATGTGCTGGGTTGGTGAAATGAGCAACGTGAGTCCTTGGCTACAAATGTGGAGCTGGGCTGAGGTGGATCCATCTGCTCTAAGCGATACCTGGTGATCTTTACAGAAAACTTCACAGTGTGAACATCCTCCATTTGAGAAAAGTGACAGCCCAGAAAAACTCCAGACAGACTCAAGTGAGAGACCATCTCCCCACGGTCTTCACTTACCATCTTTCCTCAGGGAACTCACTCTGTTCTACCAGAGGGCAGCAGAAATGCTGAGGGTTTCTGATATCCTAGAATACCAGAAAAGACATAAGGGGCAGCTTAAAAAGAAAACCTCAGAACTCTTAAACACAGAAGCATGTCCATGTATGGTACAGAAGAGGGTATATGGGAAAATGCTTTGATTTTGGTTACAGGTATCTCCTCTAACTCTTCACTGTCCTTTCTCCATGAACAGGTGCCCATGTGCAGCCCCAGCAAATGTCCAACAGCAGCTCCATCAGGCACTTCCTCCTGCTGGCATTGGCAGACACGCGGCAGCTGCAGCTCCTGCACTTCTGCCTCTTGCTGGGCATCTCCCTGGCTGCCCTCCTGGGCAACGGCCTCATCATCAGCGCCGTAGCCTGCGGCCACCACCTGCACACGCCCATGTTCTTCTTCCTGCTCAGCCTGGCCCTCACTGACCTGGGCTCCATCTGCACCACTGTCCCCAAAGCCATGCACAATTCCCTCTGGGACACCAGGGACATCTCCTACACTGAATGTGCTGCTCAGCTCTTTTTCTTTGTGTTCTTCCTCTCAGCAGAGCTTTTCCTCCTGACCATCATGTGCTACGACCGCTACGTGTCCATCTGCAAACCCCTGCACTACGGGACCCTCCTGGGCAGCAGAGCTTGTGCCCACATGGCAGCAGCTGCCTGGGCCAGTGCCTTTCTCTATTCACTGCTGCACACGGCCAATACATTTTCCTTGCCCCTGTGCCATGGCAATGTCCTGGGCCAGTTCTTCTGTGAAATCCCACAGATCCTCAAGCTCTCCTGCTCACACTCCAACTTTGGAGAACTGGGGCTCATTGTTGTTAGTTCCTGTTTTGGTTTTGGTTGTTTTGTGTTCATTGTTTTCTCCTATGTGCAGATCTTCAGGGCTGTGCTGAGGATCCCCTCTGAGCAGGGACGGCACAAAGCCTTTTCCACCTGCCTCCCTCACCTGGCCGTGGTCTCCCTGTTCCTCAGCACTGTAATCTTTGCTCACCTGAAGCCCCCCTCCATGTCCTCCCCATCCCTGGATCTGGCCCTGTCAGTTCTGTACTCAGTGGTGCCTCCAGCCCTGAACCCCTTCATCTACAGCCTGAGGAACCAGGAGCTCAAGGCTGTAGTGTGGAGACTGATGACTGGATGCTTTCAGAAACATTAAACTGCTAGCCAGTAATTGCAAATCACTTGTAATAAAAGTCATCTTTGATAGTACTTGTAGCTTTCATTTTGGAGGTTCTTTCCCTTTTTACTTTAGGTTTTTAATCTTGTCTACAAATAAATGTCATTTATTGTACTATTTCTTATTTTGTTTCCCTTCACCTACTCTGTGGCCACAGATTGTGTCAATGAGGGGCTGTGCTCTTGGTGCCTTTAAAGGAACTAAAGGATGTCCCAGCAGAGTTTTCTGCAGAGATGCCCTTTTGTTGCCTTCTCTGGAGCTGCAGCAGCAATGTCTGTGTGCAGAGCTGGGGCAGATCAGTGCTGGCCCAGCAGCTGTGCCCAGCAGCAGCAGCAGCAGCAGCACTTGGTGTTGCCAGTGCTGCTGCCGTGGCCCTGCCCCACTGCCCTGGTGGCCCTGGTGTTGCTGCAGGGCCTGAGTGCTCTCGGGGCCGGGCACAGCCCTGGGGGTGGCAGTGCTGGGGCTGCAGCAGGGACAGGCCATGGAATATAAATCACCTTTAATAATTCTTTTGGGTTTGGTTGTGGGTTTGTTCTTTTTTCCCGCATGTTTCAGTTTTTTAATATTGTCCACAAAGAAAAGCCATTGGTTTTGCCATTTATCATTTTGTTTCTCTCCATCTTCCCTGTGGCCACAGATTGTGTCGGTGAGGGGCTGCACTGCGTGTGGCTTTAAAGAAAGTAAAGGATCTCCCAGCAAAGTTTTTTCCAGAGATCCCCTTGTGTTCCCTGCTCTGGAGCTGCAGCAGCAATGTCGGTGTGCAGAGCTGGGGGCAGATCAGTGCTGGCACAGCAGCTCTGCTCCTGCAGGCCACACCATTCCTGATCCAGGCCAGGAGCCATTGGCCTTCTTGGCCACCTGGGCACACTGCTGCCTCATGTCCAGCCTGCTGTCCATCAGTCCCTGCAGGTCCCTTTCTGCCTGGCTGCTCTCCAGCCACTCTGTCCCCAGCCTGTAGAGCTGCAGGGGTTGTTGTGGCCAAAGTGCAGGAGCCGGCACTGGGACTTGTTAAACCTCACCTTGTTGGATTTGGGCCCTGGATCCAGCCTGTCCAGGGCTCAGTGCAGAGCCCTTCTACTCCTGCCCTCCAGCAGATCCACACTCACACCCAGCTTGGTGCCATCTGCAATTTGTGAATGCTGGACTCGATCCCCTCACCCAGACCATCAGTGAAGATATTAAACAGGACAGGGCCCAGCACAGATCCCTGGGGACAGCACCAGTGCCTGGACACCAGCTGGGTGCAGCACCATCCCCACCACTCTCTGGGCCCAGCCTCCAGCCAGCTCTTAAATCTCCCAGCCAGGAGGGAACCTGCCCAAGCCGTGGGCTGCAGCTTTTCCAGGGAATGCTGTCAGAGACAGAGTCAAAGGCTCTGCTGGAGTCCAGGCACACAACATCCACAGCCTTTCCCACATCCACAGGTGGGTCACCTGGGCATAAAAGGAGACCAGCTTGGTCAGGCAGGACCTGCCACCCCTAAATCCACTGAGCTGGCTGGCTCTGATCCCTGGGCCATCCTGTGGGTTCCCTGTGATGGCACTCAAGGTGATCTGTTCCATAACCTTGCTGGGCACCCAGGTCAGGCTGACAGGCCTGGAGTTCCCCAGCTCCTCCTTCCAGCCCTTCCTGGGGATGGGCTCACACTGGCACCTCCAGTGCTCTGGGCCCTCCCTGCTGAGCCAGGACTGATGGTAAATGATGGAGAGCAGCTTGGGGAGCTCATCCACAGCTCCCTCATCCCCCTGGGATGGATCCCATCCGATCCCATACACCTGTGAGCAGCTGAGTGGCTCAGCAGGTCCCCAACATCTTCCTTCTGGATTCCAGGGGGCTGTTCTGCTCCCTGTGCCCATCTACCAGCTCAGGAGAACACTTGTCCTGCAGGAAACCTGTCCTAATATTGAAAATTGAGAGAAACAAGGTGTTAAGTAGCTCAGCCTTTTCCTTATCTTTGGTACTGTATTCCCCACTGCATCGAATGAAGAGTAGAGGTTATCCTTCTCCCTCCTTTTGCTATAATTTTTTTTTTATAAAATCCTTTTTATTTTTTACAGAAGCTGATAGGTTAAGTTCGGATTCAGTTTTCAACTCCCAACTTTTCTTTCTGCATAACCTAATGACATCCTGAAACACTTCCTGAGCTGTCAGTCCATTTTACCCTTGACTTCCCACAAAAGCTGCATGGGCAGCCAGGCCAGTCATTTTCCTCACTTGCTCGTCTTTTGCCACACTGGGACCAGCTGCTCCTTCCCCCTTAAGATTACTTTCTTGAAATGTGTCCATCCTTCCCAGCCCTCTTGGTTTTTAGGGGCTGTTGTGGGTGGTAGACTCCTCAGGCACTGCTGGGACGTTGCACATAGCTCAAGGAAGAGTGTGATTGTTATTAAATTGTGTCTTGTTCAACTGTGGTCTGTTGGCCATGAAGAGAAACTTTCTGTGCCTCTGAATCTCAGCAGTTCCTGACCCCCAAAGGACACAAACCTGATGAGTTGTGGTTCCCACTCCAGTGGTGGCACTGGCACCTCCCTCCATAGCCAGAGCAGAGCTCCCTTGTCCCAGAGAGTCCCTGGCAATGGAGGGATGAAGGAACCAGGACAGGCTGTGGGGATCAGGGGCAGGGCAGAGCCAGGGAGAAGAATGACTTTTGCATTTGATGGAGCTGTGCCTTCCCTTGGCTTTGCTGGCTGACAAGAAATGAACATCCCTCTGTGTCTCGGGCAGCTCCTTCTCCAAGGAAAGCAGGTGGGAGTTGGAGCCAAGGAGCTGAAAGCTGCAGGTGCAGCCTGGGCTGGAGGCAGCTCAGATTTGCACAAGGCTGCTCTGAGTGCCAGGGCTTGGATGGGGGAAATGGTGGGGTGGGGGTAGGGACAGAGTCTGATTGATTGTCAGCCATGAAGGGTCTTGATTTTCATATCCATTCAAACTGCATGCGGAGGTACTTGGATTCAGTGTCAATTGGAGATTGCACATGTCAATGAATTAACAGGAAAACAAAACTAAACAGGACCTACAAAATGTTTTCTCGCTGTCTTTTTAAATATCATGTATTCAGTTTGAATACACTACTGAGATCTACTTAACCACAAAGGATTTGAAAATTAAAATCAAATGATTCCCAGAGGCTTGGCTTGTTCGGGTGTTCTGAATGTTCATGAGCCCTGGGACACTGAATTCCTGCACTGAAGAGCTGAAGGCTGAACAAGCCTCTGGAGCAGGGAAATTCAGCAGCAGCCTCCAAGCTGCTGAGGATGTCAGCAGCCCCCACTGAGGCCATCCCTGCCCAGAGACCGTGGGGGAATGGGCAGACAAGGAGAGCGTCCCTGGGGCTGGGGCAGCACAACTCAGAGGCACCAGCGGCTCCAGCTGGGCAATGGAGTGTGGAATGGGGCTGGGAAAGCCCTGCCTGGGCTGTGCCAAGCAGGACACACAAGCCCTGACCCCCATCCACTAAAAAACTCTCTCAAGGAGACATTTAAAAGGAATTGCAGTTGTTTGTGTCCTCTGAGTTTTATGTGCTGGAGAAATACCAACAAGAGATTCTCAGGTGCCCAAAACAACCAAACAGTCTTTACTGGGAGCTTTAAAAAATTAGAGAAACTTTGGCAAAACGTTTATTATGACATTGATTCAACAAAAACCACTTTTCAAAGCATTGACTTGGCCTATTCAGCTTTGCCAATTCTAAGACTGTTCTATTTAAATTGAATCAAAATTTGCAAAAAAGAGGGAACTAGAAGATGAAGACACAGAAAGAGAAAAAGACAAAAAAGATGCAGAGAAGTACACACACAGAGTTTCCAACTCCTGGATTCCAGTGGTGTTCAGATGGAAATTCTAAGAGGAGGTAGGGTCAAGATGTGTTCTTGCCTTGTGGTCAGCCTTCAATACCCCTTGGCCTCCCTGGGCCCTTCCCCCAGGTGGGGCTTGGGCTCATTTGGTCCCTAAGGAGCTGGGCTGGGGGCTGCAGAGGTGGCTGTGGAGCATTGCCTGTGCTGTGCCAGGGACTGGCAGCCACTGCTGGGCTGGGATAGAGGCTCTGGGGGGATTGGGGTTCCAGGGCAGGGCAGAGCTGGGGTTCCAGGGCAGGGCAAGGCTGGACCTGCCCCTTCCTCTCCCCCACACATGAAAGGTTTTGAGCCAACAGTCTCCTTGGGACTGTCACAATAGGGAATGCTGGAGGTGAAATTCCAATTCTGGCCATGGGCACCTGGACTAGAAGGACAGTTCTTATTCCTAGGAAGCGAAGTACAGAGCCCCAGTGTTTGGAAGGCAGGCGAGATCATCACTAGGCCAAGGCCAGCCAGACTTGTCAGGAATGGCAAATTTTGTCTGGGACCAGACTTTGAATTTACAGAATTTTGGAGGTGGAACCACAATCTCAGCCCTGTGCGCCTGGAGAAGCAGGACATTTCTTTCCCATAGGAAGGAAAGTACAGAGCCTTCCCCAATGTTTTGGGGACAGATGGAAAATGTCCCTTGTGAAACCACTGAGAGACAGACTTGTCCTGGCAATATTCCTATGGAACAATCCCTGTGTATAAGGAAATTTGGAGCTGAAATCCCTGAAGTTCTGGGCATGGGTGCTTGGAGGAGGACAGATCTTTTCCATTGGAAAGGAAAGCATGGAGCCCGAGTGTTTCAGCAGCAGAAGAGAAGAGACCCTCAACATGCCAAGGTCAGTTGGACCAGTCAGGTGGTCCATGGGAGGCCAAACCAGCCAGACCTGTTCTGTGTAACCTTGGTTTTGTGGGGGCTCACAGTGTCACAATGGCCCCATGACTACAGGAAGACCTGCAGTGTCACAATGGACCCTTGGTTCAATGGGGTCCCACAATGTTACAATGGCCCCTAGGTTCCAGAAGGCCCTGCAGTGTCACAATGGTCCCAAGGATTCCATGAGGCCTTGCAGTGTCACAGTCGTCTCTGTAGTTCCCCAGGCCCCACAGTGTCACGGGACTCCTCTGTTCCATGAGCCCTGCAATGTCACAATGGACCTTTGGTCCCTGGGGGTTTGCAGTGTCACAATGGTCTCCTTTGGCTCCACAGTGTCACAATGGACCACTGATGACACAAGGCCCTGCAGTGTCACATTGGACCTTTGGTTCCATTCAGCCCTGCAGTATCACAAAGGCCTCTTGGTTTCACCAGGTCCAACAGTATCACAATGGTCCTCTTGGTTGTGTGGGGACCCCCAGGGTCACAATTGTCTCACTGGTTCCATGAGGCCTGACAGTGTCACAATGCTTTGCTTATTCCATGGGGCCTTATAGTGTCACAATGGTCTCCATGATCCCATGAGTCCCCTCAGTGTCACTATGCCCCCTTGATTTCATGAGGCTGTGAAGTGTCTTAGTGGTCTCTCCATTGCTTCATGAGGCCATGCAATGTCACAATGAACCTTTGGCTCCATGGGGTCTCGCAGTGTCACAATGGCCCCTTGGTTCCTTGACACCCCAAAGTGTCACAATGGTCTCCACAGTTCCATGAGGCCCCACAGTGTCACAATGGACCCTTGGTTTGATGGGGCCTTTCAGTGTCACAATAATCCCTACATTCCATGGAGCCACACATGGAAAGGAACTGTGCGGATCCATGGAATGTAGGGATCATTGTGACACTAGCTTGGGGACTCAGGGGGACAGGGGACCCCACTGTCCCCAAGCAGCCTTGGACTTTTCTGAGGTAAACTGTGAGGGGAGGCTGGGGTGGATTGACCACCTCAGTGACCTCAAACATTCCCTTTGATGTCACACAGCCCCTGTGATATCACAGAGCTATCTTTGGTATGGCACCCTGTAATCTCATACAGCAGTGCTGTGATGTCAGAGAAGATTGTGATGTCACAAAGTCACTCTGTGATATCATAGTCTCTTCTGTGATGTCACAGCCTGCTCTATGATGTTTCACAGCCACCTGGTGATCTCACAACCCACTCTCTGATGCCACAGAGCCACCCTCTATCATGGCAGAGTCTGCTCTATGGCCTCATATCCTACTTTGTGATGTCACAGACAGCTGTGTGATGTCACAACTCCCTCAGTGATGTCACAAAGCCCTCAAGAACTCAGTTAAATTGAAACACTGAAGTTTCTTGAACTTTGAAGAGATCCTTGTCAGGGACACAACTGAGAAAGTGTCCCCAGGTTCCAGGTAGAGCAGAACACTGGAGGCAGTGATGACAGCTGGGGACAAGCAAGGCAAAGGTGTCTCTGGTGCTGAGCAAACCTGGATGTGTTCCAGGAATGCAAAGGGCCAAGGCCTGAGCCCCAGCCCCTGGCCAGGCAGATCCTGTCCCTCCCTCATTGCTCAGGGCTCTTCCCGGGATGGGCACTGGGATGTGGGGATGTGCAATGCCAAGGGCAGGAGCATGGGGCAGCCCCTGCCAGGCTGCTGAGCAGGGACAAGGAGGCAATGAGGCCCCAGGCCTGCAAGGGTCACTTGTCCCCTCGTGGCCTCAGGCCCAGGGCCAGCAGCCATGGCCAAAGTGCTGCCCAAGTTGGCTCTGTCAGGGCTGTCTTGCAGCTGCTGCCCATCCCTGTGCCCTGTGCAGCCCAGGCTGTCCTATGGTGTCCCTGCCCTGCGCCTCTGTACCTGCAGGCTGTCGGCATCCCCCGGCTGCCCCACCTGGCTGGCCCCTTCCTTTGCTGACAGCTCTGCCTCCTGCCTGCCTCTGCCTGCCCACACAAAGCCGTGGGCCTGATATCAAAAGGGTTAATTCAATTTTCACTGTGCCTGTGAACTTTTAGTACAGGAATAAGGCATTCAGGTGCTGCTTTCTCACCAAGGATGGTTGGAAGACAAGAAGAAGACATTTGGCTCAAGATTGCAGTGACAGAAAATCGAAGGACTGAGTGTGGGAACTTGAGGTGGGTTTTATGGGTAAATTGTAATATGCATGTAGTGATGCTGGTAGAATTACATGTCCACATAAGGTTACAAGTTATATCTCACTAGACCTCAGACCCAAATAAATGATATCCTCTTAAATAAGAAATTAGTGTTAAGGAGTCTTAATCTGATATTTTGGATATTTGGTGGTGGTGGGGCCTCCTAGAACAAGGAGTCAGCTGTGACACTGAGCAAAGTCAGGGCACAAAGGGTCCTTTGTGAGTCTGCAGAACCCCATGGAACCAAAATCCGTTTTGGTACATCGGGGCCACATTGAACCAATGGTCCATTGTGATACTGCAGCTCCAAGGAGACCATTGTGACCCTGAGAAACCTCTTGGAACCAAGGGACCATTGTGACACAGCAAGGCCTGGTGGAACCATGAATCCATTGTGACACAGCGTGGCCACATGGAGCCAAGGGGCCACTGTGACACTGCAGATCCAAGGAGACCATTGTGACTGAGGAACCTCATGGAACCAGGAGTCCATTGTTCCACTGTGGGGCCCTGTGGAACCAAGGGCATGACAGTGACTTTGTGGGGCCTTATGGAACAATGGAGACTGTTCTCACACTTTGGGACCCACTGGAACCAAACGACCATTACAGCATGGCAGGGCCTCATGGAACCAAGGGGTCTCCAGTGATCCCCGTGAGTCTCCATGGGATGAAGGGTCCAGTGGAACCAAGGATACCATTGTGACACTCTGGGGCCTCATGGAACCAAAGGTCCATTGTGACACAACAGGGCCTCATGGAACCATGGAGGCCATTTTTACACTTTGAGGCCTTGTGGAACCAAAGGTCTTTTGTGACACTTCAGAGCCTTGTGGAGCCAAGGGGACCACAGAGACACTGTGGGGCTCAGTGAAACCAATGGTCTGTTGTGACCCTGAAGGGCCTTATGCAATCACGTAGACCATGGTGACACCAAAGGCCTCAATGAACCAGGGGACCAGTGTGACACGACAAAGTCTCATGGAAGCAAGGAATCATTGTGACACTATGGAGTATTGGCAGGCCAAGGGGCAGTTGTCACACTCTGTGGCACCATGGAACCAAGGAGTCCATTGTGACACTACAGGACCCCATGGAAATAAGGATCCATGTAACAGTGTGGGACCCCATGGAACAAAAGTTCCATTGTGACACTGCAACGCCTCATGGAATCCTGGAGGCCATGATGACACTTTGAGGCCCTGTTGAATCAAGGGGCTCTGCAGGGCCTCATGGAACCAAGGAGCCCCTTCTGACACTGTGAGTCCCAATAAAACCAAGAGTCCAGTGTGACACCGTGGAACCAAGGAGACTGTTGTTGGCTGTTGTTGGCAGTACAAAAGCTCATGGAATCAAAAGTCCATCGTGATGTTGTGGGGCCTCACAGAACCATGGAGACTGATATGACACTTCAGGACCCACTGGAACCAAGGGGCCATTGTGACACCACAGGGCTTCACAGAACCAAGGGGCCATTGTAGCACAGCGGGGCCTCATAGAATCAAGAGCATCACAGTGACCATGTGGGGCTCCACAAGGGGCTGTGCGGCTCTATAAGGGGCTGTGGGGCTCCATGAGACCATGGAGCCATTCTAACTGTGGAACCAAGGATACCATTGTTACACTATGGGGCATCATGGAACCAAGGAGAGCACTGTGACACTGCAGGGCTCCGTGGAACTGAGAACTTGTGTGGCAGTGAGGAGCCCAATGGAACCAAGGGGCCATTCCATACTTCAGGGCTTCACGGAACCAAGGTGCCATTGTGATACTGTGGAACCAAAAGAGACCATTGTGACACTGAGGGGCTTCATGGAACCAATGAGACCATTCTGGCACTCTGAGTCCCCATGGAACCAAGGGGCCATTGTGACACCACAGGGCCTCACAGAACCAAGGCAGCCACTGTGAAACTACAAGGTCTCATGGAAGCAAGTGGCCATTGTGTCACTGTGGGTCCCCATGGAAGCAAGGGGCCATTGTGACACATCCAGGCCTGGTCGAACCAACAGGGCCATTGTGACCCTGAGGAACCCAATAGAATCAAGGGGCCAGTTTGAGACTCTGCCACGTGATGGAACCAATGGGTCATTGTGGCATTGTACCATCCCATGGAAACAAGGAAACCATTTTGACACTGCAAGGCCTCATGGAAGCAAGGGGCCATTGTGCCACTGTGGAGCCAAGGAGACCATTGTTATATTACTGGGCCTCATGGAAACACAGATCTGTTGTGATCCTACAGGGCCTCATTGAACCAAGGGGCCATTGTGATGCTGCAGGGCCCCAAGGATCCAAGAACATGGTACAGGTCTGGCTGGCTGGGCTTCCTGGGGGCTGCCTGACTGGTCCAGCTGACCTTGGCATGTTGAGGACCAATTCTCATCTGCCCCTGAAACCCTGGAGTTGTGTGCTTTCCTTCCTGTGGGAAAGAACTGTCCTTCTCCTCCAGGGGTTCATGGCTGAAATTGGGATCCCTCCTCCAAATTTGATTATATCCAAGGATTATTCCCATATGTCACCTGTCAGGACAGACAGCTCCGGCTGGTCTTGGTTTTTTGGGGGCCAACTCTCATCTGCCTTCAAAAAAGAGGGGGCCTGTCCTTTTCTTCCCATGCAAAAAAACATTTTTATGTCCAGGCATCCATAGCCAAAACTGAGGATCTACCTCCAAAATTCCTTATATCCAAGGATGGCTCCCAGACAAAAGCTTCCAGGCCTGTCCAGGTTCCCTTGGCTTCCTGAGGGCCAGCTCTCATCATCCTTTGAAACACTGGGGCTCTGTACTTTCCTTCCTATGGAAAATAATTGTCTTTCTTGTCCAGATGCCCATAGACAAAAGTGGGGTTTGGCCTCCCAAACTCTGTCTATCCAAGGATTCTTCCCTGACAACAGGTCTGGCTTCCCTTGGCCCCCTTGGGGCTGCCTCAAATCAGCCTTTGAAACACTGGGATCCAACCTTCCTTCCAGGAACCCATGGCTGAAATGGAATTCCACCCCTAATACTCCCCAAATATTCAAGGGTTGCTTTCAGACTAAAGCTGCAAGGACAGGCAATTTGAGGTGTCATGGGACCAAGGGTCCATTGTGAAACTGCGAGACCCCATGGAGCCAAAGGTCCATTGTGACTTTGCAAGGCCTCATGGAATCATGGAGACACAATTAAGACACGTCACAGCCTCATGGAACCAAAGAGACCAATGTGACACTAAGGGGACTCATGGAATCACAGAGACCATTGTGACACTGTCAGGCCTCATGGAACCAGTGAGACAATTGTGACCCTGGGGGTCCCCACAGAACCAAGAGGACCATTGTGATATTGTGGGGCCTCCTGAAACCAAAAGGCCTTTGTGACACTGCAGGGCTGTGTGGAACCAAAGCTCCAGGGTGACACAGAGGGGCCTCCGGTCATCACTGGTCCATTGTGACACTGTGGAGCCAAAGGAGACCATTGTGACACTGCAAACCCCCAGGGTCCAAAGGTCCATTGTGACACTGCAGGGCCCATGGAATCATTGGGACCATTGTGACACTGCGGGGCCTTCTGGAGCCTAGGGGCCATTGTGACACTGCTGGATCCCATGGAAACTAGGGGCCATTGTGACACTGCTGGACCCCATGGAAACAAGGGTGCATCCTGACACTGCTGGACCCTGTGGGATCAAGCCACCATTATGGCATGGCAGGGCCCCGTGGATCCAAGGCACCATTGTGGCACTGTAGGACCCCACAAAACCAAGGGAACACAGAACAGATCTGGCTGGTTTGGCTGCCTGACTGGTCCAGCTGACCCTGGCATGTTGAGGGTCTCTTCTCATCTGCTGCTGAAGCACTGGGGCTCCGTGCTTTTCTTCCTATGGAAAAGAACTCTCCTCCTCCTCCAGGCACCCGTGGCC
Organism: Agelaius phoeniceus; assembly: GCF_051311805.1. Taxonomy (NCBI): domain Eukaryota; kingdom Metazoa; phylum Chordata; class Aves; order Passeriformes; family Icteridae; genus Agelaius; species Agelaius phoeniceus. The sequence continues at coordinate 8,107,816 of NC_135271.1, forward strand.
AGAACTGGGATTTCACCTCCAAATTTCCTTATTATAGTAGAGGAAATGTATTGTATTTGAATATCTGTATAAAGGCTTTCCCCCAGGAGGTCCCGGTTGTCCTTGATGGGCTGCAGCTGCGATGTCCTTAATTGGGCTGCAGCCGTGGCTAATGAAGATGACTGGGATAAAAGGATGTGGGTTAGCCAGTCAGAGAGGGCTTTGGAGGAGCCCTGAATTGAGAAAGAGCAAGATGTAGAGGAAGGAGTCTGTGCTGTGAAGATCTGCAGCCATAAGAACACACCAAGGAGGTATGGACTTTAGAAATTTGATAACAACAGTATGGGACTCCAGAAATAAAACAACACCACCTTATATCCCGTGATTGTTCCAATAGGAATATTCCCAGGACAAGTCTGTCTTGCAGTGGTTTTACAAGGGTCACTTTGCATCTGTCTCAAAAAACACTGGGGAAGGCTCTGTGATTTCCTTCCTATGGAAAAGAACTGTCCTGCTTCTCCAGGTGCCTATGGCTGAGATTGGGGTTCCACCTCTACTATTCCCTATATCCAAAGTCTGGTCCCAGACAAAATCTTCCATTCCTGACAAGTCTGGCTGGCCTTGGCCTAGTGAGGCTCTCCAAACACTGGGGCTCTGTGCTTTCCTTCCTATGGAAAAGAACTGTCCTTCTCAGCCAGGTGCCCATGGCCAGAATTTGGGTTCCACCTCCAATATTGCCTGTTATGACAAATTGGAGGAGATTGTTGGCTGGAAACATTTCATGTGTGGGGGAGGAAGGGGCAGGTCCAGCCTTGCCCTGCCCTGGAACCCCAGCCCTGCCCTGCCCTGGAACCCCAATCCCCCCAGAGCCTCTATCCCAGCCCAGCAGTGGCTGCCAGTCCCTGGCACAGCACAGGCAATGCTCCACAGCCACCTCTGCAGCCCCAGCCCAGCTCCTGAGGGACCAAATGAGCCCAAGCCCCACCTGGGGGAAGGGCCCAGGGAGACCAAGGGGTATTGAAGGCTGATGGCAAGGCAGGCGGAGATCTTGACCCTTCCTCCTCTTGGAATTTCAATCTGAACTCTGCTGGAATCCAGGAGTTGATAGCTGTGTGTGTGCCTCTCTGCATCTTTTTTGTCTTTCTCTCTTTCTGCATCTTCTTCTATTTCTGTGCTCCTGTAAATTGTTATTAACATGAAATTGAACAGCCCTAGAGTTTGTGAAGTTGAATGGGCCAAGTTAATGCTTTGAGAAGTGTTTTTTGTTGATTGAATATCTGTCCATATTTGACATGAGAAGAATTTTTAAAAGTAATACAAAACTTTTTGTGTAACTGACAATCTGTTAAACCACTGAGATACTGAACACGCCTCTGTGTCGCAGACATCTTTCATGAAAAATCTTTTCTTAAGATTTTTCCTTGTGAGAAGCTGCAGTTTCAGCAACCAAAAGTAAACAATGGTTATCTGCTGCTGTGGAATGCAACAGGTAGACCTGGGATTGGTCTCCTGTGGGTGTTTGGATTTACTGACCACTCATGGCAGAGCTGGCTCTTGCTCTCTGTCTGAGACACAGATCTTTGTTATTCATTCTTTTCTATTCTTAGCTTAGCTAGCTTCTGAAGAAACCTTTTCCTTTCTATTTCTTTTTAGTATAGTCTTAATATAACATATATCATAAAATAATAAATCAAGCCTTCTGATCAGAGTCAACGTTCTCATCTCTTCTTCATCCTGAAAACCCCTGTGACCACGGTCACACCTCTGTGAAACACAAATGCTAAAGATGAAAAAACCCAGGAACCTCCTCTTTCTTTTCCAGTCAACAAAGAAGCAGCAGGCCCCGGCACTGGCCCCCATCTCAACCAAACCAAACCAAGCAACCCTGCCATGGGCTCAGCCCCTTCCCCCCTCCCCAGGCTGCCCCACCCCCATCAGCCCCATTCTGACCAAACCAAACCCCAACAACTCCCAAACAGGAAAACAAAAGAGGCTACAAAACCCCAACCAGAACAAAGCCAGCTACAGCTGTTAAAATCTCACCATGATCATATAAAAAAATATATAAAACCATCAAAGTCAGTAAAGGAGAAATTAGGTCCCAAATAAAAAAGAAGAAAAAATACCTTAATCCTAAAACTAAAATGTTCTTGTAAACTATAATGAAAAAACTCTTTCTTTATAACACAAAAAAACTTTTTAAAAAAATTACAATTAATATCAAAAAACCCCTCCATACTAAAATAAACAAATGTTAAAATAACTGTAATTTCATCACAGGTTTAAACAGCAGGGAGAAAAATCCAACTAATCCAGTATCCCCAAGAGAAGATCTCTATTCTCAGAGATAAAAATAATTTTAAAAGTAAAAAATAAAAACTTTTACCCCTAAAGAACTCATCTTTAAAACAATACCCCATAAGTTGACATGGCCCATCTACAAGCTGTAAAAAAGCTTGTTGCAATAAAAACAACTTCCCAAGAACAAAGTTCCCCTGACAACTGTTATCCATGAAAGAATTAAGAACCACAAAAAAATATTTTTTTTCTTGTAAAAAAATCTCCATAAACTTAACAAGAAAAACTTCTCTCCCGAAGAAAACTAAAAAAAGACTATTCTAGAAATAGTAAACCAACTAGAAATTTTAAGTTTACTTACTTAACATTGTCAGTAAAAAGAAAAAGTTATAACGAAAAAAAAGTGTTCTAAAGGGTTTATTTTAATTCTTACTACTTTTTTCTTTTTCAATTTACATTTAATTAAAATTCCTTTATACCCGTTTAAAAATGTTAGGCCTACTTTACCTTTCCATTATTCCTATCTCACAATAAAATAAATACATAAATAATTAACCAACACTAAATCTCACTACACTCATCAATACATTAATTAAGAAATCTCAATATTAGAAAAATCTTAAATTAACAAACTAATACCACTACAATGTCATAATAAACCATTTGCCAAAGTTTCTCTGATTTTCCAAAGCTCCCAGTAGTGACTGTTTTGTTCTTTTGAGCTCCTGAGACTCCCTTGTTGGTATTTCTCCAGTGTGTCCAACTCAGAGTACACAAACAATTGTAATTCCTTATAAATGTCTCCTTGAGAGAGTTGTTTGGGGGGATGGGGGTCAGGGCTTGTCTGTGCTGCTTGGCCCAGCCCAGGCAGGGCTTTCCCAGCCACATTCCACACTCCATTGCCCAGCTGGAGCCGCTGGTGCCTCTGAGTTGTGCTGCCCCAGCCCCAGGGACGCTCTCCTTGTCTGCCCATTCCCCCACGGTCTCTGGGCAGGGATGGCCTCAGTGGGGGCTGCTGACATCCTCAGCAACTTAGAGGCTGCTGCTGAATTTTACTGCTCCAGAGGCTTGTTCAGCCTTCAGCTCTTCAGTGCAGGAATTCAGTGTCCCAGGGCTCATTAACATTCAGAACACCTGAATAAGCCAAGCCTCTGGGAATCATTTGATTTAACTGTTTAAATATTTTGTGGTTAATTTGACAGATGTCATTTGTGTGTTCAGAGTGAATGCATTATATTTATAAAGACAGTGAGAAAAGATTTTTAAGTCCTGTTTAGGATTTTTTCCTGTTCATAAATCAATATGTGCAGTCTCCAATTGACATTGAATCCAGGTACCTCCTCATGCAGTTTGAATAGATATGAAAATCAAGACCCTTCATGGCTGACAATCAATCAGACTCTGTCCCTACCCCCACCCCACCATTTCCCCCATCCAAGCCCTGGCACTCAGAGCAGCCTTGTGCAAATCTGAGCTGCCTCCAGCCCAGGCTGCACCTGCAGCTTTCAGCTCCTTGGCTCCAACTCCCACCTGCTTTCCTTGGAGAAGGAGCTGCCCGAGACACAGAGGGATGTTCATTTCTTGTCAGCCAGCAAAGCCAAGGGAAGGCACAGCTCCATCAAATGCAAAAGTCATTCCTCTGCTGGATATTAAATCCACTTTTCACAGGAGACAGTCTCAGAGCAATGGAAAACACCTTCTGTGCCCAGCACAGATCTCAAGGTCCCCCCAAACCCTCCCTGCCCCGATTCTGCCCAGATTTGCTCTTTGCACACACGAGTCACAGGCTGAAGTCAGGAGCTCCCTCCATGCCCAGAGGGAGGAAAAGAGAGAAAGGGGATGAAGAGCTCTCCTGTGCAGAGCCAAGGTCCAAGTGCAGCCCCTGCAGTGGGACCCACAACTCATCAGGTTTGTGTCCTTTGGGCTCAGGGCCTGGTGACACTCAGAGGCACAGAAAGGTTTCTTGCCAACAAACACAAGGTGAGCATTTGAACAGTTTAAGAACCATCCCAGCTCTTCCCTCAGCTCTCTGGGATGTCCCCGCAGCATCTGACATGTCCCCCATCCCTCAGGGATTTCTGAACAGGAACAGTTTTAGACAAAGACATAAGAAAAGGTATTTCTGTGATAGATAGAAACACAATTAAGATGTTGACTAGTGTAGTATTTATTTGAACTTCAGAAAGACTGGGCAACTCGCTGAAGCTCAAAGCATGAAACCAGTCAGTTGAAAGGCACTTGAATGGCCAGAGAGCATCTGGAGGTGAGAATCTGGAAGGAATGGGAAGAATAAAGTTCCAGAGAGCCTAGTGAAGAGATGCCCTTAGACATGGCCATTTAAACAAGAGAGCTGCAAACACATGTAGGAAGAGCGAGAGGAAATATTAGACTGAATATTGGTGACACAAGTAGAGGGAAAGATCAGTATTGCTTCTTCTGCCATTATTAGAAGAATCCAGTAGATCCAGGAAATTCCTGCTCCTGAAGGGAAAACATTGCCATTTCTTAAAAGTACTCAAATGACCCAGATAATAACGATTTCCTTGCATATTATGAAACTAAGAGTTATTAACACCTGTGCCCCTTTCCAGGCAGACATCAGTTGCCCATGAACAGGCAGTGCCACTTGTGCCCTGAGGTGCCCAGCTGGGATTGGATCTCTCCTGACTCGAGCACCTGAGGGAGAGCAGAGCACCTTGCAAGCTGCAGGTCCCTGACAGCCCCGCAGGGCTCCTGTCCCATCAACATCTGCTCTGCTCCAGTCTGAAACAGGGCCCAGCAGGTGCTGGGACCATCAGAGAGCTGAGGTGTGTGCTGGAATTCAATGCCTTCCCCATCCCGCAGCAGCCCTGCATTTCCCTCCTGCAGCCTTGGTCTCCAGCAAAGCCATGGAGGCTCTTTGGGTTCTGGAGTGTTGCTGCAGCCCTCAAGGGCAGCTGAGCTCTGCCTTTGGCACAGTCAGGCCTGGCCAGCGCAGGCCATGCTCAGCAATAGCTTGTGTGTGCCTGGCCTTGCTGTGAGCCCCGGCAGCGGCTGCGTGGCCCCTTTGTGGCCCTGTGCTGGCCCAGCCATGGTGGCCCAGCCCCTGTGCAGGCCCAGCCCAGGCCAGGAGCATTGCGGCTGGGAATGGCCCCTGTGCCGTGGTGCCCACAGCAGCCTTGGGGCTCTGTGCCCCATGGCCTCCCTGCTGGGCAGCCTCTGCCAGCTCCTGCAGAGCCCGTGGCACCTGTGGGGCTGCACAGACAGCCCTGCCCCGGCTCTGCCGGCCTCTGGGCCAGCAGAGAGGCAGCCAGGGCTGGCCATGGCCGGGAACAGGCCCTGAGCCCCGCAGGAGGATGGAGCTGGGCCACAGCCAAACTCAGCCCAGGCCAAAGCTGGGCTCAGCAGCCAGGGCTGCCAAGGGCTGGGCACAGAGGCTGGCGCTGACAAATGTCCTGGGCCCCCTCCCTGCTCTGTCCGTGCCACCAAGGGCACAGAGCAGCCTCCTCTCTGGGCCACTTGCCTGTTTGCAATGCCTTGCACAGGAGCTGGCCCTGCCCCACAAGGCCTGGCCTGAGTCCTGCCCCTGCACGCTCAGCCAGGCTGAGATGGACACTGATGGTTTCTGGGCCAGGCTCTCGGAGCCCAGCCCAGCTCCCTGCAAGCTCTGCCAGCTGCCCTGAGCTCTGGGCAGCACCAAGGGCCTCTCTGAGCCCAGCCCAGCCCAGCCAGCTCTGGCCCCACAGCTCTGCTCAGGCCAGGCTGCTCTGGGCACTGGCCCCACGGCCTCAGCCCCTGCCAAGGGCACAGCAGCAGCTGCAGCTGCCACAGGACTCAGCCCCAGCCATGGGTGAAGGTGCTTGGCCAAGGCCAAAGGAGGCTCCCTGGCTGCCCTGCTCCCCTTGGGCTGCGGTGCTGAGAGCTCTGCAGCCCCTGCTGCCATCTCATCTGCCATGGGCAGCACCAGAGCACTGGCCTTGGGGCCCTCAAGAGCTGCTCCAGCTCCAGGCCCAGGGCCAATGCCAAAGCTGGGCCAGCCACAAAGCTGTGCCCATTTCTGTTCATTGCTGCTCTGATGGGCATGGATCCTCAGCCACTTGGAGGTTGCTGATGAATTTTGCTACTCCAGAGGCCTCCTCTTTCTTGAGCTCCTCAGTTCAGGAATTCAGTGAGAAGAACTCATAAACATTTGTTCCGAATACCTGAACAAGAAAAGGCCCCATGGGGAATATTTCAAGTTTTCAGTTCTTAATGTGGTTAATTAGAAAGGTGTCAGGAGTGTACTCAAATGGAATATACAATAGTATAAAACAATGCCGAAAGTACAGTTTTGTTCTGTTAAGTTTTTTTTTCCTGTTTATTGCTTGATCTCAGCAGTGTCCAATTGATATTGATCCCCAGCAGCTTCTAATGCAGTTTGAACAGATATGAAAAATCAACACCCTTCATGGCTGACAATCAATCAGAATTTTTCCCCACTCCCTCCCCGCAATTTCCCTCATCCAACCCCTGGCACTCCTATGGATCAGGAATGGTGTGGCCAGCAGGAACAGGGCAGGGATTCTTCCCCTGTGCTGGGCACTGGTTGGGCAGCACCTCGAGTGCTGTGTGTAGTTCTGGGCCCTCAAATTAGGAAGGACATGGAGGAGCTGGAGCATGTCCAGAGAAGGGAAACAAGGCTGGGGAGGGGACTGGAAGAAAGTCTTGTGAGGCGTAGTGGCTGAGGGGGCTGGAGTTGTTTATCCTGCAGAAGAGGAGGCTCAGTGGAGACCTCATCACTCTCTACAACTCCCTGACAGGAGGGTGCAGCCAGGTGGGGGTCGGGCTCTTTTTCCAGGGAACAGTGACAGGACAAGAGGACACAGCCTTTTGCTGCACCAGGGGAAGTTTAGGAAATATTATCCACACAAAGGGTGATTGGGCATTGGAATGGGCTTCCCAGGGAGGTGTGTGAGTCACCATCCCTGGAGGTGTTTAAGGAAAGACTGGATGTGGCACTCAGTGCCATGGCCTGGGTGACAAGGTGGTGTTGGGTCCCAGGTTGGACTTGATGCTCTCCAAGGTCGTTTCCAACCTGGTTGATTCTCTGATGATTGTGATACTGCAGGGCCCCGGGGAAGCAAGGGGCCATTGTGACACTGCGGGGCCTGGTGGCACTAAGAGGACCATGGTGACACTGTGTACGACATGGCAGCACAGAGCCAAGGGGCCATTGTGACACTGTGGGGCTGGATGGAAGCAAGGAGTCCATGGTGACAGTCTGGGTCCTGCTGGAACCTCAGAGGCCACTGTGACCCTGCAGGGCCTTGTGGAACCATGCAGAGCAGTGAGACAGAGCAGGGCCTGGTGTCATGATGGGGCCATTGTGACACTGCAGGGCCCCGTGGAACCAAGGGGCCAGGGCTGCTCCTTGGGGACTCCGGGGACGAAAGAAAACATGTTTGACACCGTGGTGGCCCTTGGGACCAAGAGGCCATTGTGACACTGTGGAACCAAGGAGAGCATTACTGCACTGCCAGACCTCATGGAACCAAGGATCCATTGTGACACTGCTGGGCTCAAGGATCCAAGGGACTTTGTGACACCAAGGGGTCCCATGGAACCAAGGGGACATTGTGACACTGGGAGGCCTCTAGGAATCATGGAAACCATTGGGACACTCTGGGAAAACCTGGTGACACCAAGTTGGGTGTCAGTGTGGATCTGCTGGAGGGTAGGAGGGCTCTGCACAGGGCCCTGGACAGGCTGGATCCAGGGCCCAAATCCAACAAGGTGAGGTTTAACACGTCCCAATGCCGGGTCCTGCACTTTGGCCACAACCACCCCTGCAGCACTACAGGCTGGGGACAGAGTGGCTGGAGAGCAGCCAGGCAGAAAGGGACCTGCAGGGACTGATGGACAGCAGGCTGGACATGAGGCAACAGTGTGCCCAGGTGGGCAAGAAGGCCAATGGCAGCTGGCCTGGATCAGGAATGGTGTGGCCAGCAGGACCAGGGGGTAGATGGGCTGTTTGCAGGGGAGGGAACAGGGATGGGCAAGAGGAAGAAATCTGGACCTGAGAAGAGTAAAGAAAGCAGAGATGAAGGAAAGGAAATGCTCAGGGCAGTGTGGGAGTGGCTGCCAGGCAGCCCTGGCTCTGAGCAACAGCGTCTGCAGTGGCACAGGAAACTCCCAGCTGATGGGAACAAACTTTCTGGCTGACTGCAGAGGCCAGGACAAAGCTGAGTGGTTTCCCTGGTGTCCCCCAGCCCTTGCTGGCCCCAGGGGCTGATGGCATTTGTGCTCCCTCAGGTTCATGTCCCCACAGCTACAGCATGGGGGTGCTGCCCCTGCTGTGTGCAATGCAAACAGGGGCTGCTGAGGCAGTGCTGACGTGTCTGTGCCTGCAAGGATGGGGCACCTGTGTGAGCTGGGGGAGAGGCCAGGGCTGCAGAGGGGGGATGTTGTTGGCAGCTGCATGAGGATGCTCTGGGACGCTGCCCTGGGCTGTGCAGCGCACTGGGCATGGATCAGCCCCTGCTCTGCTGCTCCTTCCCGTCTGCCCCAGGGCCCTTGCAGAGCCCCAGCCATGCTGTTTGCCCCCAGCCTGCCCACGGCCAGCCTGGGGCTGCTCACGGGGGTTTCTGTGCTGAGCATTGGCCTGGCCGTGTTCTTGAGAGAGCCTGGGCAAGGAGCCTGGAGCCCCCAGGGCCTGGCCTGAGGCGTCAGTGCTGCCCCAGCAGTGCCCATGGCCTGTCCCTGCTGCAGCCCCGGCACTGCCACCCCCAGGGCTGTGCCTGGCTCCGAGAGCACTCAGGCCCTGCAGCAACACCAGGGCCACCAGGGCAGCGGGGCAGGGCCACGGCAGCAGCACTGGCAACACCAAGTGCTGCTGCTGCTGCTGCTGCTGGGCACAGCTGCTGGGCCAGCACTGATCTGCCCCAGCTCTGCACACAGACATTGCTGCTGCAGCTCTAGAGAAGGCAACAAAAGGGCATCTCTGCAGAAAACTCTGCTGGGAGAACCTTGAGTTCCTTTAAAGGCACCAAGAGCACAGCCCCTCATTGACACAGTCTGTGGCCACAGGGAAGGTGGAGAGAAACAAATGAGAAATGGCACAAACATTGATATTTCTTTGTGGATATTATGAAAAATTAAAACAAGGGAAAAAAGACCCCAAATCCAAACCAACACAAAGCATCATATATGAGTTTTATTATAATTAATTTGCAGGACTTGGCCAGCAGTTTAATATTTCTGAAAGCATCCAGTCATCAGTCTCCACACTGCAGCCTTGAGCTCCTGGTTCCTCAGGCTGTAGATGAGGGGGTTCAGGGCTGGAGGCACCACTGAGTATAGAACTGATAGGGCCAGATCCAGGGATGGGGAGGACATGGAGGGGGGCTTCAAGTTGGCAAACGCTGCAGTGCTGAGGAACAGGGAGAGCACAGCCAGGTGAGGGAGGCAGGTGGAAAAGGCTTTGTGCCGTCCCTGCTCAGAGGGGATCCTCAGCACAGCCCTGAAGATCTGCACATAGGAGAAAACAATGAACACAAAACAGCCACATGATAAACAAAGGCTAACCACAATGAGCCCAAGTTCCCTGAGGTTTGAGTGTGAGCACGAGATTTTGAGGATCTGTGGGATTTCACAGAAGAACTGGCCCAGGGCATTGCCATGGCACAGGGGCAGGGAAAATGTATTGGCCGTGTGCATGAGAGCATTGAGAAAGGCACTGGCCCAGGCAGCTGCTGCCATGTGGGCACAAGCTCTGCTGCCCAGGAGGGTCCCGTAGTGCAGGGGTTTGCAGATGGACACGTAGCGGTCGTAGCACATGATGGTCAGGAGGCAAAGCTCTGCTGAGATGAAAAAGGCAAAAAAAAATAGCTGTGCAGAACATGCTGTGTAGGAGATGTTCCTGGTGTCCCAGAGGGAATTGTGCATGGCTTTGGGGACAGTGGTGCAGATGGAGCCCAGGTCAGCGAGGGCCAGGTTGAGCAGGAAGAAGAACATGGGCGTGTGCAGGTGGTGGCCGCAGGCTACGGCGCTGATGATGAGGCCGTTGCCCAGGAGGGCAGCCAGGGAGATGCCCAGCAAGAGGCAGAAGTGCAGGAGCTGCAGCTGCCGTGTGTCTGCCAATGCCAGCAGGAGGAAGTGCCTGATGGAGCTGCTGTTGGACATTTGCTGTGATGCCTTGGCATGGGGATCTGTAAGAAAAGTAATCATGGAATAGTTGGGTTTGGAGAGGACTTGAAATATCCCAGCACAGCCTGGGGGCACTTTCCCCCCACTGCCTGCCCAGGGCTCTGCTGCCTGGAGCTGTCCCTGCCAGCAGCTGCTTCCCTGTGCCCAGGGCTGGGCCCTGCCAGTGCTGCCAGAGCCCAGCCCAGCCCTGGGGGCTCAGCTCTGCCCTGCAGAGCCCTCCCAGCTCAGGCACTGCCCAGGGGCAGCTCTGGCTCTGCAGGCTCTGATGGCAACGTCAGAGCAACACGGAGGAGGCTGGAAAAGCGGTCCTGACACTGCCTCTACAGGCTGATTTCTGTCACTGCTGAATTTATTCAGATCTGAGGGAAATTTTCTTTTTATTTTTCTCAGCCTGAACTGAGAGATTAATATCTATGGGCAGTTTCCCATCTAGGCAACACAGAGCAGAAGATTAAAAAAGCAGGTTGTCCCCTTTTATGCAACCCCTGCCTCGCTGTGCTCCCTGTATAGTCTATTTGGAAATGTTCTGCAGTTAAATGCCATGCTGGGAGCAGTCCTGAACAATGCTGCATCCTCCCCACACAAGGAGAACACTTCCAAGCCTCACCAGCTGTCTCCTGCCACCCAGATCTTGTCCCCCAGTGCTGGGAGCAGCTGCCAGGGCTGGCTGAGAGCTGTCCCTGGCAGGCAGCAGAGTCCCTGCCCCAGCACAGCGCCCTGGGCTGCAGGACCCTGCTCTGCAGGACAGCCCTGGGCACCCCTGGCTGCTCTGCACAAGAGACAAGCAGAGAATGTACTCACAGGCTCTGCAGGCATTGGGATGTTCCAGCTTGAGGAGATGGCTCCAGGAGCTGCAGCTGCACTGTCCTGCAGCCAGAGGTTCCTGTGCCAAGGGCTGGCAGTGATTGTGCCCCAGGCACTTCTCAGCCCCTTCCCAGCCCTGACTGATTGAAGCTCTCTGTGCCTCTGTGCTGTGCCCGGGCTGGCTGCAGGCAGTGCCCCAGCCCTGCTGGGCTGGCAGAAGAGCTGCTCATCAAGAGAAATGTGCTTTTGAAGCTCTTCTTGGTGACCAGGAGCTGCCTCTGTGCCAGGAGCCCAGCCCAGCTCAGCAGCACAGACACAGCACAAGGACTTTAATGAGTCCCTCTGGAGCTTTGTGCTCAGGCCCTGGACATCAGTCCCTGAGAGGGAGCTGAAGAAACCTCTGCAGAACTCCAAGCCAGAATCCAACTCCAAACTTTCTTGGGCTATTAATGGGTCCCAGAGAGGGACACGACTGAGCAAGTGTCCCCAAGCCCCAGGCAGAGCAGAGAACTGCAGGCAGTGATGACAGGTGGGGACAAAGAGAAGCCAAGTCTTGGTGCCCTGGGGCACAGCAGGGTCTGTGCCAGCAAGGGCTGGGAGGAGACACCTTGTCCTGAGGCCCTGGGGCCTCCTGGCACAGCCCCAGCCAGGCTGGGCACTGTCAGCCCCTTGTGCTGCCCTCAGCATCCCCCCCTAGCCCACATCCCAGTGGCCTCAAGGATCTGCTGCAAGGAGTCCCTGGGGAGCCTTGCCCAGCAATGGCCCTGGGGGCTCCTTCATGCTCCCTGCAGGGACTGCAGCTTTTTCAAAGGACTTTGGCTTTTGCCTTGGAGTCTCTGAGAGGTTTGTGCAATCATGGCCTCCAATTATCTACTGTAATTAGTCCCTGGAGAGGCTTTGTCAGTAACAACACTCAGTGGGGCTCATTAATGCTTCAGGGTACTTCAGTTTTTTAAGCTACTTGGTGTTTCCTTTTTTTACAGACTCTATGAGAGTTTTTGCAATCATGGCCCCAATTATCTGTTTTAACGAGTCCCCTGAGAGCTTTGTACTGACATTCAGTGGGGCTCATTAATAGTTTGAGATACTCAAGGTTTTTAAGGTACTTTATGGATTTAAGAATACTTTTAGGTACTTTTAAGGATTTTCCTTCCCACACTGTGTCTCTGAGAGGTTTTTGTGCCATCCTGGCCTCCAATTCTCTCCTCCAAGGAGTCCATGAGGAGCCTGTGTTGGGTATCTTCCCCCTTTCTCTTTTACAACAATACTGGAACTGAAAGAATTTTGTAAGACTTTCTAAAAGCATCCAAACAAACATGGTACAATTAACAATACAACAACAACCACTAAGAGAATTCATAGTCCTGTTTTAGCTAGACATCATCCAACCCTTTAGTGCCATGGATTGGAAGAGTTTATTACCCAGTCTTTGTTTTCCACTTGAAGCTTCTTGAACCCTGCCTTCAGTACCTGAATGCTCTTGTGATTGACTCGCTGTGGCTGGAGAGGTTCATGCAGCACATGCCCTCAGAGTCTACACAGCCATGCCCATGTGCCCAGAGTAAAAACTCTATCGCTGTTCTGCAAGGTGGCGTGTCTGATGGTCTCTGTGTCTGAGAGCAGCCACTCAATGTGAGGGAGGCAGCATTGGTTTGCTTACTTAACAGGCACCCAGGATGGTCTGATTGTCCTAAAGCTTTAGCTGCAGCCACCCAAGGTAGTAAGATGGAGGCTGCTATTCTTTTGTTTTGACTCCAATAGATGACATTATTTTTGCAATCAGATTCAAAGTAGTGTGTAGATATTTTTGCTCTGTTTCCCTGGCCATTAATCATTTTTTTCTTGGGTGCCAGCAAGGTAAGCCTCCCCAAGCTACAAGGTCTGCCTTTGATGTGTGAAGGGACACCAGGCCATGCTCTATCCTTGCAAATAAGAAACACACCCTGCAGCAAGTTGAGTGGGTAGCTACTGGCCCAAGAAATTATGGAAGAGGTGTAACTACACCATCAGGTCTGGTTTTTGTAAGTGGGATGGTATGGGGAGATGTCTCTCCTGATAGTTTCTTTTTTCTTGTAATTTTGTGTCTTTCGCCCTCTTCCCATCTCAAACAGTAATAAAACCTTACACAAAAGTCCATTTTTACAGAGCTGAGAATTTCTACCCCCTGAGTTCGAGTGGTGCATGCAGGAGCTTCTGGGTCCAGTAGTCCCAAGCACCGACAGGGTTGCACTTCTATTTGCCGTCAGGATTGTCCCCTGGCATACTGCAAATGGCACCCTCAGGTATTGGCCAGACATCTGTAGGCAACCCCAGTAGGCAGGTGGAGAAGGGGTCATCAGGGCTAGCGACAGACAGGCACAGGGTGTCTTGTTTCATGGCTTTGCTAGAGTTATCCATACACTGTGCTTTGTGTTTTTGAGGGCTACCCATCCACTCGCGAGGAGCATGGTTGCAAACAGGCTGAGGAATGTGAATAGAAGCTTCCTATGTGTCATCTTCAAGAGAATTGTCTAGTCCAGGTGCTAGAGCCACTGTCTGGTGGGTTTTGTCTTGGGGTGGACTTGGGGGTTCCTTTGCAGAATCCACACTCAGTGGCTCCAGGTAGGGCTTGATGTTCTTATCTGGGATACACCAAGGTCCTTTATCACAAATGGTCTCATTGTGGCAATTTGGCCTTCAGGTCCTTTGATGTTAATAAGTTCTGCACTTTGGAGACTGTCACTGTCACCTCCAATCTCGGACAATATTCCTGCAGTAGTTGTAAATGCCCAGTTAGGAGCCCACTTGGAATGTGAGATACCTGTCACATCTGCTCCCATGTCCACAAGCCCTGTCAAAAGAATCTTTTCACCTGCAGACAGGTCCAAGGGTCAGAGCAGACCCTACTAGCTTGGCAGAAGGGTTCCAGAGTGCAGGTGATTTTTGGTCAATCCTGATTTATCACATCCCTAGTGAAGTGTCATCAGCATCCTGCCTGGGCAATTGTTAGTCCTTGGGGTATAAAACAAGGTGGGTTGGGAGACAGGGCCAGCACTGTAATTTCTCATTGTGAGGACATTGATAGTATGGATGGCAATACAAAAAATCCTTCAGTGCTTGACTGGTAGTTTACGAAAATTAATAGTTCACAGGGCTGATCTTCGGGCCCCAGCTGTCCTGTCGATATTTCATGGGCAAAATAATCAGTTAAAACAACAGATTCCAGACTCACCAACCTCATTTTTGCCCTTGGTGGTAAGGTGGTTGGCAAATGGGAGATGAGGTGCTGGAGTTTAGGGCTACATTATCTGTAATGGGTGTACAATTCGGCGATTGTAGGCATTGTTGGCTTGAACATTTGTGCCATAGCCTGAGGCCACCTTGCACTCCAATGGCAGTTTTTGGCTGCTTGGTGTAGTTACCTTTTGAGAAATTCCACCTAATTTGATGTTGATTATCCATTAGGGACCAGATAGCCCCTCCTCCTTGGGGACAATCTTCTCTAAAATGTCCTTGTTGACCACACTGGAAACATATTTTTGGGCCCTGTAGATGTTGCTGCCGCCCCTTAAAGGGGAATTGCATGGCCCCTAGGGCTTCTGCAACTCCTTGCCTGATGGCCTGGGCTTGTACAGCTGCTCTGTGTTCTGTTGTTCTGAGGCGAATACAGGCCTCAGTCATCTGCAGGAGTCTGGGTTCCAGCTCTAGTGGAAGGGCACACAGCACTTTCTTACATTCTAGGTTGGCATTAGCTACTCCCAATGATTTTAGTAATTCATTTTGAGCTTTTTATCCTGGACTTGTTTCTCTAGTGCCTGTTAAAGGTGATCAGTGAATTTCATGTAGGGCTCTCCAGGTTCATGTCTTATGTTTACATAGTCCAAATTTGGGGTGCTACCATCCAGTACCTAGATTAAATCTTTCAAAGCCATCTTTTTTATATCATCCAATACTTTTCTGCGAATACCTGCTGCTTGGTCAGCTGGCATGCTGTGTTGTCCTTCTCCAGCTAGGTGGTTGATTGTCAATTCCGCCCTTGCCTCATTATTAGCATAGTCTGCTATTAATTGATTTAGCAAAAGCTTCCATCCCCCTTCCCACAGGGTGTATTCTGTAGGTGACAACAACATGGTCATAATATATTTTAAATCATAGGGGGTTAAGACATGTGCTGTAAACATGGCCCTCATTAGGCCATTAAAACAAGGTAAGTCCTTCCTATGGCCTTTAGCTGCCCTACACAGATCCTTGATTTCCCTGTAAACCAATGGCTGATACCTGGGATTCTGCCCCCTTCTTTCATAACATAACAGGGCAATGAGGAGTTTCGAGACAATTTGCCAGTCTCCTTCCTTTCCCAGGGATCTTCTGGGGTTGAGGGGCAAGGTGGCTCTGGGGAATCCAAAGTGTCTTCTGGGGAGGAAGAATAACTTGGAGCAGAAACATTTGGATTAGAAATAGTGTGACAGTTGGGCTTAGTATCTTTGATCATGGGGTTATATTGTTGCCAGAGGTTAAGGCAGAGGGCACTGCCATTTTGTCAGGTGTTGGGGAGGAAGGGCCTTGATTTATGATGGCGGACTTCCGGGGTGGCCTTCTGGAGCATGGCCCAGGGTGGAGGTGGAATGATTGACAGTGGGGGCGTGACCCGCAGTTGAGGGGGTGGAGTCTGGAGGTTCGTTCAGGGCGGAAGAGAAGGTTGTGGCAGCAGGAAGTGGAGGAGCCAAGATGGAGGGAGGATGGTCAGGCTCAGGGGCATCTGGAAAAATTTACATGATCCACTTCACGATTGATTTTAATTTGTTCTTTGAAGGTATTTGGTCATGATAAATGAGAATTAACTTAAAGCATCCATATACACACCTTTCTACTTTGGACATCCAGCTGCCCATTTTTCTCTTTCTCGCCTTAGGTGGAACAGCCACTGGAACACCCCAAATCAGTTATGGGATGTGGATGCGTATTGTAAAAACACTGGCAAAATGGGCAATAATTGTCCTGCGTTTCCCAAACCCACATGCAATCCTATGCAGGTGAAACTGTCATTGTCCCTGTGGATCCTGGCCAAGGTCCCTCAAAGCAATGATAAATCTGCTGGCCCGGCACAATCCAAAATCCCGGGGAGCACTGGCCTATCCATCAGCTAACCCCAGCTGACATGACTGAATGTCAGGGCCCCTGTTCGGGCGCCAAAGGTCACAATGAGGGTGGCTGTGACAAACCTTTCTGGTTCTCCGACTTCAGGGCAAGGGTGGTGAAAATGAAAAGAAGCAGATGCTGGGGAAGATGAAACAGGAAAGCCTTATAAATATGATTGCCTGGCAAAAGATTTTGAGAATATGGAAACTATAAGCGAGATTGAAATGAAAGCAAGCTTTGAGATACCAAGCCTTAGTTACTGAACAACTGGAAAACAACGGTATGGCCGGCTGAAGGTAATCTTCTTTTGATGAAACAAAACCCTCTGCCTGCAGACAGGTCCAAGGGTCAGAGCAGACCCTACTAGCTTGGCAGAAGGGGTCCAAAGAGGAGTTTTTAGGGTTTAAAATGTAACACAGTATGGTAATGTAATGATTCTTATAGGCTGCATGTAAATGCTATAAGATTTGTATCTTGTACTAGATTGGTTAGTGAAAATTAGAATATGCAGCACAGAAGAAGATTTATTCTATTGTAACGGGAACTCCCCTGCTCTTTTGGGCATCCATTTTGGGCGCCTCTTTCGAGCTCCTCTTTCGGGTCTGCTGTGAGCTGTGGCTGGCAGCTCCAAACAAGGCCCCTGCACCCACACCCTTTGCAATAAACCACAAGTTCCAAGACCTGGCTTCAGAGATCTCTCGTCTCCGTCCATCCCAACCATCCTACCCCCCGGCGCTCCTACAAGCAGGATCAATGGAGTTGCCCAAAAAGAACTTTAGTAACAGGGTGAAAAACAATAAACAGGGAGAAGTCAAGCACAGTATGAGGGGTGGGATTCAAAGACCTGAGATAAAGGCGAAGCAACAACATAAACACTTGAGGATAGAACACTCTAGAACAATAACCCTATAGGGGAAACAAGTAACCAATAGGGGAGGAGAACTTGGACAACTCAGCAAAACAACACTAAACACAACCTTTAGTGTTGTTTTGCTGAGTTGTCCAAGTTCTCCTCCCCTATTGGTTACTTGTTTCCCCTATAGGGTTATTGTTCTAGAGTGTTCTATCCTCAAGTGTTTATGTTGTTGCTTCGCCTTTATGGGGGAACTCTCAAGCTCACCCTAAGATAAACAAATGATTTCCAGGGCTTGAAACTCACGCCCAGTTCTTCGGGGTAAAATCTGGCTGACTCTGAGTTACAGCTGGACTAACTCCCACACCCCTGCTTTGCTCTGGTCCCTTGGGACCTTGTGGCCCAACAGAGCCACAATGATGTTGGTTCCATGAGGCTCCACAGTGTCACAATGGTCCCTTCATTTCACAAGGCTCTCAAATGCCACACTGGTCTCCATAGGAAGGAAACCACAGAGCCCCCATGTTTCAGGAGCTGATGAACAGCAACCACCAGAGGCCAAGGCAAGCCTGACCTGTCTGTCCTGGCAGGTTTGCTTGGAGCAACCCTTGGATATTTGAACTTATGAATGCGGAGTCCTAATTTAAACCATTTGTGCCTGGAGAAGAGGGATGGGGTTTTTTTCATACAAAGAAAAGCAGAGAGCCCTTTCCAGTGTTTGGAAAACAGGTGAGTGCTGCCCCTTAGGAGTCAAAGACCAGCCAGACTTGTCTGTCCTGGCAACTCTTGTCTGGGACCAATCCTTGGATACACAAAAATTTGGAGGTGGAACCCAAATTTTGGCCATTAATGCCTGGAAAAAAGGGGCAGTTCTTTTCCATAAAAAGAAGAGCCCAGAGCCCCAGTGTTTCAGGGGCAGATAGGAGTGGCCTTCCACATTCCAAGGTCAGCCAGACCTGTCAGGTGACCCCTGGGAGGCCAAGGCAGCCACACCTATTTCATGTTCCCTTGGTTCCACAGGGCCCTGCAGTGTCACAATGGCTCCTTGCTTCCATGAGAATATGGAAAACTTGCAGTGTCACAATGGCTCCTTGCTTCCATGATGCCCTCAGGTGTCATAATGGCCCCTTGATTACACAAGTCCTTAAGGATCCTAATGGTCTCCATGGTTCCACAAGGCCCCACAGTGTCCCAATGGTCTATTGGTTCCATGAAGCCTGGCTGTGTCCAATGGCCCCTTGGTTCCATTGGGGCCCAGTAGTGCAACAATGATTCCCTTGGTTCCACAAGTTCCCATAGTGTCACAATGGCCCCTTCCTTACATGACGCCCTGCAGGGTCACAATGTTCCCCTTGGTTCCACAAGTTCCTGCAGTGTAACAGGTTCCACAAGGGCCTGCAGTGTCACCATGGCCCATTGGTTCCACAACACCCCACAGTGTCACAATGGTCTCCATAGGAAGGAAACAAGTGAGCCCCAGTGGGGCAGGGGCAGATGAGAGGCAGTCGCCAGAGGCCAAGGCTGGCCAGACTTGACTGTATGGGCAGATTTTGTCTGGGAGTAACCCTTGGATATAGGGAATTTTAGAGGTGGAATCCCAGTTTTGGCCATGGGTGCCTAGACAAGGAAGACAGTTCTTTCCCACAGGAATAAAAGCACAGAGCCCCAGTGCTTCACGGTCAGATGGGAAGTGGCCACTGACATGCCAAATTCAGTGGGACCTGTCAGAAAGCCCCCAGGAGGCCAAACCAGGCAGACCTGTTCCATGTTCCCTTGACTTCATAGGTCCCCACACTGTCACAATGGTCTCCTTGATTCCATGAGGTCTGGCAATGTCACAATGGCTTCTTGGTTTCATGAGCCCCAACAGAGTCACAAGGGGCCATTGGCCCCACACAGCCCCGCTGTGAAACAATGGCTCCTTGTTTCTATTTTAAATCAATCACAATCAAACCACAGTTTGATCATTGATCCTTCCTTCCATGGGGCCCATGATTTGCACAATGGTCTCCTTGATTCCAGGATTCCTGGATTGCACAGTCTCACCATCATTTCCTTGGATCTCCATTGTCATAACTGACCCATGGCTCCATGAGGTTCTGTAGTGTCACCGTGGTCGCTGTCAGAGGCTGGATGAGATCCATGTCCCGAGACACCTTGGGATGTTCGGACTGCCCGTGTGGGGCCAGGGCCGGGTCAGGCCTTGGTTTGTGGTGGGACAGAGCCCCGCCCCCAGCCCTGGCCTGGCAGAGCTGTCAATCACACAGCAGGGGCGGTTCTAACCCAGCTCTGATTGGCCCATCTGTCAATCAATCAATCACACACTAGCAGCTGGTGCTACCCTGGCTCTGATTGGACAAGCAACTGGCAGTCCCACCCCAGGGGCGGGGCCATGAAGGCCCAGGGGTTAAAAGCCGGAGCACAAGGCCAGCCCAGGGTCTGGATGCTGCCTTCTGCTGGGGTTCCTCTGTTGGTGATGCTGGAACCAGAGCAGTTTGTACCCATGTGCGTGTCTTTCTATGGATTTTCTGTCTTTCTGTTGTTCTCTATTTCTTCTCCTTCTAATCCTACTTACCTGGAACACTTTTGGGTAACTTCACATGTTAAGGGTTAAAGGATTTTAGGTTAAATGTGTGGGAATCCAGGGCACAGGGAATATTTCTCTGTCTGCTCTGAGGGGTCCTGACCCCCAGAGAAACACTGCATTTAACCTTTGCCCACGGAGAGGACTTCCAGGACTTGGAGACAGATTACAATTTGCCAAAGTGTGAAATAGATAATAGAGAGTAGTATAGTATGTCACTTGGGTGAGAAATTTAGGTTTTGGGTTTTTTAGTGTGGTGTAGATAGGAAGCAACATGTGGAATTTGAGTGTAGTCCGTGTCTTCTTCATCTACTCCATTTTCTGCAGTGTTGGTGGCACAGGGTGATTGGTCAAGGAAAGCACAGTGCAGAGGTTATGTGGACAGTCAAGGGATGAGTTAGTGGTAGATAAGTAGAAAAAACGTATGTTTTAAGAGTTGATTGGATGAGATAACTTTAAAAGACCTTGAAACCCTACATTTGGGGCCATTTTGTGGTGCTTTTCTAGTATGCTGGGCCTGGTGTAGACAGCAATGCAAAACTTTACATAAGATAACTATAAACAAGAAGCTGAAGACTGAAAAAGTCCTGTGCATCTCCTTTTGCCTGGCACAGAACTGCTACAGGAGGGTTTCCACAATCCAGGAAGCCCCAGAAAGGCCCAATGTAAAACAAATATCAATAACTGGTGCCCCAACAATGTTTGTAATAAGTTAGCTTTTTTCCATAAAGTTGTTTACTGAAGGGTGTTGTCTTAATTGGCTACTCATGTGAAATGTGTTGATTAAATGACCAATGAGGTCCACCTGTAGTAAAGAAAAGGATTGAAAAAACAGGTGACTTTTAACCCTTAACCTTCTGATCTGAGTCTGTGTCATCTCTGACTCAAGGGTGACATTTGGGGATCTATGGGGGCTATTGGGGATCCTTTCTGCACCTCGTGACCCAACAGGAGCTTCTCTAATAAACATTGCCTGAAGCTCCCACTGTGCCCATGACAGGAACCCCTGTGAGTGTCTGGGCCATCCCAGCCCTTTGGCAGCCTGGGGACTCCTGGGATGTCACCGTGGAGCCCCCGTGAGTGCCTGTGACAGATGGGTGCCTTTGCAGCCCAAGGTGCCCTGGGATGTCACCATGGAATGGCTGTGACTGCCTCTGACCACAGGGCTCTTTACCATACCCAGAAAGCCCTGGGAGGTCTCCATGGAGCCCCTGTCTCTGCCTGTGACATTCCAGCTCTGGAACAGCCTGGAGACTCTTGGAAAGAACCCATGGAACCCCTCTGAGGGCCTGTGACAAATCTGATCCTTAGCAGGCAACCATCCCCAGCCCCCTGTTGCTATGGTCAGTTTCCATGGCAACCATCACCAGGCCCCCTGTTGCTATGCTCAGTTTCCATGGCAACCATCACCAGGACCCTGTTGCTATGGTCAGTTTCCATGGCAACCATCACCTGCCCCCTGTTGCTATGCTCAGTCCCTTGGCAGCTCCATGGAGACCCCATGCCGGGGTGGTTGCCATGGACACCAGCTCAGGCCTGCAGCCAGAGCCCATTGCCATGGCAACCATTGGCAGCCCCATCCCCAGGCTGATGGGATCCCAGAAGCACAGAATTGGCTGAGCTGGGAGGGACCCATCAGGATCCTCCAGTCCAACTGCTGGCCCTGCACAGGACACCCCAACAATGCCAGCCTGGGCCTGGCAGTGCTGGCCAAACGCTGCTGCAGCTCAGAGAGCCCTGGAGCTGGGACCCTTCCCTGGGGAGCCTAGCCAGGGCCCCAGCAGCCTCTGGGCAAAAACCTTTTCCTGACATCCAACCTGAGCCTGCCCCGACTCAGCTGCAGCCGCTCCCTCCACTCCTGTCCCTGGGCACCAGAGGGAAGAGGTTCCCACAGCCCCAGCCAGGGACCTGCTCCCAAGGCTGCTGCCATGGCCACCAGGGCTGGCACCAGCTGGGATGCTCGGTTTCCACGGGCCGGGCGTCAGGAATGGGATTCCCCAATTTCCTGCTCCCGCTAAAACCGCGCTGCCCTCGCTGCCCTCCCGCCTCCCATGGAAAGCACAAAAGGCAAAGATCCCGAGCTGGGAGAAGAACAATTTATTGGGAACAGCAACCAGATAAGGAACAAACAGAACAGAAACAATATTGATAACAGAGGGGATAAATAAAACTGTTTACAGGGAAAACTACAGCACAACTCATTGGGTCTGCCTGGCCACCTTCCTTCTTTCCCCTCTCTGGAAAGGACACCCTTCTACTCAGGGAGGAAGAGAGAGAGAGAGAGTCCCTTTCCAGCCCCTGGCAATGACTTGGGGTGGGAGTGAATGTAATGACAGGGCCGTGGCCAGACCCCAATATTCTTCCATCCCACATCATGTCATTGGCAGGGGCAGGAAAAGGGACAGGTGTCTTCCCAGCATGGATCATGGGGAACATGGATCACCAGGGCTGTTCTCAAAATGGAACCTTCAATGGGGGATGAAGCTGGGGCTGGGCAAAAAATCTTCCTTCAGTTGGGGCACTCGCAGAACTTTCCTTACTGGTGACTCCATTGGTGTCTGGTCAAGTGACAGCTCATGGAGAAGCTCTTCCCATGATGTGGAGAACTCTTTGGGCCTCTCCCCGGTGTTGATGCGCTGGTGCCTCATGAGGGTGAATATTTTCCTGAAGCCCTTCCCACAGTCAGGGCAGTGGAAGGTCCTCTCCTCAGTGTGAATGCACTCATGCAGGTGAAGATCTGAGCTGATCTGAAACCTCTTCTGACACTTGGGACACTCGTAGGGCCTCTCCCCAGCGTGGATGCGTTGGTGGATGATGAGGGCAGAGCTGCAGCTGAAGCCCTTCCCACACTCCCCACACTCGTAGGGCCATTCCCCAGTGTGGATCATCTGGTGGCTGATCAGGGTGCTGCTCTGCCTGAAGCTCTTCCCACACTCCAAGCACTTGTGGGGCTTCTCCCCATTGTGAAGCTGCCCATGGACCACCAGCTCTGAGCTCTGGCTGAAGCTCTGTCCACCTTCCTGGCTCAGGGTGGGTCTTTCCTCCTCAGAGCACACTGGGCTGGGTTTTGAGCCCCTCCTCCTGTGGGATCTCTGGGGCTTTTCCTCCACATTAGAATTCTGCACCGTGGAGCCATTTAAAATGGCCTCTTCCATGTGGTTCTGCTGTGGGGATTTGTCCTCCCTGGTCTCCATCCTCAGCTTCTTCCCTGAGGGAGGAAGGACAAGGAGAGGATGGGATTTGCCTCCGTGCCAGAGGGAAGGGGAAGGAGATCCCCCCAGTGCATCCCCAGCAGGACGGCGATGGCAGCAGGGTTGTCCTGCAGCTGGGGGCTGTGCTGGGCTGGGAGATGGAGCAGGAGAGAGGGGGAAAGGGGCACTGACTTCCTCCTCACCTGCCTGGGTATCCCAGGGCTCCTTCCTCTTCCTCACAGCCTCCTCCTCCATCCAGTCAAAGTTTGTGAATGGGAAATCCTTTTTTGGGAACCAAACAAAGGGTGCACACATCGTCTTTTTACAGGATTTAAGGGAAACCTGTGGGAGAGTCTAAGTCAGAATTACAATTTAATAAGAAAATGAAGATCAAGGCAATGCTACAGAAACACTGCCTTAAACTGACAGAGTCAGGATATAACCTGACACCCTGTTACTGGTCAGGGTGGTGGCAGCAGTCCCATGAAATGGTGGCTGCAGTCCTGTTGGAGTGATGAACGTGATTCTGTCCAAGCAGTGATCCTGTAGAAGGGTCTGGTCTTCCTCTGGAGGTCCAGTGGTGGTTCTGGAGCTCTTGTCCTCTGGGAATCCAGTAGGCAAGCTGCTCCTGGTGTTGCAAGGCTCAGCTTATATCCAGGTAGGAATGCTTGGTTCCTCCCCCTGGGCGGAGCATCCCACAATGGGATGATGGAATTTTATCAGTCCTGCAGTGACACTCAATGGCCCATTCACAGAAGATCTCTCCCCTGGAGGGCGTTATCAGGGCTGAGGCATCAAAGAGATAAAGAACACTGCCCTGCCTGTTTATAGCAGTTGATGAAGATGGGGATTGAAAACACGCATTTGGTTCCATCTTACATTGCAGCCTGAAACAGTGGGGGAATCCCTGCTCAGGGGGTGAACACCATCCCCCTTATCCAAACTGGCTCAGGTGTGAAACACCCACCCCGGGAAGGCCACACACACAGGGGACAATGTCACACTTGCCCTGCTCCAGGGGAGGTCTCTGTCCCTGTCACTCCCTTGCTGTCCCCCCTTTTCTCTTTCTTTCCAACTCTCTCTCTACCTCACATTTACTGTTTAATAAAATCCACCTTGGATTTGGTCTTGTTAGCACCTTAATTGAGGTGGAGGCATTACTCCGGAAATTTTCTTAACCAAATTGCGACATTATTTTGGCACCGTGAGTTCAGGTACTCTTGTCTGACCCCAAGTGCCTTTCACAACATCATGGTTCCCTCCACTGAGGAGGTTGTGGTTCTCTCTGGAGGAACTCTTGGAAACTTGTACGCAGTCCCTCCTTCCTCCTGTGGAACTTACGGGAGAAACTATGAGGAAAATGGCTGTGGTGGGTGGCCAGGAAAAAAGAAAATATTTTGTTGTCCTTCCTTGAAAAGTTTGTTAAAATCACAGGGAGAGAGGGAGCAAATGATATCAGAGTGACTGATAAAGTTCATTTACTCAAAGGTGAGGAACCCAAGGCTGCTGAAAGTCCCACAAGAAGCCCAGCTCAAGTAGCTAAATTCCCAAATAACTCCAGCCAGGCGTCTCCAGGAGGGTTTTTTTGGAGAGTGTTCGGAGCCGGCAGATCCCGGACTCGAGCCCCGGATATCTCCGGGCTCCCTAAGAGGAGCTTTTTCGGGGGCAGAGGAGCTGCGATCGCCCCTCGGGAGGGTCCCGGGGGGTCCACGTGGGGATGGCCCGGTACCAACGGGGCGGGACATTGGTTTTGGGGATCCCCGTGAGAGCCGGGGCTGTGGAACAGGGGAGCCCCGGGGCGGGGAGAGGGGAAGGGGCGATACCGGAGCTGGGGCACCCCCGGCAGCCCAGAGATGAGGCAGGGACGGGACCCCCTGACCCTGACAGGGGCGCGTCCTGGGGTGACTTCATGATGCTCGTGCCCCATCGGTCCGTTTAGCCCAGAAATGAGTTCTGCACCTTTAAGGCCGGTTCTGAGAGCCAAGGGGAGGAGGAAGAAGCTGCAGTTTGTTTTCATACACTGCTCTCACTCCTCCACATTCCGGCTCCTGGCTGGACAGAGGGCTGGACAGAGCTCTCCTTTGCTTTTAGTTAGTTTTTAGCTCTCTGAGGCAGAGAAGTTCCCTGGACTGTGGTTCTTCTTTTTCTTTGGAGCTGTTTAAACCTGCTCTGGACTGAACACCCAGAACACCACTGGCAGCTCCAGCCTGTGGCCCGCCTGGCTGAGCCTGGGCAGTGGCATTTCCAGCACTGGAGGGACTGATAAGAAACGGATAAGAGACTGATAAGAGACTGAGTGATCCGAGCTTCAGCCCTCGGAGGGACTTGTGGAGTTTGTCATCTCTTTTGGAGCAGCAGGAGGTTTTCTTGCTTAATATTGTTCAATTTTTGTGCTGGTGAATGCTTTGCCTGGTAAATAAAGTTTTTTTCCACTTTTCTCCAAGGAAATATTTTCCCGAACTGCCTGAGGGTGGGGTTGCTGAATCTGCATTCTAGAAGAAACTCCTTTTGGGGGTTTTCAACCAAATTTGCCCTAAAGCAGGACAGGGTGGTGGGAAGAAGAGGGAACCCCAAGTGGCTGGATTGAGGGGAGGCTGGAGAGGGGGACTCTGGGACTCCAAAACCTCCCAGAATCCCTAAGCAGGACCCTGGAGAGGGGGGATACCCAGGATCCCCAGCAGCCCTGAGACGGGGGACCACCAGAAACCCCAGAGGGATAAGATTTGAAATGGGAAACTCCGGGTGGCTGTTTTTATTCACTCTTGATTTTTGGACATCAGGTGACTTCCAGAGATGGACTTGGGCAAGAGGAATCCCCAACCGAAGGCATTCAAAGCTCTTTTTTCCCCAAAACAGGATTTTCCCCAAACCTTCCCACAGTGACATCCCCACTGTCCCGCTCTGGGTGAGCTCAGTCCAAAACCTGACCCTGATCCTGGTCTCAATCTCACTCCACGTTTAGACACACTCACAGTTCTGAATTTAATCCCATCCCAGTGCCAGACTCGTCTAGCCCCAGACCCAATCCCAACCCCAGCCCTAAAGCCAATCCCATGTCTAGCCTTAACCCCAATCCCAGCTCTAATCCAAATCCCAGCCCCAACTCCAAGCCCAGCCCCAATTCCAGCCCCTTCCTAAATCCTCGGCCCCAAACCAAATCCCAGGTTCAGCCCTTCTGGGGGTTTGGGGGTGTCTCTGTCCCTGTGCCCCCGATGATGTTTGTGTGGGGTCACAGCAGGGCTGAGAGGGACAGAGACCCCCCCGGCCTCCCCAGGGGTGAGAAGGTGGCAGAGCCCCCCCAGCCCCGAGCAGCCCCAGCGGTGAGAGGGACACAGAGCCCCTGGTGCCCAGCCCTGCACAGGCATTGCCTGAGGCCAGAGGGATGGAGACCCCCCTGAGCATCCCCCAGGGCCAGGGGACAGAGACCCCCGAGCATCCCCTGGGCTGAGAGGGACAGAGACTGCCCCAAGCACCCCCTGGCACAGGGGAGAGAGGGAGGGAGACCCACCAGGCATTCCCTGGGTGAGAATGATGGAGACCCCTGGGGAATGGCCTGGGGTGACAGGGACAGGGACACCCCTGGGGAATGGCCTGGGGTGACAGGACACCCCTGGGGAATGGCCTGGGGTGACAGGGACAGGGACACCCCCCCAGCCCCTCCCAGGCATTCCCAGGGCATGAGGTACAGAGACCCCTCGAGCATCCACTGAGCACTGTGTTATAAATGAGAAGCTTGACTAGGCCAATATTCAAGCAGCAATCAATTGAATGAGCAATACTGTGCTGGGTACAGTGAGGGAAGCTTTCCCTCCAACTGCACACCGTTTTTTGAGGCTTACAGGTATTTATAGGGGCACTCATAAGCTTTCTCAGCAGTTTCTTTTCCCAATTTTTACTCATCAGCACTTTCTCTTCCCAGTTTTTACATTACAATTCTATACACTATTGTGATTTAGTTTTTCTCAGGATGTTTCCCAGAAAGGAGTATCCCCAGATGGTGGTGGCTCGGTTTCTGAAAGAAGGAAAAAGTCTCCCAGCTGGTGAGGTCCGGCTCTCCAGATGTGGGTCCACCTTTTAATTGCAAGGACTATAAATCTCATCTAATTCATGAGCCCCTGCAATGTCAAAATGGACCTTTGGATCCATGGGGGCCCACAGTGTCACAATTGCCTCTTTTGGTTCCACAGCTTCCCTATGGCCCCTCTGTTCCATGTGTCCTGCACTGTTCCATGAATCCTTAGTTCCATGGGGTCCTGTAGGGTCACAATGGTCTCCTTGCTTTCATGGTGCCACAGCTGCCATAATTTCCATGGTATCACAACTGCCCTTGGATCCCAAGAGGCCCCATCGTGTGACAATGGCCCCTTGCTTCCATGACGCCCTGCAGTGTCACAATGGTGCCCATGATTCCATCAGGCCCTGCAGTGTCACCATGGACAGTTGGTTCAATGACACTCCACAATGTCACCACGGCCCCTTGGTTCCACAGAGCCCCACTGTGTCACTGTGGTCCCTTTGGTTCCAGGGCTCAGAAGTGCCAGAATGACCCTTTGGTTCCATCAGGCCTTGAAGGTTCAAAATGGTCTCCATGGTTTCATGAGTACCCCCTGTGTCACAAGAGACTCTTGGGTCCCTGAAGTTCTTCAGTGTCACAATGGGCCCTTGGTTCCATGAGGTTTGGCAGAGTCCCAATTGACTCCTTGGTTCCATGAAGCCCTGCTGTGTCACAATGCCCACGGTTCCATGAGTTTCCATGGTGTCACCACGGTCTCCTTGGATCCCCAGTATCACCATGGTCTCCTTGGTACCATCCAGGCCTTGTAACAAGAGATACTGAGCCATTTTGTGCCTTAGATGAAAGGCTGCAGAACTCACGGTTGTGAGGCTGTGTCACTGATAAGAAACAAAAACCACCTGAATCTGAACGCAAAATATCATCTCAAGTACCTTCAATCCAGGTCTCGACAGAGGTAGAAAATACAAACAGAGATTCCACAGTAAATCAAAAACAGGGACTGTACTTTGAATGCAGGCAAAATGCATTCAAGTGCATTCCACTGCACTCGATATGATGGGGAGGTGATGATCCCCTATTCCAAGAGTGAACTTAAGAAGGGCTGACTATTGAAGGAACCACAGAGAACCACAATATAAGAAAAGCAGGCGGCGTAGGTAATTCTGGGATAGGCAGACCAGAAAGCAAGAGCAGATGAACCAGTGTAGTCGCCACCAAGGAGATCACGTTCACATGCTGTGGGCAGCAACCCCATCAGGCCGTGTCACCATCCCCTGGCACAAGGGGGGTCACGATGGTTCGTTTTACTGATCTCAGAGCGCAAAGACACACAGCAGGGGACCTTCAGTATTAACCAAAACAAATGCACATTTCATTGAGTGCCCACAGCAGATGCAACACAAGGATTAGAAAGCAGATAAAGGATAGAGAGACAGAGAAAAGGAGGGGGGGAATAGCTGCCAAGAGAGAGATGAAATCCTCGTGGTCCGGCCAATAGATCTGTCTTGTCACATCGGGGAGAGTCTCAAACTCTTTGGTTAACTCAGGGCTCTTTTATAATCTACTGCCAGGAGGGGAGCAGGACGGCACATGGAGGGAAGAGTGGAGAATAAATCCATTGAGAACAGGTACAGACAGCCCAGTTCTGAACAGCACAAACCGGTGCCAGCAGTGAGCGGGGCCCGTTGTTTCAGGACTGGTTCCTATGGGAAACATCCCGCTTCCCATGGCAGACATCCCGCTCCAGTCAGGCCAGCACCCCTGGGTTAGAATTTGAAGGGTCTCAGTCTCAGTCCTTGGGGAGGGCTTCAAGCTCTGTCCTTGACAGCAGTTGTGAGGCACATGAGGGATCTTTGGACTGTCACTTACAGACTGACATCCCAAAACATAATTATGCATTTCCCTTTAAAAGTAAAATTTACTGAATTAATAAAATTATAATTATTTTTCTTATTTATAAAAGTTATGCTATATTTGTATTAACAAATTTGAATATTTATATTAAAAAAATCCACACCTTTTTAGCAAGCAAAAAATTTATTGGTCATTGGTTCTAAGGAACACAATTCCCTTCATTAATTCATTGACAAGTATGGCTATTGATTTCTCATTCTTTATGCTAATTAGTCCTATTTTAAATCCCTCTGTCATCTTTTTTATCATTTTCACAGACAGGATAAAAGGGACCACTTTGGGGTCCAGGGAGAACTTTCTGGGGCACATTTGGGGCAGTTCTGGGTCTGGGGAGGGAATTCAGAGAGAACTTGAGGGTCTGGAGGACACTTGGGGGAGCCGGGTGGGCACTTGGAGGGGCACTCAGGGATTCCGAGGGACAGTTCGGGGTCCGGGACAGCACTTGGGGGTCCCGGGGGGCCCTTGAAGGTCAGGGAGGGGAATTTGGAGCCCTGCGGGGTCCGGGTGGGCCCTTGGGGGGGTCTGACGGGGCTCTCTGGGGCGCGGGGGGTGATGGGAGTTGTAGGCGCGGGTCTAATACAGTTTAACGGGGCCGGGGAGCATCACGGGAGTTCAAAGCGCAGCTGCAATGGCTCTCGGTGGGGCGCGGGGCATGATGGGAGATGAAGTCCTGGCTGGAAAAGCTCTGGACGTGCGCCGCGGAGCATGATGGGAGCCGTAGTCCCGGAAGTGGTTCGAACGCTTTGTTTAGGGGTCTGGGAAGGCACTTGGGGGACACTTTTGCGTCCGAGCCGCGACTTGAGATCCTCGTGGTAACGTAAACGGGTCGAGAGAACTTGCGGGGATCTCGGGGAGCTCTAACCGGGCTCTTTAGGGTGCGGGGTACAGCAGGAGCTTTCGGCGCGGGACTGTTCTGAGGGGCTCTGGGGCCGCGGGGGATGAGAGGAGATGAATTCCCAGAAGTGGCTGTACCGGGCATCTGTGAGGTTGGGAGCACTGGGGGGTCCGGGGACGCTTCTGGGGGGTCCCGAATGGGCGCTGAGGGGGCACTGAGGGATCCTGGAGGGTCTGATGGACACTTAAGGGACAAAGAGGGGGCGGATACCGGGGTTCTGTGGAGCGCGGGGCATGACGGGCGTTGTAGGCCCCGCTCCAATGTGGCTCAATCGGGCCGCGGGGCATGACGGGAGTGTAGGCAAAAAGGAAAGATGGCGCCCAGCCGAGGACCGCCTTCGAGGCCCCTTTCCAGGCGCTGATTGGCTGTGGGTGGTGATGAGCGGAAGAGCCATGGAGGCGGGAACAGCCCATTCAACCTCTCCAGTCCCTCCCAGTACAGCGCAGTTCATCCCCAGTACAACCCCAGTGCCCCTCCAATCCCTCCCAGGACAGCCCAGTAAAACCTCAGTTCCTCCCCAGTCCCTCCCAGTACACCTGAGTGTACATTCCCAGTCCCTTCCAGTTCCTACTCAATGTCATCCACAGGATGCCCCAGTGTCTCCCAGTCTTCCCCAGTATGTCCCAGTCCTCCCCAGTGTTTCCAAGGACAGTTTAATTTCTCTCGGTGCCCATGGCAGCCAAACCCAGCAGTGGGGTCAGTGCAGTGCCCATGGCCACAGCCCCTTGCAGTGGCCCAGTGCAGCTTGGGCTGATGATCCACCCTCACAGCCGGCCCAGGGCAGCTCTGCAGTGCCTTTGGTGGCACCTGGGGCTGGCACACACCTGAGCAGTGTGTCTGTTTGCAGTGGGGAAACTCAGGAGTTTGAGATTGCTGCAAAAAGCACAAAAAGGGAAAACCCCTCTTCGGCTGGGTGCAGCCAGCTCTCCAAGCACAGCAGCTCCCAGGGCAGTGAGGACAGACAGGATGGGGCTGGGCAATGTGGAGCAAGGTTGTCCACGCTGGGTCAGAGCTCCAGGCACAGCTGCTGTGAGCAGGCCAGGGCTGCTGAGGAGAGACCCTGGGTCAGTATCAATCACAGAATGCTGCAATCACCTCTGCTCTAAAGAGAAATAAAAGACACTCTTTAAAATAGGAATGTGTATTTCTTACAAGTTCTTTGAAATCTTTTTCCATAACTGGACTAGGAAAACTTTAATAACCCTCTCAGGGCTTTGGTGTTGTTTACATCAGACTCAGTGCCTGACAGTGTCTTGAAAAAACTTCTCAAAAACTCAAATTTAAATTTAGACTCCAAATTTTCTTGAAGTTTTAATGGATCCCACTGAGGGACTCGACTGGGAAAATGTCCCCAGGTTCCAGGTAGAGCAGAACACAGGAGGCAGTGATGACCGGTGGGGACAAGCAAGGCAAAGGTGTCTCTGATAGTGGAGCCCTAAAAAATGTTAAAAATAGTCTTTGAAAATATTGGGCTTTGTGTTTTCTCAGATCACTGCAGCTGCGTAGGCACTTTGATAAAAGATATAATTGTTAGATGTGGTGATTGTTTAGTAATTAAATATAATTATTATATAACCATAAGAAGAATTGTGAGAAACTATGTTGGAAATTTAAAGGGGGCTATGTTTAGCTGAAATCTGTGTATACAATAGAACAATATAAGTTTAATAATTAACATGAAAATTATGTAATGATAGAGTATAAAACACGTTCACCTCGAATGTATGGTCGGAATCAGATTTGGGTGGAAACTACCTCGATTCCCAGAGCTCTTGAATAAAAAGCACCGCATATAATCGCTGATGTGATTATGTGTTTGTGAACGCTAACATCTCTGGTGCTGAGCAAACCTGGATGTGTTTGAGGAATGCCAAGGGCCAAGGCCTGAGCCCCAGCCCCTGGCCAGGCAGATCCTGTCCCTCCCTCAGTGCTCAGGGCTCTTCCCAGGATGGGCACTGGGATGTGGGGATGTGCAATGCCAAGGGCAGGAGCATGGGGCGGCCCCTGCCAGGCTGCTGAGCAGGGACAAGGAGGCAGTGAGGCCCCAGGCCTGCAAGGGTCACTTGTCCCCTCGTGGCCTCAGGCCCAGGGCCAGCAGCCATGGCCAAAGTGCTGCCCAAGTTGGCTCTGTCAGGGTTGTCTTGCAGCTGCTGCCCATCCCTGTACCCTGTGCAGCCCAGGCTGTCCCACGGTGTCCCTGCCCTGCGCCTCTGTCCCTGCAGGCTGTCAACCCTGAGCAATGAGAGAGGGACAGGATCTGCCTGGCCAGGGGCTGGGGCTCAGGCCTTGGCCCTTTGCATTCCTGAAACACATCCAGGTTTGCCCAGCACCAAAGACACCTTTGCCTTGCTTGTCCCCAGCTGCCATCACTGCCTCCCGTGTTCTGCTCTACCTGGAACCTGGGGACATTTTCCCAGTCGTGTCCCTCTGTGGGACCCATTAAAACTTCAAGAAAATTTGGAGTCTAAATTTAAATTTGCGTAAACTTGAGAAGTTTTTTCAAGACACTCTCAGGCGCTGAGTCTGATGTAAACAACACCAAAGCCCTGAGAGGGTCATTAAAGTTTCCTAGTCCAGTTATGGAAAAAGATTTCAAAGAACTTGTAAGAAATACACATTCCTATTTTAAAGAGTGTCTTTTATTTCTCTTTAGAGCAGAGGTGGTTGCAGCATTCTGTGATTGATACTGACCCAGGGTCTCTCCTCAGCAGCCCTGGCCTGCTCACAGCAGCTGTGCCTGGAGCTCTGACCCAGCGTGGACAACCTTGCTCCACATTGCCCAGCCCCATCCTGTCTGTCCTCACTGCCCTGGGAGCTGCTGTGCTTGGAGAGCTGGCTGCACCCAGCCGAAGAGGGGTTTTCCCTTTTTGTGCTTTTTGCAGCAATCTCAAACTCCTGAGTTTCCCCACTGCAAACAGACACACTGCTCAGGTGTGTGCCAGCCCCAGGTGCCACCAAAGGCACTGCAGAGCTGCCCTGGGCCGGCTGTGAGGGTGGATCATCAGCCCAAGCTGCACTGGGCCACTGCAAGGGGCTGTGGCCATGGGCACTGCACTGACCCCACTGCTGGGTTTGGCTGCCACGGCCACCGTGAGAAATTAAACTGTCCTTGGAAACACTGGGGGGGACTGGGACATACTGGGGAACACTGTGAACGCTGTGGGAGACACTGGGACATACTGGGAGTGACCCTGGGGGGATACTGGGACAACCTGGGAACACGAGGAATGCTGAAGGGGAATCAGTGGACTGGGATGGACTGTGGGGGTGCACTGAGACAGACTGGGACATACCAGGACATACTGGGAGTGATACTGGGAGATACTGGGTCAAACTGGGGACACTGGGGCCATTGCAGAGCAGACTGGGGACACTGGGTCATCCTGTGGATGACACTGAGCGGAACTGGAAGGGACTGGGAATAAACTCAGGTGTCTTGGGAGGGACTTGGCTGTACTGGGAGGGGCTGAAGGGGCACTGGGATTGTACTGGGTTCTACTTGGGATCAGTTGGTCTGTACTGAGGATGAACTGGGCTGTACTGGGAGGGACTGGAGAGGGAATGAGCTGTTCCGGTCTTCACCGCATCCCATTTGCCGAGGCTTCCGCCCATCACCATCCGCAGCCAATCAGCGCCGGGATCGGGGCCTCGGGGCGGTGCCTAGGGTGGGCAACATATTTTCATTGTTCTTACAACTCCCGTCATGCCCCGCAGCCCGATTGAGCCCCATTGGAGCCGAGACTACAACGCCCGTCATGCCCCGCGCTCCACAAACACCCCCCCCCCCCCCGGTATCCGCCCCCTCTTTGTCCCTTAAGCGTCCCCCAGACCCTCCAGGATCCTTCAGTGCCCCCTCAGCGCCCATTCGGGACCCCCCAGAAGTGTTCCCGGACCCCCAAAGTGCTCCCAACCCCACAGATGCCCGGTACAGCCACTTCTGGGAATTCATCTCCTCTCATCCCCCGCGGCCCCAGACCCCTCATAACACGGTCCGGCGCCGAAAACTCCTGCTGTGCCCCACGCCCTAAAGAGCCTGGGTAGAGCTCCCCGAGATCCCCGCAAGTTCTCTCGACCCGTTTACGTTACCACGAGGATCTCAAGTCGCGGCTCGGACGCAAAAGTGTCCCCCAAGTGCCTTCCCAGACCCCTAAACAAAGCGTTCGAACCACTTCCGGGACTACGGCTCCCATCATGCTCCGCGGCGCACGTCCAGAGCTTTTCCAGCCAGGACTTCATCTCCCATCATGCCCCGCGCCCCACCGAGAGCCATTGCAGCTGCGCTTTGAACTCCCGTGATGCTCCCCGGCCCCGTTAAACTGTATTAGACCCGCGCCTACAACTCCCATCACCCCCCGCGCCCCAGAGAGCCCAATCAGAGCCCCCAAGGGCCCACCTGGACCCCGCAGGGCCCCAAATTCTCCTCCGTGACTTCCAAGGGCCCCCCCGGGCCCCCAAGTGCTGTCCCGGATCCCGAACTGTTCCTCAGAATCCCTGAGTGCCCCTCCAAGTGCCCACCCGGCTCCCCCAAGTGTCCTCCAGACCCTCAAGTTCTCTCTGAATTCCCTCCCCAGACCCAGAACTGCCCCAAATGTGCCCCAGAAAGTTCTCCCTGGACCCCAAAGTGGTCCCTTTTATCCTGTCTGTGAAAATGATAAAAAAGATGACAGAGGGATTTAAAATAGGACTAATTAGCGTAAAGAAGGAGAAATCAACAGCCACACTGGTCAATGAATTAATGAAGGGAATTGTGTTCCTTAGAACCAATGACCAATAAATTTTTTGCTTGCTAAAAAGGTATGGATTTTTTAATATAAACATTCAAATTTGGTAATACAAATATAACTTTTATAAATAAGAAAAGTAATTATAATTTTATTAATTCAGTAAATTTTATTTTTAAGAGGAAATGCATGATTATGTTTTGGGATGTCAGTCTGTAAAAGACGGTCCAAAGATCCCTCATCTGCCTGTGAGATGCAAAGCTGTGTCTCGTGTCAGGTACAAACAGGCGAAGTGTGTACTTGCGAATGCGAAATGTGTGGACATCGACAATGGGATAGTTGCGAATTCTAATAATAACTGATGAAAATAAAGCACGGAAAAAGGCCTTTGAACCTATCTTTTGTTTGCAATTAACTCTGGTTGATTTAGGGGCATTGGAATTAAGGTGTTAAGGATGTTGCTTTTTGCTTTTATTTAATCCATAAAAAAGCTCTGCAATAATAACCTTTTGAAGTATATTTTTAGAATATTACTTGTATCCTTGAAACTATAGCTTTGGAATATATATATAGGAAATATGCTTATCTCACGCCTTATTGAAGCAGAGAAAAACAGCTTGAGAAAGGAAGATCAACATCACCTCAAGGATTTATGGTTTTGACCAAGGGAAGCTGGACATCACTGTTATGAGATTTATAGTCTCTGCAATTAAAAGGTGGACCCACATCTGGGGAGCTGGACTCCACTAGATGGGATTCGTCTTTCTTCTCTTGGAAACTGGACCGCCACCATCTGGGATCCTCCTTTTGAGATACATCCTGAGAGAAACTAAAATCACAATAGTGTATAGAATTGTGATGTAATAATTTGGAATAAAAATTGCTGATGAGTAAAAATTGGAAATAGAAACTGCTGAAAAAAACTGATGAGTACCCCTATCAATACCTGTAACCCTCAAGTATCGGTGTGCAGTTGGAGGGAACACTTCCCCCACTGTACCCAGCGCTGTATTGCTCATACTTTACCAGATTAAATAATAAATTGATTGCTGCTTGAATATTGGCCTAGTCAAGCTTCTTATTCATAACAGAGCTCAAGGTGCTGCAGGTGAGGTTTGGGTTCCCTTAGAGAATAGTCAGGGGTGGCGAGCACTGGAAGATCCAGCTGCAGTCCCCATCCATGTCCCTTTCAGTGCTGCCTTCAGGGTGTCTGCAGCCTGGATCCAGAGCGCCCTGGGGGGCTCCTGCCTCTGCCTTTGCACTCAGGGTGAGGATGCCCAGCAGCCGCTGAGGCCGGCAGTGGGGACCAGGGCTGGGGCTTGTGGCCTGGCAGGTGCAGCTCTGGGGGCTGTGACACGCCAGGGCACGGGTCACTGTCACTGCCCTCCAGAGCCCTGGCTAGCTCTGTGATGCTCCAGGGACAATAGCAAGAGAGGGGAACTGGCTAGGTTAGGGTTCTGCCTGAGCCAGAACCTCTAGGCCAGCTGCCTAGCAGTAGAGACCCCCAGAGGACCGAGTGAAGGAGGCAGAGGAGGCTCTTCTGTGGTGCAAAATGCAGCGAATTCATTTGGAGAGGTGGTGGAAGGCACTTACAACAACACCCACAATGAAAAACAGAAGTTAAAAGAAACCCCAGAACTCGTGTGGACGGGTTTTTAAAATCTTTCAAAACGGGGGGTGGACACCATTTAGTAACCAATAAGCAACCCTCAGGGTGTGGTTTTGAGGGCTACAACAAATCAGAAGAAGGGGAGGAGAGAGGGTTGGGACAGGGATTGGAGCTTGGGGTGAGGGACAGGGAACTGTCTGGAACAAAGGGTAGGGTTTGGGCTGATGGATGGGCCAAAGGGGCCGGGTTGTCTTGACAGACAGGGAAAAATCTGGTCAGGAGGGAGGAGATTCCTTGAGGGACACTTGGGTAGGAGGGCATAACACAGGGGAGAAACTGACTGTAATAACTCGGGGAACACTTGAACACACCACAAGCTAACAGAACATTTGGCTCAGAAACTCACACACCGCAGCACAGACATTCAGGCTTTCAGCAGCCGAGAGGTGGCACTGTCAGACCCCGCGGCAGCTGCTGAAAGCCATCTCTCTCCTTCAGGCTCTTGCTGGGTGGGAAGGGGCTGTGAGCTGTGGGGGCTGCACTCCCCCTGTGCTGGGAGGATGATCTGTACCAGGGGAGAGCGGAAAGCTGCCACGGTGAGCAGAACATGCTCAGAGCATTACAGTTCAGAGAATGGCACTGCCCCTGAAGGGCAAAAAGCTGGAAAGCATAGAATTCTGTGCAGGACCATTGCACAAATTTTCTCTTCAAGAACGTGCCCATTTTTGTATTCTGTAGATGAATACTCTGAGTTTTATAGAATACATGGGGTTTTTTCTTAAGGGTTTTGGGAGAACTCTCAAGTTTATTTCTATCTGCATTTTACATCCAGCATGTGTAGAGGTTTTTAAAATTTTTCTTTTGTAAATACTTAGGGAAAAAAATACCCAACCATTTTTTAATCCTTTGGAATATTGTGATTAATATTTTTAGAAAGAAAACCTTGTTGAACATGGTTCAAATGTGAAAACACAAAGAGAAGAAAAATAGCATAAGTCTTTTTTAAAAGGGTGTATAATGAGGACTGCAGGACTGAGTAATTCCTCCAGGGGCAAATTCTTCAAGAACGGCCAAGATACTTCCTTAAATGAAGGGAAATATGACCTGAAGCCATACAAAGTACAGCCAAAGCAAATGAAAACCCTTTGGAAAAGAGGGAATTTTGCCCGTGACATCAGTCTGTTGGGATAACTGAGGGATGCCCATCATCCTTGCACTGTATTCCTTGATATTTGTAGTGTGTTTTCTCCCAGTTTCTGTGAAGTGAATAAGAAGCTGCAGTTGTTTACCATTAATTTAAGCTCTTAGGGCAATTACCAAGCACCATAAATGTTTTTTTGTAGCTGAGCAGGACTGAGTTTCCCAAATCTTCTACAAAGCAGAAGGGAACCACACAGTTACTTGTGCTAATGTTAATGAAGGGTTTCATGAAAGCAGGTGAATGAGAGCATTGCATTATAAAACTTCCACATTCAAGGAAACAGGAGTGCACTTGGAATAAAGCATATGAGGCTAGATTAACATCACAACAGGATAAAAGAAAATTACTTGGCAGGAAGTGATGTAGGGAAAAAAAAGCCATTTCTGATACATGTGCATGCATTTGTAAGCTAAAAGAGAAAAAGAAGGGCAGAGATAATAAGGAACGAAGATTTTCAAATTGCACTGTGCAGAAGAGACACACAAACTACCAGTGTGAACACAGCTGAGAGATTCAGCTTGGAGATGGATTAGAGTGGAAACCATTCACCGAAGGTCTCTAGTGCACACGAGTGCAAAGACTGAGGAAAAAAGGAGAAAAGTTTAGTTTCTGAAAGCCATTTAGATTCCTGGAAGCATTGTCTAGAGATCTAAAATCTAAAGCCTCAGAGAATCTGAACCTAAAACATCCCCAAACATCTCAGGCGAGAACCCGAGTAGTGGCTCCATCTGCTGTGTGGTGATGCAGGCGAGAGCAGGACTGCCAAGTGCTGAGGCAAAGGAAGGAAGGAGTGGACACGCGTTTGGATGCCAAGGCGCTGTATTTGACCCAGGCGGGGCCAGTGACGGTGTCAGGTAAGAACCGTTAGGGAGGCACCTATAAAGGGGAAAGGCGTAACGGACGGGGACACGAGGGACCAACGAACAGAACCGGGGCGGGGCACGAGGGACACAACTGAACCAATAGGAAGGGCCTGGGGGCGGGAAAAGGCTCAGGGGACAAATCATATGTTAGGTGAGGGATGATTGACATAGAAGAGTCTCGACCTGAGAGGGGACGGTTACAATGATTGACAGGTAACAGGTGGAAGGAATGAACCATTCCAAGGGAGAACATGGGGGAACTGAGGGTCAAACCAAATTCTTAACTTATAAATTAACCAACTTTACAATAAACCCATAAATATAAAACAAACAATGCTACACACAGTACATATGTACTGTTCTGCTGCTGTTTTAATTTTCTACCACATCCATAGGTTTATGATGGTTAAGAGAAGGGTCAATTTTTTTAAGATTAGAACTGGTTTGCTGAGGAAGCTAAAATCTAAGGAGCTGTTGGTGGTTCCAGATTTGTCCATCACAAGAAGACATTTGACTCATGATGTTCTCTTTCTTTCTCTGTTTTGGTGATGATTTTGGTAACAACTTTGATACCAGATTTGAGTGTCCATCAGGCTCTGTGAGATGCATTTTTGACTCCTGCCACTAGCCATTCTATATCAGGCTGGTATGGCATTTGCTTTAGAATGTTAGCGTCCCGTCCAGTTTGGAATTTGGGTGCTTGGTGATACCCATCATGTGCATTCTGCAGCATCTCTAGAGAAGTTCTTGTGTGGTGCAGCTGAAGTCGCATCCACTTTTGGTTGTGAAATTACAAATAGAGAAGTTAGTACCATTAGTAGTTTCATTAAAAGACTCTATTGGAATAGTTGTGCAAGCAGATCTCACACAGGCACAGCCCCTTCCCACATAACACACCTGTGATAGTGCATGAGTAACTGGGCTCATTTCAAAAATACAAGTGCTGCCCTCAGCATGCAGACACCCATCCTCTCTTTCAAGCACCGCATTTTTGCACACAAAATTCAGTGCATCCCTTGGTACACATGCTTTGATACTAAGAGTTTGCCAGCTTCTAGTTTTCTTGTTGAAAATGGCCCAGACATTATGCTGAATGGGTCTGACAGTTACGTGAGTTCTTATAACTCCAAGGGCCAAAATTGGAATGACACGGTATTTTGTTGCATTCTTAACGGTTAATAAAAAAGACTGCAGGGTTCTGTTCATTCTATGTGAAATTGGCCAATTGCAACCAAGTGTGGAAGTCTTTTTCAAATTGCTTTGTGGTTTCATTTTTAGCCATGATTTAGTTTATTCTTGTGGCAATTTCCCCAGCTCTCATTTTTTTAAGTTTTCCTGAGATTACAGACCATAGCCACACACAGCTGAGCTTGTATACATTAAAATGCTTAAGAAATGTCACCCTGTAGTTTTCCCATAAAGCCACCAACTGCTTGAAAATCCTGCTGTGTATTGTTGGCCAGGGTGCTTAATAGGTTAGCTGCCAGGCTTTGGGTACGGGCAAGTGATAGCAGGGTTGATCTGAGAGGAGTTTGTATCTGTCCAATATAAGAGCTCACAGTGCTTACTTTCCTGAGTAAGACTTCTTGATCAATAGAATTTAATACTCCCAGTTCAGACCCAAGCCATTCCCTTAAGTCTTTTTTACACCTATCATTTGGTGTCTGGGAATGCATGCACAGCTCCCATTCTTTTAGGCTTTGCTGTATGAGTGGGCAGTATTGCTGTTTAATTTTGGAGACATTAGCATATATCTTTACCTCCAGCTTTTTCAGAGAGTACTGTGGAATTAGAGGCAACAATTGTTCATTTGTTTGTCTTACCCCAGAGTGAAAGACTATATTATTTCACACATGGGTCCCGTTCTACGGAGTTGTTTGCTGATGTAAAGTTGTTTGTTTTGATTTTAATTTTAAATGTCTGTTGTGTGACCCATTCCGTTTCGCTCCTTGTCGAGTACCCAAGGCATGGTAACTGGTTTCTTCAGATACATTGCCTGCCTGTAGGCAAGCATTTCAGAAACCTTCAGAAACCTTGCACTGGCCCCTGGTAGTATTACAAAGGATGCTTTACAAAGTTCCCACTACAAATAGTTGAGTATTCTGAGTACCTCAGCCCATAAGAGGATGCAGCTGTGCTATTGGATTCCATGCATATCTGGGTTGCCATCACATGGTCATGAAATTGGACATGATATACCCTAACAGGATAATTGTGCTCCTGGCTACCCCTCCAGCTTGATTGGTTACTATTTCTGATGGTCATAAATATCCCAAGAATGAAATTCAATTCTCAAAAGCAGATCCTGTATGAGACCTGTTCCATGTACTGAGCGTACAAGCAGGACAATTTCTAACTCTAGTCGCACAAGAGCTGCCTGTTGGAAACAATATTTGTTGGGTCGGATTCCTGGCAGGCTCAATTCCTGGATCTCTGTGTGATGATGGTCCTCCCACCCCACCTGTGTGCTGCAGAAGAAGGGAACTATCTTGTGCTAGGTTATAGTCTCCCATTTTAATTTGCATAGCGCAAAAATCCTGATGGGATTCACATGAAAATGAATTCACACACTGCTTGTTAGAAAGGTCGCAGATGTGCATGATCACTCGAGCAATCTTCTCTGAACGAGGTTTGTGAGTTTCAAATTTACAAGCCACAGAGATCCTGCTTTCAGGTGGGACAAGAAAGGCAGGCATGGAGTCAGGTTTTCCTCAATCTTTAACTGCTCGGTCATTAATCCTTAAAATGGTGTAAAGTGCTTTTACCTTTTTAATCTCTTTTAGCCAGTTAGGTCCTGAATATTTTTGAGTGTTCCATCTACCAGGATCTTGCAGGCCAAGGAGATCATTATGGTAGTGACAGTCGTCTGCTGTGGCTTGGATTCTGATTAGAAGTATCAGGAAGACGATGATGGTGTGAAATGCATCTTGGTTTCTCCTGTTCTTTCTGAGATCCACTTTTGGACTCCACTTGCCTTTTGCAAAGCATTTTAATTCTGGAATAATGTATCCAAGAGATGAATGCTTTAAGCTTTAAAGGCTGTGTAAGTGATTAAAAGTACTAAATAGACTCCTTTTTAATTTTGGGATAGGAGGCTTTCTACCTGGTCTACCTGGTCCCCAGGCTGGATTTGTGGAGAGGAGCATCCTCTTGCTCATGTGCTCAAAATGTGTTGGTTTATTTTCTGCAGCCGTTGTGTTAGTTGGACAACATGGTTCTGGAGATACCCCTCTCCAACTTGTACAGTATCTTCCCCTTGCTAGTTTTGCTTATATGGTCTTCTGTACAGTATTTCAAAGGGATTCAGGTTTTCTTTTGTTCTTGGTCTTATCAAATCCATTATAAAGCCAAAGGTAGGGCCTGGGGCCAAGGTATGTTGGCCTCTGGTACAGTTTTGACTATCTGTTCATAATTCATCTTTTCCACCTGGCCACTGGCCTGGGGCCAATCCAGTGTGTGTAGGTGCCAGTTGATTTGGAGATTATTGCAAAGTTGCTGTGCAATATTTGCTAGGAAACGTGGTCCTCAGTCAGAGGAGATGTCTAAAGGCACTCTGAACCAGGGCATTATATTGTTTACCAAAATGTTGAAAACTTTGGCTTTGTTTGGGTTGGGAATGCCTCAGGTCATGCTGAGAAGGTATCAGTTAAAGGCAGAAGGTATTTCTACCCCCCTTTTCTTGGCAATTCAGAAAAGTCAACTTGCCAGGGCTGTCCAGGATATTGTCCCTTGTCTACTGTGCCAAGCTCAACTCTAGTCCTGGTTTGAGGATTGGCTCTAAGACGTTATTTCACACCCTTGGGTTACCTGCTTTACACTAGAGTACAGGTTGCATCTTACTGTTGTCCTTATCAAATAATTATGTAAGGCATCCCCTTCCCAGTGTACACAATTATGTTCATCTTTAATTAATTTCCATGATGCTCTTTCTGGCATAACTGTCTATCCCTGAGGAGTTGAAAAAACATAATGTTTTCATTCTCCTTGCAAATTCTTTGCTAATTCTAGATCTTTCTGATTATACGACATACATCATTGTCATATTGTTCCTTACCTTTGGGCATTAGTGCCTGAATCTCAGCATGGCTTTGTTCTGCTGCTCTTTTTGCAACCTGTTACCTCTTTTGGGGTCGGTTTCCCCTTTCTGATGTCCTTTTCAGTGCAGAATTGCAACCTCTTGAGGCAGTAGTACTGCCTGCAGCAATTTTAAGATTTCTTCTGGATGCTTCAACTGCTTTCCCTGAGCTGTCAATAGTCCTTTATCTTTCTAAACTGCTTCATGGGCGTCTATTACCCTAAAGGCATTCTTGGAATCTGTTCATCTATTGATCCTTTTTCCTCAGGCTGGTCAGACGGTACGGGTTAAAGTGATTATCTCTGTCTTCTGAGCTGACTTGTGCAGGGCTTCTATCTGCTATTGCTCCGTGCTAATTGTATATCCTGATTTTCACTGATCTGCTCTTACAAAGCCACTCCCATCTGTGTACTGAGATTCTGCTCTTGGAATTGGGGTTTCTTTAAGATCTGGGCAGCTGGAATAAAGTGGACTGAATGGTTTTGATCCAGTCATGCTACAAAGGCTCCTTGTCTGTCTAGTGAGTAGCTGGGAATGCTGCTGGATGAACCAGAGAAGAGATTTGTTTTGTAATGCTGTGTTGTTCCACCAAAATTGCCTGATATTTAAGGAATCTGGAGGGTGAAAGCCAATGCCCACCCTTTTGGTCAAGAATTGCTGCTACTGGATATGAGATAAACACAATTATTTGTTGACCTAGAGTGAATTTCCAGGCTCCTTGGATGTCTGAAACAAGAGCAGCAACTGCTTACAGTCAGGCTGTCCCCTACTGACTGCATCCAGTTGTTTTGAAAATGATGCTATTGCTCTCTTCTA
Source organism: Agelaius phoeniceus (assembly GCF_051311805.1). Taxonomy (NCBI): domain Eukaryota; kingdom Metazoa; phylum Chordata; class Aves; order Passeriformes; family Icteridae; genus Agelaius; species Agelaius phoeniceus. The sequence continues at coordinate 8,150,915 of NC_135271.1, forward strand.
TGGGCCAATTGTTTGAGCTAGTGCACCTAATGCCATCCCTTGCCTCTCCTAAGAGAAAAGCTGAAAGGCTTCCCAGACATCTGTCCAGCCCAGAGCAGGTGCTCTTTTCAAGTCCTCCTTCAGCTTTTGAAAGGCTTTCTTACTTTGGGGTGTCCATTTCAGGTCTCTGGGATTGTCTTCTAAGAGCTGCTACAGTGGCTTAACCAGCAGTCCACAGCCACTACCACAGTTAATGCAGCATCCAGTCACTCCTAGAAAGGTTCTCAGTTCTTTGGCATTAGTAGGGAGTGGGGTTCCGTGGGTGGTCCCTTTGCCGTCCTGTCTTAGTCCCTGCTGCGCTTGGGATATTTTGTAGCCTCGGTAAATGACTTCCTGTTTGATTATTTGAGCTTGATTTCTGGATGCCTTGTATCCACTTAGTCCCAGGTCATTTCATAGGCTTACTGTCCATTCCAGTCTTTTTAAGTTTCAGTGGCTAAAAGTAGATCATCTACCTATTGTAACACAATTCCATTTGTGGATGGGCTTACCCAACTTTCAAGGTCCTCAGCAAACTGTTTTCCAAATGTGGTTGGACTATTGTTGAATCCCTGTGGCCCTACAGTCCAGGTAAATTGACTTGTCCTTTCAGTCTCTGGGTTTCCCCATTCAAAGGCAAACCGGTTTTGGCTGCCAGGGTCCAAGGGTATACAGAAGAAAGCATCCTTGAGATCTGAAATGGTAAACCATCCATATTCATCTTTTAGTTTGCTTAGCAAAGCATATGGATTTGCAACCACTGGGTGGAGATCTCCAGCTATTTTGTTAATAGCCCGTAGGTACTGAACCAGACTGTAGTTCAAACTATCAGGCTTTTGTATGGGTGAAATGGGTGTATTCTATTCAGATTCACATTCCAGTAACAACCCAAATTTTAGAAAATTGTCTATGATAGGCTTAACAATTTTAATGTTTTCCACCTTAAGTGGATATCGTTTAATTCTTATTGGTCATGTTCCAGGTTTAAGTCTAATGATTACAGCTTGTGCTGCTTTGGCCTTACCAGGGGTCCCATCCACCCAGACTTTAAGACAAAGCTGACTAAGAACTTCTTCTGTGTCTCTTCTGATTTGGACAAGGCTGTAATGAGAGCTAGACTTAGAACACGATTATTTGTTGGTCATTGACTTTGATCTGAACTCCTCCAGGGCTAAACTACATTTCAGCCTGTTGGAACCTGTTACAACATTCTCATGTCTCCAACAAATCCTTCTGATGAGTCATTCTGGGGGGTGTAGGCATATATAGGAACTGAAGTATTCCTACTGTGTTTCCCAGTTCATAAGATCGTGGTTTTAGAAAGGATACCTTCTGCTGTTGACTTGTGGTTCCAATAACATTCACAACTTTACCAGGATCAATTTCTTCCAACTTTAATACAGAATGTGTTGCACCCGCATTCCCCAGACATTTCATTTTCCTCATCTTTTCCCCCAGTTCTCTTTTGACCAGAGGGTTTTCTGGGGGGATGCCCTCCAGCCAACCCTTGCATTGATTCAGTTCTTCAACCACCTTGGCTTTGAGTTGCAGGCAGTCTCTCTTCCAATACCTGTCTTTCTTACAATAGGCACATTGAGTGGTCCAGAGGTTAGGGATAGGTCTCTGCCCACCCCAGCCATTTCTTTGTCCTGAGGAGGGGCCTTTGGGTGGCTCCTCTCCAAGGGCTGCAATAATAGTGTTAGTCATTTCTTTCTCCAGTTGCTTATGCTCTACCCGACTATGGTTTATATGAACTCACCATGCTTCTTCTTGCAGTTTTTCTATACCTGGTCTTCTGTTTTTAATTTTTACTTTCTGCCTAATATCATTAGAGGATTGGCCCAGGAAAAGGGAAATGAGTTGGTTTTTGCCATAATCATCTGATGGGTCTGGAACAGTGTATTTAAGCAAGGCTTCCTGAAATGGTTCAAAAATTCAGTCAGGGCTTCAAGAGGCCCTTGTTTCACTTGCTATAGTGCACTCCAAAGTACAGCCTTAGGGATACCATCTTCCAAAAGAAATCCATTCCCAATACTTCTGCAGGAGTTGATAGTCACCAGAAGTATTACAGTCCCAGGGAGGTTTTGTGAGAGGGCGTGTTTCTTCTGTATTTTCTCCTGCCCATAGCCTGGCTCTTCCATCATTCCGTGCAGTTTTTAATACCAGCTCCTTCCTTGTGTCTGTTAAAGCATCTAGCACAGGATCTATATCCTCCCCATCTGGGTCCAGGGCTTTAACAAATGCCCTGGATCTTTTGGCTATTCCTGATGGATCATCCCAGTATTGTCTAGCCAGAAATTTCCAGGTTTCTAAATCAGCTCATGAGTGGCATACCTTGATTTTCATGAGACCCCAAGGTTCCGTCACCTCCCATAACAGTGACTGAATGACCATCCCCTGAAAAGATGGTGATCTTCCTCCCAGCCCCTGCAAATGAGTCCAAGGGGGGCTGTTGTGGTGTGTTTTCTCTTTAATGCTTTGTTCTGTTATCCCCTATGTAATGGTTCAGTCTAAGTTGTACCCTCCTATCTTAGCTGTCTGTCTTGTCTTAAGCCTGTTCATTGATCTGGGATGTTCCCTGATCCTCCTCCCATTCAGCTGTCAGTCCCACTTTGTACCAACCCTTTAGTCTAGAAACTTCCCTGTCAATCCCCTGTTCCTCAAAGCTCTATTGGTCTATGCAAACCCTCCCCCTGTTCCTCCTCATTGGTTTAAACATTGTAAGACCTGCCTTGTGCTCCTCCCCAGTCCATCCCCTATTGGTTGAAAATTTGTACCCGCCCCTGAGCCCTCCCCATATAAAAGTCCCTGCTGTCGTGTTTTTTGTCCCTGCACTTTCCATGGAGTAAGGCTTTCATTGGAACCCATACAGAAGAGCTCCTCCTTGTCCTTATCTGCGCCGTGTGCGTGACCACCAGCTGGTGCCGTAGAGCTCTCGCTCTGAGCCGCGCCTCGGATCATCCTGCTCCTGGGGTGTGTCCCACACCCGGCGTGGTGCTGTGGGGAGCTGGCAGAATTCCGGCACCGTGTCACAGGAGAATGCTGAATGGTGACAATACCACGACTTCCTTTCTACCTTTGGTTCTGTACTGGGAGTTCTTCCTCTTTCAAATTCTAGACAGGAGGGGGGCTCAAAGGCACAGTTTTCTCAGCAGTATTTACCAGGGATTTTGACTGCATTCCCTGTCCTCCCTCTTCCCATGACTCAAAAGGAGCAACCAAACCCTCCATCCTTTCCTCATTCTCTTTGTATTTTAAACACCTTGGTCATACGGAACATGAAGAACAACACCTTCTTAGTCCTCCCTTTCCTTTTGTTTTGCAATCTTTTTCCGCAGCCAACACAGAAGGATCCCTTGGGGCCAAATTAAAGCCACATTCCTGCTGCAATTCAGGGTGATCCTTCAGATAAACAAAACATATTTAGGTCCATAGCCTCATCTTATTTTCATTCTTTTCACAAAAATAATAGTAACCACAACATGGTATAATAACTCAGGGTTTCGTTTATTGGCTTCTTCTCCCTGTCTTTAAATATATAAAGGGGTCACTATTGATCACAGTATTTATTGAGGGTTTTCTTAGTCTCTGTGCCCCCAGGGCCTCTCTTATCTTCTTCCATTGTTTCAATAGGCATCCCAGGGGGTTTGGATTTATTCGCTTGCTGGCTGACACCCTCGTCCTCTCTTTATCTCCTCTTACACTCAGTTGATTTTTAATGATATTTGAATTCCCAAACTGAAATGTTATTTTTTTCTCTCCTCTCCTTGATCTTACTATTTTTACACCACAACTGGTACACACACGGCACCAATATTCTCTCCTGTAACCATGGCAATGTATATAAACAAAAGGACTACACCCCCTACACAAGAAACAAGGGATCAGAGTCCTTGCAGTCCTGCAGCCTTCCTGAGGCTTCTGCATCACAGGTGCCTTCAAGGAACAATTGCACGACTTGTTGACTTGGAGCTTTCCTGAGGCACTTCTCTTTAAGGTGCCCTTGAGGCCAGACTCTGGCATTGTTGTGGTCCTGGCTCCTGCCCTGGTGCCTCACAGGCTGCAGCCTCCTCCTGGCCTTGATAGAGAGACGTGGGTTCTTGTCCTCAGTTTTGGGGCCATCTCCAGGTCTCTGCTGCTCTCCAGGCCTCCCAGGAAACTTTGAACTGCAGTGTTCAGCCAGGTTCCTGAACAGGAAGGACCTCCAAGAGATCCTGCAGTTGGATCAGATCTGGAGATTCAGCAAGGCCCTGGGAAAGATGGCCTGGAAGCCCCAGCCTCAGCCTGGAGAAGCCGCCTGACCGCACTGCTGAGTGTGCGGGGCTGGCAGCTGTGCCCCTGCCCAGTGCTGCAGCCATGGGCACCAGTGTGGAATCCTCTGATTCCTTTCCTCTCAGGGAAATCCCCACAGCCCTGCCTTGGAGAGAATTAGCATAGAGGTCCCCCCAGTCTGGTGGACAGAAAGGTCTTCCTCATGGACTTTTGCTTAACAATGATACATCCCAGTTCCTTTCCCCATATGTGCCAGCTTCCCCTGATTTCTCTTTTCCCTGTTTCCTTATTGGTTGTGGTACTCCTGGTGACTGGCGCTGTCCTCCCAGAAAGCCAATCCCTCTTGTCCTGCCCTTTCTACCACCCCCCTACCCTCCCCTACCCAAACCTTCTGTAGAGCACATGGTCTGTCTTTTGCCTCTGGTTCCCCTTTGGAGTGTTGAAATAAACCTCGCTGGAACTGACCATATAAAAGGCCCTTCTGCCTCTCTTGGCTGAGCTAGCTGTGGTGAGTGTGGGGTGTGTGGACTTGACTGCCTTGCCTGAATGCTCACACAAGCAGTCTCTCCACAGGAACTGCTTATTGGGAAATAGGTAGCAGCAACCACCATCTAAACCCCACACTGCTACAGGCATTCCTCCCTCTATGCTCCTTTCCTCTCATCCCCTCGGGACAGGTCTAGAGGTAGAAACTGCCTAAAAAAGGCACAAGGGTGCTAACTGCCTCATGCCATTTCCAGTTCTCCCCTGTCCCTTTCTCAAGCTGGTACTGGCCATGTGTGGGAGACAGCCATAGAGAAGACAAACCTGGAATGCCATGGGAGGACACCACTGTTTAAGTTAGGCTGAGAGACTGGCACAATTCCCCATGGTTCTTTGCTTGTTAATGTTAATGTGCTGTTGTCAATCGACTGCTGTTCATCTCCCAGTTCCAGAAAGTTCTCTACTCCCCATGCCTCCATTGGCTTTCTCTGAGAGACCCCTCCCACTCTGCTCCCCTATTGGTGTATCCTGTGTCACCCCACCGTAACTCCACCCCTGACTTCCTTCCCCATTGGATAATTTGTACCCTGACCCCTTCTACCTTCCCCCAGTTATATACCCTGGTGCCCCCCTGCTCCTGGCTCTTTGCCCCTGGTTCCTTTCAGTGGAGGTTGTGTTCCTGCTTGCTCCTGTTTCTCTCCTCACCTTTGCCCCACCCGGACCTCTGCATCTTCCCCCAATAAACCCTGATAGATCTGCCATGCAAAGAGTCCTCTCATTTTCTCTGGTGAGGCTTTGATTTCACCATCTGGGCTCAGGCATCTGGTGGCCTGAGGCAGCCCAAAATGGAGACGCTTTCGGTGCTGCAGGCACCCCAACAGCACCTGCCTGGGGAAGCTACTCTGGCCACCCACAGCCATGCCAGGCTGGGCTCTAACCGAAGCCCTTTTTTTACAGCCCTTTATCCTGAACTTCCATTAACTTCTATTGGACAAGATGGCACTGGCCGCATGGCCGGGTCTCCCATTTTGAATGCTGCGGTGCAAGATTCTCCTGCCTTGGCCACTCAAAAAGGCATCTGGGATGGTCCTCCTCCATTCCTTTCCTCACCCCAACCTCTGAGCCCTGCCCCTGCAGCGGGTGCTGCCTCCGCGTGTCGCAGACATCTTTTCATGAAAATCCTTTCCTTAGAATTTTTTCCTCCTGAGAAGCTGTGAGGCCTCAGGAACAAAATGTAAATAATGGTTATCTGCTGCTGTGGAATGCAACAGGTGTTTCTGTGATTGGTGTCATGTGGATGTTTGGAATTAATGGCCAATCACAGCCCAGCTGGCTCAGACTCTGTCCGAGCCACAAACACCTGTATTATTCATTCTATTCTTAGCTGAGCTAGCCTTCTGAGATGAAACCTTTTCTTCTATTCTTTTAGTATGGTTTTAATGTAATATAAATCATAAAATAATAAATCAAGCCTTCTGAAATATGGAGTCAAATCCTCGTCTCTTCCTTCAACATAAGAGCCCTGTGACCACTGTCACATCCACACTCTCCAGGCCTCCCGGGAAATGCTGCATTGTTCAGCCAGGTTCCTGCACAGGAGGGATCTCCAAGAGAAGCTGCAGGTGGATCAGACCTGGAGGTTTGGCAAGGGCCTGGTAAGGACGGCCTGGAAGCCCCAGCCTCAGGCTGGAGAAGCCCCCTGAATGCGCTGCTCATTGTGTGCGGCTGGCAGGGAGAGTAACTGAGAGCAAAGCACAGCAGCTAGAGGAGGATCAGCCCTTCCTATCCCTCCCACAGATCCTGCCAGCCAGGAACGCTTGCCATGATGATCCCTCTCCCACCGGGGCAGCCAGAAGGAAATGGGGTGCTGGCAATACCACCTACCCTTCCCAGGACCCATCCGCTCGCTGCTTCTTGCGACAGAAATCCAGGCCCTTCTGCAGAGTCTCCCTGGACAGGAAAGAAGTCATCCACTTCAGAAGCAGCTCAAACCCAGTGTTTGCTTCACTGGGGGCTCCATCAGCCCCTCTGAGGCTTGCATGGGTCCCATTATTGGAGGGCACAAGAGACAAGAGCATGCAGACAGGCAGCTACATTGTTCAGGAGGCCATGGCAGGCAGCTTGGGACAGTGAGCCTGCCTTCTCCCCTGCCCAGCTCTCATCGCAGTGCCTCACCTGATCTCCAGGGCTCGGTGCTCAGGGAACTGGCTCTGGAAGTGTCTCAGTGCCTGCATGACAGCTGATGTGCATTCCATGTATGTGCAGTCAATCATGATGTCACCTGCCAGCAGGCAGTGGGTATCAGTGCCACAGCCCCTGTGTGAGCAAGCCTGCAGGCCAGCCACTGCCAGCCTGTCCCAGAGCCAGGGCACACTGATCCCCTGCCAGGCACCCGCTGGGCATGGTGAGCCCAGGCCACTCTGTCCCTTCTCAGTGGGCAGGACAACCAAGCCCCAGAGCTGCCCTTACCAAACACCTCCGAGGGGTTCAGCAGCTCCACTAAGTGGCCTCCTCGCTTGGTTTCATATGTGGCAAAGCCTCCATCCGGGTTCCTCGTGCTCAGCAACTGCCCAGACAAGCAGAGAGGGGGGTGGTACAACCTCATGGGCAGCACTACTCCAGTCTAGCCCCAAGCCAGCTGTGAGGATAAAGTCAGACCTACAGGTCGATGGGGGAGGCAGAAAACCCAGGTCTCAAACCACCGTGACAAAGTTAGAAGCAGATATGATGAGTTATCTAGTGCTGGGCTTGGATCAGCACCTCTGTCTTTAAGAAGAACAGTAAGTGTCTTCAGCACTGGCCTGTTCTTAGTAGAAGATGTGAGGCAGCTCACTGCCTCAGTGAATTCTCTAACTTAGCTGTAGAAACTGTTGTAGCAAAATGAGTGTTGAGCCTAGAGATCATGCTGTTGCTTAGTATGGGTTGTTTGGTGTACCTGTTCCTGTTCGAACAAGAGCTGTGGTCATGAAGCAGTTTCCTGTTAGTGCCAATTTTCAGTTCAGCAGCAAATGAAAAATGCAAGTGATCCTCAGTTATGCAAGTCAGTTATGTTCTCAAATTCAGCTTTGTTTATCAGCTTTTCATTTTCTTGTAAGTTTATTGGGCTGCTGATTGCCAGAAGGACCATTCCACAACCTGAAAGGAGGCTGTAGCAAGGTAGAGGCTGGTCTCTTCTCCCAGGTAACAAGTAATAGGACAAGAGAAAATGGCCTCAGGTTACACCAAAAGAAGTTTAGATTGGATATCAGGAAACATTTCTTCACTGAAAGGGTGGTCAGGCATTGGAACAGGCCACTTAGGGAAGTATTAGAATTGCCATCTTTGAAAGTGTTCAAAAATGTGTGCAAGTAGCACTTGGGGACACAGCTTAGGGGTCAAGATGGCAGTGTTAGGTTAATGGTTGGACTCGATCGCAGAGATCTTTTCCAACCTTAATAATTCTGGGTTTCTGTGATTACCTTTTAGAAGGCAATAGAGGCACTTATGGAAACAGAAGGAATTTTTTTTTCTGAATAAAATATCTAATCAAACAGTGGGGGTTAATTTTGAAGGAGAAACACTGAACTTTCTATGAGCTAAATTTTATAATAATCTCTGCTGCTTAACTAACTAATGAAGCATTACTAAGGTCCTTTTTCACTGAACTCTTCGAATGCAAGGAGAACACTTTAAAGTGAATGAGCAGTCTTTGTATTGAGTGTTGCCTTCTGAAACGTTTATTCTGAAAGCTGGGGTTCTCTGTGAAGGACAGAATCCTTCACAGAGCGTCTTCAAGGACTGGATGTTAAATTTCAAAAAATGTTGAGCAGCTATGAGAACCTATGTTGCTAGGTCTACAGGTATCTCCAGGCTGTTTGATCTTGAATCTAAGAAATGCCATAATTCAGGCTAAAAGTAGACTAAAATTGTTTTGAGTGCTGAAATCGTATGTTAAAAAAAAAACAACAAAAACAAGTGCTACCATCTAAACCTCAAAGTATTCTTTCCTTCTATGCACTAAATAGTTGAGCAGGAAAGTAAGTCTAGTAATAGTCTCCACAGAAGGGAAGGTTATGTTCCCATGATTTCTGAACCCTTTAGGCAGTGAAAACACTGATAAAATTAGGATACTAATATCCTTCCCATCAGGATGCATATGAATGTGTGAATTATTACAGTGCAGCAGTAGTGCATTGAACTATTCTAAGAAGGTTTCTGATTATTGATACTTAAGGCTACTTTGTTTCACAAAGCATATGCTGTCAAATATGCTGTCAAATAACTTTTCATTAATAGCTCTTGGTAATCTTTGGTTAAATATACATGCAAATATCTGTTCTCTAAAAAGTTAAGAATAACCTAAGGCAAATAATTAATATTATTACCTGAATGTTTAAATCACTTGATCTGAGCAGTATACCTATAAGAATAATTTGTTACTTTCTGTATAATAATACAGGCCAGCTTTACTTTATCACAGAGCCCATCCACTGGAATTCTGCCATCAACTCCAGGAGCAGGTAGATGTCCTGTCAAAATTTCTGTTCTCTTTTCTTACCGCTTTCTTTAATACAGAAAAATCATCACTGTTCAAGCTACATCAGTTCCTTGCTAGTTTATGAAGAGGTGGTGTATTTGTTAGCTTTTCAAAAGGTGTGTGGGTATGAGTAGGAAATAATTATTTCTTCTGAGACTGAGTTTCAAGCAGCTTTTCTTGTTCCCTGTTCCAAATGTGGTGTTGAACTGAGCACAGAGGTGGTTGTAATTGAGTGAAGAAGCTGAGATTGATGGATTGCCTTCCATCTTCACAAGGTTTCATATCTTGTGTATCAACTGGTGGCTTCTTGCTAAGCTTTATTGTGTTGGCCTGGTCCTATTTGGCAACTGTATTAAGCTATTGGTGTTTTGAAGTCGAAGAGAACACTAGGTTGCTAGTCATAAAAACTTCCTAGTGTGTTTGCAGATGTGAAGTTATGATTGACTTACTTGTTCTGTCTGTGAGTAAATCCCCATCAAACTCTTCCACATCCAAGTGAAATGCTTGACACTGAATTCATTCTTTTCTAATAAACCTCTGTCTTGCAAAAGAAATCTGTTCAGCAATATCATTTCAATTGAACAGCTTCTTCAAGCATGTTCAGCCCTGAAAGTATTGGGCAGCCTAAGAAGACTACTCTATCTCCTGCTCAGCTGGATCCTTTTGATACTCAGAGTGATTCCCTTCCTTCAGAAGATCAACTCGATGACACATGGGTAACTGTATTTGGGTAAGTTGATTTCCAAAGTATTGGAAAAACCTGGGTGAAGTCTTTAGAGCATACGAGAAAAATCCTTGGGGGCATTGATGTTGTCTGGCATTGGTATGTGCTGCAAGTACAGCTATGGTTAAAGCAAGCAAACACATACATTTCAGTTAGCCATCTTAAATTGAGCTACACATGATTTTTTCTAGTCAGAAAGGCACCATCCTGCTGTTGGGGTGTGTGCTAAAGTGCCTAGAAGGTGGTATTTCTCAAGTCACTGCTTCTGATATTACAGTGCTCTCTTCTGCATTTCTGTAAATGCTTCAGAGGGTTGGATCTTAACACCTGAATTCTTAAACCACTCAATTTTATGAGTACTTTTTTCTGTCTTTCAGATTTCCTCAAGCATCAGCTTCCTATATTCTACTACAGTTTGCTCAGTATGGAAACATATTAAAGCATGTGGTATGTCTTAGTTTGACACTTATGTCAGAAAACATTGTGAATTAAGCATTTAAAAAACTACATTTCACAATTTCCACTTGATCTCATTCAGATGTCCAACACAGGAAACTGGATGCATATTCGATATCAGTCTAAGCTTCAAGCCCAGAAAGCCTTAAGCAAAGATGGAAAAGTTTTTGGTGAATCTATCATGATTGGTGTCAAGCCTTGTATAGAAAAAGTAAGTTAATAGTTGCTTTTAGTTCAAAGGCACTCTGCTTTTAGACTTGCTTTTTATTTTCCCTGATGTGTTTAATTTTTTTTCTTTTGGAATTGCAAACTGTAGGTAGTTCATCTATATAGATATAGTCTGTTACACATTCACATCAGTTTTTTCTTAAATACGTGCCCACATTTCCTGCTGAGAAGGACCATGATGAGCACTCTCTGTGCTCTTGGGAAGTTACAATGCACACAATTCTATTGCTGTACGAGATGAGGAAGTGAAACCATCATATAAAACACAACTCACATAAGTTTCCTGACTGGAATTTAGGGCCTGCAGTAGATACCTAATGGCAGATTAAGACTGTGGCTGCTCCTAATTGTATCTCTCTATTTTTTATGTGACTATGTGCTTCTGGCTCTTGAATTTATCTTAGTACTTTGGATTGAAAATTTGTTAGCGAGGAAATCCCAATCGTGTTCTCCCACCTGCCCCTATAAAAACATGTCACTCTCTTGTAAGTAGTAGCTGGGGGTAGACATGGCTGTCTTGTAGTCTTAATATTAACATGAGTTATTAATGTCTAGGTATTGGCAATATCCTGACCTTCAACACTTGCAGCCCTTTGCACTGGGTACTGTACATTAGCTTAAGAAAAGAACAGTCATTCCTCAGTTATTCTGCACAGATTATTTTTTTTGGTCTCCTTTAAGGATATATGATACTAAAGAGTAATGTAAGCTTTCTAATGTAAACTATTCTGAGAAGGCAGCCTTAGAAACTGAACTTGCAATTCCTGAAGTTTTAGCAGACTGAAACATTTCCTACACTCAATAAAAAGCTGTGCCCCTACCCAAGCCGTTCTATTCCCTGGGCCACGCAGGCTCTGCTCCAGGCTCCTGTGGGCCCGAGCTGGGTGCCCATGGAGCCCTGGCCCAGTCGGTGCCACACGGTGATTTTGTCAGTGGAAATGTTCATTGGCAAGTGAATGGAAAAGAGGTTTGGCAAAGGGAGGATTTGAATGGTTGTTTTTACAAACTCAATCCTAACAAATCCATATAGGATTGGTTAAAACCCCTGCGGACTATCAGATTTTACAAATATCATAGAATGATCAAGTGGAGCAGCTGACAAAAGTCAGAAAGATAAAAATTGATCCACAGCACACAATTTGATCAATGGTTACATTGTGAAATAGGGCACAATGGAAATTGTTTTTTGCAGCACAAACCTGAGGCTGGCAATTGCCCTGAAAGAGGTGGAACAGTATTCTCAGTGCCCAGTGCCCACACAGTGTTCCCAGTGCCAGCTGAGGCTTAAACAAAACCATCCAGACCTGGCATGACCCCTACATGTCAAAAGTAACAAAACACTCTGGTCAACTGATAAGAAACTCAATAAGCTAAGCTGCAACCTGGGGTGTAACAGCTCTATACTTTTACCATCAATGTTTTTGGCTGAAGTATCAGTGAACGAGACATCTCCAGGTTCAGAGTTGGCAGTAAATGCAGGGTTATTTATTATAGGTTTAGCTTTTGTAACGTTAATGTGCCTGGAGTGGGGAGAGGGATGAGCGTGTGTTCTTCCCCACCCTCCTCCACCTTTTGTTGTTTCCCACAGGTGTTCAGTGGGGTTTCCTCCAAAAGATTGTTCAGCGGAGGGAGTGAGACTACTTTTAAAATGTTTTGCAAGAGCTGCAGTCCGTGAATTAAGCATTTGAGTTGCTTTTATTTCAGGGTTTTAGCAGGCTTTTGCTTCTCATCCTGGAGCAGTTCACCTTAGCAGCTTGCTCCTTTTATTCCACTGACTTGCCTTTTGGACATGATCAAGTTCTGCAGCAAGCAATGCCACTGCCTAGAGCTTTTCTTAACAACCAATCACTTTTTTAATAACCAATCATCTTTTCAGTAGCCAATTTCCCCTTATCCTTTTTTTTTTTCATCAAGTCCACCCCAGGTGTAGGGAGGCGACTACTAAATTAACCAAGGAAGAATAACAAAATATTTTCCCCTGAAGTTTTCCTATAGCCCCCACAGAGGAAGCTGCATGATAAATACCTAGGCTTGCATAGGGACAACACCATCTCCACAAGGCAGCCGCTACAGAATTGGCCTCAGGACTAAAACTGCCAATTCTAGTTCTCCACAACAAACCACAGACTGGTGGAGTTGCAGAATTGGTTTCAGGACTGAAACCTGCCAATTCTGGCTTTTAACAACAAAACACAAAAAGCACAGGGGCATGGGTCCCCTCCAAACAGGAGCTTGTCAGCTCTGCACAAAACCCCACATAGACAAAGGAATTAAATCCCTAAACCCATTGACCACAATATCCACAATTCCTTCAGAGAAAGATGCTTTCAAACTTCCAAGCCTACCGAATAAACTACAATTCCCACAACCCCTTGAATAATTGAAGATATTTTTGACAATTCTCCCACTTTAGGGAGAAAACTTGAGGTGGATGGAGAGGCCCCTGTCTTTACTAGGAAACACACCTCCTCTCCATCTGAACCCACTTTAAAAGTTAACAAGGGCTCTGGTGTGGTGTGTCCCTGCTACAATGGGAGCCCCTGACACATCTAATAATCCATCTCCATTATCCCCTGGACTTCCTCCTCCTGAGGGTCCAGCTGTTTTTGTGAACATTCCCACTCCCAGTGTCCCTCTGCCCAGCAGATAGCACACTGATTCTTTCCCAGCTGCTGTTTGGCTTGGCTCTCCCCTGCTGAGGAGGGAATGCTTCTGCCACTTCCTTGTAGCCGACCCTGTCCCTTCTATTATGGGGAACCACTTGGGTCCTGGGGCCCTCGGGGGCTGTAAAAATTCTGCCATCACCTTTGTCCTTGCTTTCTCCTTTTCAGCATCCCTTTTTACATACACTTGCTGTAGCTTTCTAAGCAGTTCATCCAGGGACATATTCTGCCCTTCCTCTAGTCCTCCCTGATAGTGCTGGTGGGTACTCATTTTCTGCAGCTCAAAGCCATTCGTCTTTCCAGTGAACCAAACAAAATCCTTCAAAGAAAATCCTAATCTTCCACCAACAATCTGCATTTCCTGGATTTTCTTTCCTCCTTGTTCTCACTCTCTTTATTACACACCATATACCACAGCCAGTCCCTGTCCTGCCAAAGTGTCCAAACGTGGCCCCCAGGTCGTGATTCTCCCACAGGGGACAAGAAGGCAGAGCTGTACTTTATTGGCCACTAAGTTATTTCTACCGGGGGAGGACTGACCTTTTTGGAATCTACTCATTTGTTCAGTTTCCTTTTGTAACACTGACTGGACTTTCATTCCATGAGGGCTTTTATTCCTTTAGAATTATGGTATTATCATCCCTTCACAGAAAAACATTTGCAAACCAATGGATGGCCAATTTTTTTGCTTCTGTGTTACGTTTTCTAAAGTGACTCAGTGGTTGACATTAAGGCATATGAGTTACTGCTTTGAGTTGGAAGCAACCTTGAAAACCTTTCACGTTGTTATAAATGAATGAGGAGATAGTTGGCTCTTACAATTAAGAGATGAATATTATGTGTACGGTAAGAGAATTTTTATAGCTGTACAGTTATGTTATTTTTGCATGTTCTCTCCATAGTACTCTTTCCCTTCCCCCCTTATTGCTGTCACTAGTGGGGCATTTAGAGGACGGAGAGCTTGGTACCAGGAGGCAGAGCATGGCCACACCTGACCTCCAGTCAAGATGTAAGAAAGTGACTTCCACCATTGGATGGCAGGGAAAGAGTTGACTGACAAAACTTTGAGAGGGGCTAAGGGTATAAAAGGCAGAGCATCCATTTTGTAGATGAGCACGTGGCTTTTGATGGAGACTCGCAGTCTTGTAATTTTTCCTTAATCGCTCTTTGTTGTATTTTTGTTATGGTTTAATAAACCTTTGAAATTTTAAAAGTGAGCCTTGTTTCTCACAATGTTCTTAGGGCATCTCAATTAATTTGGGAAGTGTGCAGTTTTTTTGAACTACTTGAGCGAGTTGAGCAATGAGAGGTAAAGCTTTCCTGAAGCGAGGCTTCTTTAATGCCAGATTCTTCTGTGTTTTCAGGGCAAAGATGTTTTTGTCCTGCGGCAAATGACTTCAATGATAAAATAATTCCAGCACGGAGTAAGAGCTTTGGACAGAGACCAAGTGTTGGCAGCACTTGCTCCAGGTGCTCCTGCCATCAGCCCCCAATGCAGGTGGGCTGTGGCTCCCTGTGGCACAGAAGCCCCCCGGGGGCACAGGTCTCTGGGGCAGGAGACGGGCACCAGCGCTGCCAGGGCTCGGGGAGTTGCAGCTCTGCTTGGGCAGGGACTCTGCCACACCTGCTGCTGTCAGCGCTGCCCGGGCCCCAGGGCTCAGAGCAGCATTCGTGCCCGGGCCCACACGTTCCCTGTGCATGTCACACCCGCAGGTTTAGGATGGCCACGGGCCGGGACGTGTCCCAAGGAGGCCGTGCCAGCTTCCCTGGAAGGCCCCGGGCCCTTCCCAGCGCGGCTGCGTCGACAGCCCTGGGGGCTCCTTCTGCTGCCCTGAGCCTGCAGAGCAGGGCAGCGTTTGCTGATGCTCTGAGCCCTTCCTAAAGATCCTGTGGGGCTGTCTTAGACACCTGGGGCCAGGCATTCCTTTCAGCCTGGACCACTTTGGCTGGGCTGGGGGCGGCCCCAGGGCAGGCGGCAGTGTGTGCAAAGGCCCTGGCTGGCACGCTGCAGCACGGTCACCGTGCCATGGAACGGAACCCGGTGTCCAAGGCCCCTTTGTGACACGTGGGAAATAGAAGCTTGCCCAGCTGCTAGGAACACGCAACGGGGCACAACGGGACAGAGCAGTGCTGTGAGGAGCCCCTGCACAGCGCGCTCGTTCGTGTCCCACCCGGAGCTTTTCCGAGGCGTTGTTACTGCAGCTGATTGTGAGGCCAGACTGTGGGACTTGGTGACTCAGAACTTTTCCAAGGCATCTCGCATTCACTGTCAGTGCCATCAAGTCCAGACCATGGGATCTGGTCACCTAAATTGTTAATGAGGAGTCTCCTGTCATTGTGGCAGGAGCCCTAAAGACCAAAGTGCAGGACTTCCTGTCCTGCAGCCTTCCTGAGGCTTCCCTGTCACAGGTGCCTCGAAGGCACAACTGCAATTGTTGACTTGGCAATATCCTGAGGCATCTTTCTAGAAGGTGCCGTCAAGGCTGGGTGGTGGAATGGCGGACAGATTTCTCAGCCCTTTCAAAGTATTCAGGGGGAAAAAAAAGAATGACCCTGGAGCCGCCCAAGCACAACAGCCTGAAGATCTGGAACAGATCCAGACACTGAAGGATGGTGAGTAGCAGAGCTGGGCCACAGGGCTGATGGCTACAGCCAGCTTGGCCCCATCCCATCCCATCCCATCCCATCCCATCCCATCCCATCCCATCCCATCCCATCCCATCCCATCCCATCCCATCCCATCCCCTGGGGACATGCCCATGGAGAGGATGGAACAGGGGCTGGGCAGACACCCCGCAGTGGCCATGCTCCATCCCCTGGGCCATCCCAGAGCTCTCCCTGCCTGGGGAGCGCAGGGCTGGGCTGTGTTCTCCGGCCTCTCCCGCAGCCCCTCAGCTCTGGCTGCGCTCGCTCTTTGCCAGGTGCAGCCCTGGACAAGACACAAGAGCAGGAACCTGGCCCTGGCCGCTTCCGCCAAACCCTGAAGGTACCTGCAGCCACCCCCACCTGGGCTGGGCCTGCTGTCCCTGCTCAGCCGAGCACCATGCTTGGAGCACGCCATGGAGCATCCCTGCCTTCCCTGTCCTTTGTTCTCCTGCAGAGGTTCCGGAAATTCCTGCGCATTCAGCGCAGAGAGACCACCACCACAGCAGCTGAGGGCCCAGCCCAGCCTGACTCCAGGCCGACCCAGTTCCAGGCAAAGCCTCATGCCAGCCCAGAATGGACAGCACACTCAGGAATTAATGCAATGAATTATCAAAGGGTGAAGGCTGTTCACATGGCAATGACTGCGAACATGGCCATCAGAAACACTGACACCAGAATGACTCAGAGCATCACAAACACTGGCACAAGGCCAGCTCCCACTGGGATTCATGCTCCCACTGAGGATTTTTTCAAGGAGAGTGCTATTTCTCCTCAGCAGCAGGTAAGCAGCCCGAGGCCAGGCCTGGAGGCCTGCCAGGATCATGTCCCCTAAAGCCATGGTCACTGGGCCACCTCAGCCTTTGAGGCCAGCACAGTGTGACTGGAAGGGAAGCCCTTCTTGGGGGAAGCTGGGCAAGTTGCTGCCTTGGACAGCACTCAAAATCTCCCCCATGCCTCCTCCAGGTGCCAGCCATTGTGAGGAACATTCACCAGAGGCTGGTGTCCCATGGCACTGTGGATGCCAGGCTGAAAAGTGACATTGTGAGGCTGGCTAAAGAACACCCTGCTGACGTGGTGCTGACCCTCCTGCGCTGTGCCCCAACGTGTGACAGGTACGGGGCCCACGTGCCTGCACAGCTCAGGGCTCACCAGCCTTTGGGGCTCATGGCCCTGCACAGCCTGTGCTATGGGCTCTGCCAGACAGGCAGAGAGGTCCAGCACCCTGGGGCCCCTCTGTTTCCCGAGCCTGCTGCCAATGCTCCCTCCCTGCGCCTCAGGGCACTGGGGCTCTGTCACCTGGGCCCCCACAGCTGCACAGGGCATGGTACTGGGACTGAGATACCCCTGACACAGAGCTCTGATCCCACAGAGCTGCTGCAATGATGTGGAGAACCATAGGGTCATCAGGACCAGTAGTGGAGAAAGTGCTGCCAACACTGCTCTGCGTGATGGAGGATTGGCCACTGCACAGCACACGCACCTCTGATGGGGATGACAGGGACGTTTTTGCCCTGGCTGTGAGTTTCTGGATTTGGCCTCTGCTTACCCCTCAGTCACCTCCCCAGCAGCTCTCCATCCTCTCCATGCCTCAGGCGCTGGGCTGAACCCTGGGCAAGGGGCAGGCTCAGGGGGCACCAGGCCCACTGCTCCTCCTGCATCTGCCCTTGGGCCCTGCCCCATGGACACCTCGGCACTGAGCGCTGTCTTGGGCTGCTTCTTTTGCAGGCAACTCTGGCACTCTGGGTGATTCTCCAGGTGCCCAAGTGCCACGAGGCCATGATCCTTTATTCCTCCCGCCTGTTTTTGGCACTGCTCTTCCATGTTGTCATCGCCACACAGCAGATGCCACCAGTGGAAGCTGGAAATTTCTGGAGAGCATGCCAGGAGGAACACCGCCTTCCCAGCAATTCCAACAGGTCCCAGTCCTCCTGGCCTTCCCATGCCCTTGTGGCCAGTGCCAGTGCTCCCAGTGTGACCTGGGCTTTGCTCTGCACACAGGTTTGCAGTGCAGACCATGAAGGCTCTGCTCTGCTGGCTGCGCTGTGACAATGAGGTGGTGGCTATGGAGCGCAAGCGTGGCTGGGACACGCTGCTGTGTGCTCACACCCAGCACTATGCCGTGGGTCTGCTGGCCAGGTGAGACCCCCTGCTCCCCATTGCCCCTGGCATTTGTGCCCTGTGCCCCACTCAGTCCCTGTGGTCATGGGCCAGAGAGCCTCGTCACTGAGGGACAGCCAAGGAGACTGGAAAAGGCTGGGAGAGGAGGGTGTCCAGAAGTGGCCGCCTGCCAGAGCACCCACATGCCCTCCAGAGATGCTGGGGAAAAACCAGACCTCTCTGAGTCAGTCCTGGGAAAGGTTTGCTTCCCCACCTCAGGGTCTTGGTGCCTTTTTCCCCCTGCCAGGGAGATGCGCCGTAACTTGGTCCCTTTGTGTTCTCACATTGCACTCCACTTGCTCGGGCAGCTCAGCAGGCAGGACCCATACCGGGATCTGCCCTTCCTGGCATTCTTTGTGGAGGTGAGCCTCAAGGCCAGCGCTGCCTCCCAGCTCTCTGCCCTCTCACAGCCACAGCTGCCAGGACGGTGCCTGTGCCCTGTGCTGCTGCTGCTGCTGCTGCCTGGGCCCAGCTCTGTGCGGCTCCGGGCTCCTGCTGGCCGGCTCCCTGTCACTGCCCTGTGCCTTGCAGGTCCTCGAGTGCCTGGACTTGAGGAAATGTGGTGGCAGTGTCCTGAAGGTCTTGTTGAGGTTCCTGCACAGCGAGTGTAGGGAGAGGCATCGCCTGGCACTCAGAGGCCTCGTGGTGCTCAGCAAGGATCTCTTGATGGTGAGAAGGGGGCAGCGGCTGAAGCTGCGCTGGGGAAAGCAGCCCCTTGGGCTGGCAGGGTTTCAGGAGCTGAGGCAGCTGCTCCCAGCTCTCCTGCCTCACCTGCCCAGGGCTTTGGCTCAGGCCTTTGGCCTGTGGGCCCTGCAGCTGGAGGGTGGGCTTGCAGTGCCAGGGTGGTGGTGGCGGTGCAGCCGTCCATGGCTTCCCAGCACTGCCTTGTGTTCCACACAGGCCAGGAGAATGTGCTGTCTGTCTCCAAGCCTTCTGGAGCTGCTGGATGATGCAGAAGGAGAGGTGGTCAGCATGACCCTCTCTGTGTTCACGAATGTGCTCCAGCACAAAGGCATCCTGGTATCCAGCACCACTGCCCCAAAGCTGGCTGAGGCACTGCTGCTGCTCTTTGACCACGTAAGCTTCTGCATCCTGAACCACAGGCATCAGGTGTTTCCCAGAAACTTTGTGCCCTCTGGATTTTCAGGCCTTTGCCCAGCTGGGACTGGAGCAATTGATGTAGGTCTTTTGTTTCCTCTAGGACAACAGCCATGTGCAGGTGCTCTCCATTCAACTCTTCAGCAAGGTGATAGAATTGGTAGTGGATGAGGGAAAAAAGCCCCTGAGGACAATTGTGAGCAAGAGCCTGTATGAACTTTTAATTTTCTGTCATGATAAGAACTGGGACGTGGCAAAGGTGAGGTTTCCTGTGATTCTGGTGGATCTCTGGGAGGGGGCTTGGCTGCCTCCTGCCCTGGTGCCTCACGGGCTGATGCCTCCTCCAGGCCTTGGCAGAGGGATGTGGGTCCAGTGCCCTGGGCTGTGGGGCCATCTCTGGGTCTCTGCTGCTCTGCAGGCCTCTCGGGAAACGCTGATTCGTGTGGCTGAGTTCCTGAAGAGGAGGAAGCTCGTACAGCTGTTGAAGAAGCAGCCACCCTTGAGGGTCGATGAGTGCCTGGTAAGGACAGCCTGGAAGGCCCAGGCTCAGCCTGGAGAAGGCCCCTGAGGGCGGTGCTCAGTGTGCGGGGCCGAGCAGCTGTGTCCCTGCCCGCTGCTGCAGCCAGAGGCCGCGGGGGCTCTTCTCCAGGCTCCCGTGGGCCCCAGCCGGGTGCCCATGGAGTCCCGGCCCGGCGGGGCTTCGGGGCGGCACCGCGGCTCCCCGGGCAGCAGCCGGCCCTCTGCCCCCTGCCCTTGGGAGCCTTTGGCCAGCGGCTGCAGGCCGCGCCTCAGGCCTGTGCGGCCAGGGGAGGCCGGGGCCAGGCGCAGGCAGCGCCCGGCCCAGGGGCGGACCCCGCGCCAACCCTTCCCTCCTGCCGCTCTCTGCAGCTGGCAGAGGACAGGAGCAGAGCGGCCGTGCACCTGCGCCGGGCCCTGCGCTACCTGCGGAGCCCACAGGAGCTCCTGCGAGAGGCGGCCATCAGGTTCATGGGTGAGCCACGAGCCCGGGCTCCCTCCCCGGCCCGGCCCGCCTCAGCTCGGCCCCAGCCCCGCCTGCTGCCCCGGCAGCGCCAGCCGGGCCCGGCACCGTGGAGCCCCGCCCGGCCTGGGCATTGCTGCTGCCGCCCTCTGGCAGCCGTGCCCTGGGGCGGCAGCGTGCGGCAAGGGCCGGGCTGAGCCCTGCCGGGCCAGCAGCCCGTGTGGCCACAGCGCCGGCAGCACCGCCGGCAGGGAGCTGTGCCGCTAGGGCCAAGATGAATTCTTTGTTCTCAGAGATGGCCGGGTTTCCCAGGATGAGGGAGCAGCAGCAAGAGCTCCAGGATCACAGTCAGGGTGAGTGAGGGCAGCGGCCTGGGCCAGCGAGCTGCAATGCCTGAGCAGGGAGCTGCAAACCCTGTCCCAGCTGCAGTGGGCTTCCTTCCATGTGTTGACAAGAGGTGGCGTAGGAAGAGCACACAGAGATTTCAGGGACACGGGTGGAATTCCTGGCCTACAGCTTGCTGCTGATCCTGTTGGCAACACCTCTCTCTTGCTCTCTCGGCCATGGCAAGAGTTGGGTGGGGTGGCCCTGGCTGGATGCTTTCCTCAGGTCACTGCAGATCCAGGCTCTGACCATGGCTCTCTTTCTCTCTGTTCCAGGCCTAGAATCCCCAAAGAACAATGCCAGCCCATCCTGCTCTAACTTTGAAAGTCATGCTAAAGTAGGCCTAAGACCTGAAGAAATAGGGTCCTTTTCTGGATCCAGTGAGCCAGTGTCCCAAGAACAGCACCAGGAGACACTGAAGAGGACACCATCTCCCATTGCCACTGGAGCTCTAGACATAGTTGAGGATTGGTACGGCTGAGCCTGTGGGGGGCTCGCGTGGCTTCAGCCCTCTCCCTGCCTTTAGATAGCTCCCTCCCTCCAGCCCTCAGACACTGTCCATCCACTTTTGCCCCTCCACCCTCTCTCCCTTTTGACAGCGTCATCTCACCAGCCCTCAGACCATGCCTATTCCTATGTTTTCCTTCCACTCTTCCTTTTGATAGCTCCATTTCTCAAGCCCTCAGACCCTGCCTGCCCATTCCCTTTTCCCCTCCCATATCATCCCTTTTTTTGCCTTTCATTAATAAACAGTTTGGCTTCTTCACTTTGCCTGCATCTCTGTGGAGCTGAAGCAAATCCGGGGCCCTGGGACACACAGGCCCCTGCTGCCATTCTCTGCCATGCTGTGTTTTGTGCACGGACCCAGAAGAACGGGGGCAGGTCAGGCTGGAAAGGTCCCTGTGCTGAAGGTGCAGTTCCACAGCACCGTGCAGTTCCACATCTTGCTGAGCGCACTGAAGGCCAGCAGTGGGACAAGAAGCCTGTGTGTGTCAGGGACCAAAGTCATGTCTAAGGCCCTGCCATATTTGGTCCCCTCTTGTGCTCATCAACAGGAGAATGAAGAGCAGAGAATGAAGGAAACCTTATGGTTTAACTGGTGGGAATTTGACCCTTCAGGAAAACAATGGACTGGTCAATCGATGGGAAGTGAACCTGTGAAAGAGGAACGATACACAATGGAGCTGTGGTTGGCATGGAGGTGGTATCACAGGTCACTGCAGCCTCATCTCACGCACTGGCCAAGCGTGAGATGACCTTGTAACTAGAAAAACTCCACTCCAGAGGAGGAGATGTCAGGCCTGGTTCTGGGGTGGAGGGATGAAAAGGACAAAATGCCCGTCCTTTTGGTGCAGGGGACGCCTGGAATATGGAAGGCCTGCCTGCCCTTCCCACTGGAGCACCGTGCTGAGATACCCTGAGCGCAGCCCAGTGCTCCTTGCTCCTCTCTGCTGACCTGTGAGCGTTTGTCTGCTTTCGGGATGGCCCTGGCTGTGTCAGGGCTGCTCCGTGGACATGAGACAGCCGGTCCTGTCCCACTGGGTCCCAGCAGTGCCTGGCAGCAGCCCAGCACCCATGTCAGGATGCTGGCCAAGAGAGGCCCTGGAAGCTGAGGCAGCTGATTTGAAGCTTTTGCAGATCCACACAGGGGATGGCCACACACAGGGGATGGCCAACAGCAGTCCTGAGGGGCCTCCCTCATTCAAAGAAATCGGCAGACAAATGCATTGTCCACCAAAAGCCCTTTTATTGAGCTGGCAGGAGGGCAGGGGTCTGCACCCTGCTAAAATGCTGCTCTGCCACATGTAAATTTCAGTGGGATGATGTCAGAAATGTATCTCAAAAATACCATCCATCTTGACTCTGCTGAGGTGATTCGATAGGCAGGGGGTTAGAAATACATTCTGTCAGATTCCTGTACTTGAAGCTAATGTCCAGGCGCTGGCCAGGAGCGGCCTCCATGCCCTAAAGCAGGACTTCTTCCTCATGGCTTCCCTGTACAGGGCTCATTTTACACTTGCCCTTAGTTCTTCTGGTAGAATGTGTCTAAAGCTTTTTGTCAAGTCCCTCTCCTGTCAAGTTAGGCCCGCCAGGTTTTTCTTATGCTAACTGGTGCTAAGTGCCTATGTAGGTCTGTGCTAAGTACTTGTTTACTTATGGGAATTGCTTGTGCTTATGTCAAACAAAAGCCTTGTTTCATTCTCCCCTTCTCTTTATCCTGATGCAAATTCTTTTGCAAGATCCTCTGGACAGTCCACAGAACATATGTACTGTTCTGCTGCTGTTTTAATTTTCTACTGCATCCATAGGTTTATATGGTTAAGAGGAGGGTTAATGTTTTTAAAATTAGAACTGGTTTGCTGAGGAAGCTAAAAATCTGAGGAGCTGTTGGTGGTTCCAGATTTGTCCATCACAAGAAGCCATCTGACTCATGATGTTCTCTTTCTTTCTCTATTTTGGTGATGATTTTGGTAGCAACTTTGATACTGGATTTGAGTGTCCATCAGGCTCTGTGAGATGCATTTTGGACTTCTGCCACTAGCCATTCTATATTAGGCTGGTATGGCATTTGCTTTAGAACATTAGTGTCCTGTCCAGTTTGGAATTTGGGTGCTTGGTGATACCCATCATGTGCATTCTGCAGCATCTGTAGAGAAGTTCTTGTGTGGTGCAGCTGAAGTGGCATCCACTTTTGGTTGTGAAATTACAAATAGAGAAGTTAGTACCATTAGTAGTTTCATTAAAAGACTCTATTGGAATAGTTGTGCAAGCAGATCTCACACAGGCACAGCCCCTTCCCACATAACACACCTGTGATAGTGCATGGGTAACTGGGCTCATTTCAAAAATACAAGTGCTGCCCTCAGCATGCAGACACCGATCCTCTCTTTCAAGCATCGCATTTTTGCACACAAAATTCAGTGCATCCCTTGGTACAATCGATTGGGGATAAAAGCATCATATAGTCAACCCAGGACATTCCCCCCCTTATCCCCATATCGTCTGCTTACTACTAAAACTAATTTAAATTCTAACTCTACAAACACAGACATTATACATAATACAGGACTTGCTTTTCAAGGCCCAGCATGGTGTTCCGGGCCATAGCATGAGGCACAGGCTGGGTTTCCAACCATCCAGTGGTGGCTTCCACCATTGTGGGCACGTAGTGCTTGCCCTGGCGTGTCTGGGGCAGTGGGATGGAGTCAATCTGCCAGGCCTGCCCATACTTGTACTTGGACCACAGCCCACCATACCACAGGGGCTTCACCTGCTGGGCCTGCTTGATGGCAGCACACGTCTCACAGTCATGGATAACCTGAGAAATACTGTCCATGGTTAAATCCACCCCTGGGGCTCGTGCCCACTTACAGGTGGCATCTCTGCCCTGATGGCCTGAGGCATCATGGGCCCATCGAGCTAGGAACAACTCTCCTTTATGTTGCCAATCTAAGTCTATCTTTGACACCTCTATCCTTGCAGTCTGGTCTACCTGCTCATTGTTTTGGTGTTCTTTATTAGCCTGAATCTTGGGGACATGGGCATCTACATGGCAGACTTTCACAGGTAGCTTCTCTACCCTGGTAGCAATGTCTTTCCACTCATCAGCAGCCCAGATTGGTTTTCCTCTATGCTGCCAGTTAGCCTCTTTCATCCTCTCTAGCCATCCCCACAGAGCATTGGCTACTATCCATGAATCAGTGTAAAGGTAGAGCTTTGGCAGCTTCTCTCTCTCAGCAATGTCCAGGGCCAGTTGAACAGCTTTGAGTTCAGCAAGTTGGCTTGATCCACCTTCTCCTTCAGTGGCCTCTGCGACCTGTCCTGTGGGGCTCCATATGGCTGCTTTCCACTTTCGTTTCATTCCCACAACGCGGCAAGAACCATCAGTGAAGAGTGTATCGTGTATCTTCTGCTGGCAGTTGGTTGTATGGTGGAGCTTCTTCAGCTCGTGTCACTTCTTGTTCCCCATCATCAGCAAAACCAAGGTTCTCACCTTCCGGCCAGTTTGTAATTATTTCCAGAATCCCAGGGCCATTCAGGTTTCCAGTACAGGCGCGCTGTGTGATGAGGGCAATCCACTTGCTCCATGTAGCACTGGTGGCATGGTGCGTAGAGGGAACATTTGCTTTGAACATCCACCCCAACACCGGTAGTCGGGCTGCCAGGAGGAGTTGTGCTTCCATACCAACCACCTCCGAGGCAGCCTGGACTCCTTCATAGGTGGCCAAGATTTCCTTCTCTGTGGGAGTGGAGTGGGCTTTGGACCCTCTGTACCTTCAGCTCTAGAATCCCAGTGGTTGGCCTCAAGTCTCCCCAGACACCTTCTGCCAAAGGCTCCAGGACAAGCCATTGTACCCAGCTGCAGAGTAGAGCACGTTCTTCACCTCTGCTCCTGTCCTGACTGAGCCAAGGGCCACTGCATGAGCGATCTCCTGCTTGATCTGGGCAAAGGCTTGTTGCTGCTCAGGGCACCACTGGACATCGTCCTTTTCTGCCGATGACCAGGTAGAAAGGGCTCACATACTGGCTGTACTTGGGAATGTGGATTCTCCAAAACCCTGTGGTGCCTAGGAAACCTTGTGTTTCCTTCCTGCTGGTTGGTGGAGACATCACGGTGTTCTTGTTGATGACCTCAGTGGGAATCTGACACTGTCCATCTTGCCCCTTTACTTCCAGGCACTGGATCTCTCGGGCAGGTCCCTTGACTTTGTACTTCCTAATGGCAAAATCAGATTCCAGCAGACCTGGATGATCCTCTCTCCTTTCTCAAATACTTCCATTGCTGTGTTCCCTCACACAATGATGTCATCTATGTCCTGCAGATGTTCTGGAGCCTCACCCTTTTCCAGTGCAGCCGGGATCGGTCCATGGCAGATGGTGGGATTGTGCTTCCACCCCTGGGGCAGTCGGTTCCAGGTGTACTGCACGCCCCTCCAGGTGAAAGCAAACTGAGGCCTGCATTCTGCTGCCAGAGGAATGGAGAGAAACGCGTTAGCAATGCCAACAGTGGCGTACCACTTTGCTGCCTTGGACTCCAGCTCATACTGGAGTTCCAGCATGTCCGGCCCAGCCGCGCTCAGCGGTGGAGTCGCTTCATTCAAGGCACGATAGTCCACAGTCAATCCCCATTCTCTGTCAGAATTGCGCACAAGCCATACTTCCTGCCAGAGTTGACTTGCAAGACAGATCCCGGGCACTCTGCAACTAACAGCATCAGTGTTGCTGGAAACCCAAATGCAGGGAAATCTCAGACCTTTGGTCTTGTCAGCAAAGCTTAGAATTAAACACAGCATTTGAGCTGAGACCTTGGAAAGGGCTTCCGAACTTAGGTGCTAGAAGCGAGAATGTGGATTTCTAGTTTATAGCAGAGACACGGGGAGGAAAGTTGAAGTGGAGGAAAGTTTAGAGTTTTAGAGGTCAAGATCTAGGAAAAATCTTAGCTCCAATGGTAAACGAGAAATTTAGGATGCAGTGCTGTAGGTTTGTTGCGTCATGGCATGATTGGCTAAGGAAGCTTCCACTGTAGCATGATGTGGGAACCCAGGAAATTCCTTGGGCTGCCCTGCAGGACTCGAGACCCTGTCAGAGGGCTCAGAGACCTTGGCATAGAGCCCAAGACCCCTGTGCCTTTGATTTAGCCCTTGGAAAAAACAATTCCCAACCTTGTATGAAGAATGGCAAGCCACAAAATGATAGTGAATTTAGCACAGAGTGGAAAAAAAGATTTGGGGGGATTTTTAGAATGGGGCTTCAGGGGGCAAGACGGAGGAATCTGGGCATGTCCAGACTTTCTCCTTCTTCTTCTTCTTGGCCTCCGTCTTCTGCTGTGATGTTGGCACTTTTCGATTGGTTTAGAGTAGAAGCTCACTGTCTAACGTAGATGATAGGCATTGGAAAGTCATTGTAAATATTGTACAGGGAGTTGTTTTTAGTAGAAGAAGATAACACCGCCCCAGCGGAGGCAGAGTGCCTTAGACTGTCTTGCTGAGCGGACCTCGGCAGGACAGGAGAAAGAATTTTATAGATAAGATACAAGAAACAACCTTGAGACCGAGAAATGAAGAGCTCTGACTCCTTCCACCGCCGGGCTGGGAAAAGAGACTTTCTAACTTATCTCGGGGTCACTCTGAGCAGCTAGAGACCCCGAGAGCATGAGTCCCTAAGAGGAAATCTTGAAGGATTGGGTCCAAAACAGAAATATCCTTGTTGGCCGTGTCTTCTTGGCCAAGAAATCCTTCAAAGCTCTTGCAACTACAAGTCTTGCAGCCCTGTGAGCCGTGCGCTGGAGATGGGAGCCAAACTCACTCTTCCTGTCTCTGTAGAAGAGAAGAAAAAGCAATGGCATCACCTAAAAAATTCAGAGCTCCGCTCTCTAGCTCCTTCCAAACTCCTTCAAGTCGCCCAAAGTGTGATTTAGCTACAAATAGATGAGAGGGACTCTTAGTGCTGCTGGCTCTTTGACTCCAGAGCGGCTGCTTTAGAATCTTTCCCATAACCCTGTGTAGTTATGTGCCAGCAATGTCTCCTTTGAAGAAACTTTCCCAGCTGACTTGCATGGAGGCTTGTTTGAAGGGTGTTTGAGGAGAAAGGCTCCCAGCAGAGGTCTGGGCTTTGGCCTAGCTGTGTCCCCTGCTGATTGTGACGTGTGCCATCAGCAGCAGGGCTTTCTGGGCTAAAAATATCATCAAGTCACTTGGACTTGCTCTTTTTGGCCTATAAAAGCTGGAGCCACTTTTGGGGCAAATTTGGAGACCTCATCTATGGGTGGATGGACGACTTCGCATTTTCCCAATTATTGGGATTGGTTCCCCAGGTCTCTGGTGTAAAATGGGGCTGCCCAGCAAGTGCAGATCTGCAAGATGATAAACAATTTAGGCAATTGGTGATGCATCTTTCTCAATCACTCTCCTTTCTCTCCTTTTGTGAAATGCAAAGTTGTGTTTCCTGTCAGGTACACACAGGCAACGTGTGTATTTCTGATTGTGATATGTTTGGAAAACCAGCATGGGACATTTATAAAGTTGAATTCTAATAATAACTGAGGAAAGTAAAGCATGGAAGAAGGCCTTTGAACCTACCCTTTGTTCACAATTAACCTTTATAAATCTTAAGTTGATTTAGCAGCATTTGAGTTAAAGCTTTGAGGATGTTGCTTTTTGACAGGAACTTTCTGCTTGGAGCTAAGCCTTAAAGAGTTTTGCCGTAATAACCTTTTGAAGCATTATTTTAGAATATTTCTTGTAGAAAGGATCTTTGAAACTATAGCTTTAGAATATATAAAAAGGAAACATGCTTATCTCATGCCTTGACAAAACATGAAAAGCAGCTTGAGAAAGGAATATGAACATTAACGCAAGGTCTAATAGTTTCAACCAAGGGAAGCTGCACATCACTGTTATGAGATTTATAGTCCTTGCAGTCAAAAGGTAAAGCCATGTCTGGAATCTGGACCCCACCAGCTGGGAGACTTCTTTCTTCGTTCGGAAGTTGGACCCCCCCACCACCTGGGATACTCCTTTTCTGGGATACATCCTGAGAAAAACTAAATCACAATAGTGTATAGAATTGTGATGTAAAAACTGGGAAGAGAAACTGCTGATGAGTAAAAGTTGGGAAAAGAAACTGCTGAGAAAGCTTATGAGTGCCCCTATAAATACCTGTAAGCCTCAAAAAACGGTGTGCAGTTGGAGGGAAAGCTTCCCTCACTGTACCCAGCGCAGTATTGCTCATACTTTACCAAAATAATTAATATATTGATTGCTGCTTGAATATTGGCCTAGTCAAGCTTCTCATTTATAACATTATAGTACTGATTTAGGTGCACTACCTTGCTTGTTTTTGCTTGTCACTAAAACCAAGGGCACAGTTTCATTGAATGTATCATCTTACTCTGTGAGTCCTTCATATTCCCAGTAAAAGAAGAACATTATTTCCAGTGATGTGTCTTTTATATCGCCTCAGTCAATTGGCAGAACAACGGGAGGCCCCTGAGGAGCCGGGGCGCTGGGAAGCCCTGAGGAATTGGGTGTGTTATGAATAAGCAGCTTGACTAGGGCAATATTCAAGCAGCAATCAATTTATTATTTAATATGGTAAAGTATGAGCAATACAGCGCTGGGTACAGTGGGGGAAGTGTTCCCTCCAACTGCACACCGATACTTGAGGGTTACAGGTATTTATAGGGGTACTCCTCAGCTTTTTCAGCAGTTTCTAGTTCCAATTTTTACTCATCAGCAATTTTTATTCCAAATTATTACATCACAATTCTATACACTATTGTGATTTTAGTTTTTCTCAGGATGTATCTCAAAAGGAGTATCCCAGACGGTGGCGGTCCAGTTTCCAAAAGAAGAAAGACGAATCCCATCTGGTGGAGTCCAGCTCCCCAGATGTGGGTCCACCTTTTATTGCAGAGACTATAAATCTAATAACAGTGATGTCCAGCTTCCCTTGGTCAAAACCATAAATCCTTGAGGTGATGTTGATCTTCCTTTCTCAAGCTGTTTTTCTCTGCTTCCATAAGGCGTGAGATAAGCATATTTCCTTTATATATATTCCAAAGCTATAGTTTCAAGGATACAAGTAATATTCTAAAATTATACTTCAAAAGGTTATTATTGCAGAGCTCTTCATGGATTAACTGCAAGCAAAAAGCAACATCCTTAACACCTTAATTCCAATGCTCCTAAATCAACCAGGGTTAATTGCAAACAAAAGATAGGTTCAAAGGCCTTTTTCCATGCTTTATTTTCCTCAGTTATTATTAGAATTCACAGCTCTCCCATTGTCAGTGTCCACACATTTCGCACTCACAAATACACACGTTGCCTGTTTGTACCTGACACGAAACACAGCTTTGTATTTCGCATCCTCAAGGTCTTCCTGGCAGCTGTGGCAAAAGTGGAGGCTCTGGAATTGCTTCCAAGGCCTGGCAGAGCTGCAGTCCCGGAGCCCTCTGTGCTCCCTGCTGGCCCCTCCATGCCCTCAGCCCCGCCATGCTCTCGGTGAAGCCCCAGCCCCCTTCAGTTTCTTCAGCCCCTCACAGTCCTCTCAGCCCCCTCAGTCCCTTCTGAGCCATCCAGTCCCCTTAGAGCCGTCAGCCTGTGCCACTTGCCTGTCACCTCAGTGCCACCATGGCCTCGGCTGCCCCACAGCCCTCAGCCCCAGCAGCAGCTCAGGGTCACCGTCCCTTCAGCACCACGGCCCCCTGAGCCCCTGAGCCCCCTCTGTCTCCCCGTCCTTCAGCAGCTCCTCAGGGGACAGTGCCTGGGGCCAGCAGCA
Organism: Agelaius phoeniceus; assembly: GCF_051311805.1. Lineage (NCBI taxonomy): Eukaryota > Metazoa > Chordata > Aves > Passeriformes > Icteridae > Agelaius > Agelaius phoeniceus. Next base: position 8,180,821 of record NC_135271.1, read on the forward strand.
GCTCCCACCGCTCCAGGGACAGCCAGGGCTGGAAGTGCTGCTCCGCCCGGCCCGGCCGCCAGCTGGGACCCAGCACAGGGACAGGGGACACAGGGGGCATCAGGGCAAAAGCAAGAGGTGAAAAAGGCAGCCCAGGGGGGAAAGAGCTAAAAATGCAGCCTAGGCCTACAAAGCTCAATCTATGCATCTAAACTTCCACATACCTCTAACTAAAGAACTAGGCACATTTCTAAATCTATATCTAAGCATCTAAATATAAGCATCTATATGTAGGCGCCTAAATTTAGGCATCTAAATTTAGGCATCTAAATGTAGGCGTCTAAATGTAGGCATCTAAATTTTGGCGTCTAAATATGGGTAATGAAGCCTCTGATCGGCCTTATCATAAAGCAGAGCAATAGGACTCAGGAGCTCAGTCCCTGAGTAGGGACCGGGTGCCCGAAGCTGGCTCGCTCATGCCAACGCCGCGGGGCTGCCATCTAGAAAGCATGGTGGTTATCAGCTCTATAGTGATTAGCAAGCTCTCAGGATTTCAGCTTTGCTTACTAGGTAGTGGTGCCCCGGGTTTGTGGCTGCAGCAGACGGAAAGAGAGGAGAAGGAGAAGGCACAGGCTGTTCCACGGAGATGGCTTTGTTTGGGAAGGTCCGTGAAGGGTCTCAGCTCTTCTTCTTTCTCCCCTAATGGGGTACAGTATGCTTCTTTTATAGGGTTGGAAAGGATCCAAGTTTGACCCGTGAGACCCCTTAAGGTGTTCAATTAGGGCCAACATCGAGTTGAGCCGGGTACCACAGCAAGGACATGGTGGATTTTTGTCAGGAACAGTCACCTTCACGATGTCATCCGGTGCCTGTTCACTGCGGACCTCAGGCACTGGAGGCAATGCCTCTGGTGTACCCTCTTCCCCCTTCCCACTGCCTCCCTTCTCAAGTACATTCTGATCATCGTCCTTAGGGGGACTAGGATTTAAGTCGTCCCCCTCACTCAGTTGTGGTGTAGGCTGTTCATACACCTCAAGAAACCCGTTCAACACCCCCCCATTAACAGAAAAATGAACCACCCCCTGTACATGCTCCTGCAGATCTGACCTATACAGTTCTAGAGAAAAATTCACCAGCAAGCCCAATTCATTTTCTGTCAATTTGGTGGTTGTAGATGTTACAAAATCATCTCAGGAGGTCTGAGTGCCCACCGATACCCTAGTAAGGTGTAACGGCTGCCCCCAGTTTCCTCCTCCAAGAAACGGATTTGGATTTGGAATAGCCAAGTCATGACCAGATTCAACATCGGGACCGGAATGGGTGGTCAGCCCACCTCCGAACCCGTCGCCCCTGTCCGACTGGGGGGCCAGGTTTCAGATAGTAAGAGAGTCATAGTTACTCCCGCTGTTTACCTGCGCTTCATTGAATTTCTTCACCTTGACATTCAGAGCACTGGGCAGAAATCACATGGTGTCAACACCCACCTCGGGCCTCCGCGATGCTTTGTTTTAATTAAACAGTCGGATTCCCCTGGTCCGCACCAGTTCTAAGCCGGCTGCTAGGCACCGGCAGAGGTGGGGCGCCAGCCTGGGGACCCCCTCTGGGGATCCTCCACTGCGCGAACCGCTCAGATGACGCCAGCCGCGTGCACGCTGGCCACACGCCGTGGGAACCCCGCTGGTGGGAACCGACGGGGCGGCAGCGCACAACGACGACGGCGGCGGCCGCTGCTGGGGCGCCGGCCGCAGCAAGGCAGAGGACAGGCGGAGGCGGGGGCGGGCGGTGCCCGCCACAGCTGGGGCGATCCACGGGAAGGGCCCAGCACACGTCCAGAGTAAACGCCACGCGCGCCCGCACGTGCCCCGGCGCCTGGGCAGGCCAGGCGGAGCGCACTCATCCGCGCGCGGTGCCTTGTCCAGCCACAGCGCGCGCCCAGCCCCGCTTCGCGCCCCGGCCCGACCGACCCAGCCCTTAGAGCCAATCCTTATCCCGAAGTTACGATCCAGCTTGCCGACTTCCCTTACCTACATTGTTCCAACATGCCAGAGGCTGTTCACCTTGGAGACCTGCTGCGGATATGGGTACAGCCTGGCGCGAGACTTACACCCTCTCCCTCGGATTTTCACGGGCCAGCGAGAGCTCACGGGACACTGCCAGAACCGCGACGCTTTTCAAGGCGTGGGCCCCTCTCTCGGGGCGAACCCTTTCCAGGGCACCCAGCCCTTCACAAAGAAAAGAGAACTCTCCCTGGGGCTCCTGCCGGCTTCTCTGGGATCGGTTGCGTCACCGCACTGGGCGCCTCGTGGCACCCGTCTCCGCCACTCCGGATTCGGGGATCTGAACCCGACTCCCTTTGCTGAGGGCAATGGAGGCCATCGCCCACCCTTTCAGAACGGCGCTCGCCTATCGCTTAGGACTGACTGACCCATGTTCAACTGCTGTTCACATGGAACCCTGCTCCACCTCGGCCTTCAAAGCTCTCGTTTGAATATTTGCTACTACCACCAAAATCTGCATCTGCGGCGGCTCCACCCGGGCCCACATCCCAGGCTTCGAGGCGCACCTCAGCGGCCCTCCTACTCGTCGGAGCCTAGCCACCGCGGGCATTGCACTGCCGGCGATGGCTGGGTATGGGCCCAACGCTACAGTGCCATCCATTTTCAGGGCTAGTTGATTCGGCAGGTGAGTTGTTACACACTCCTTAGCGGATTCCGACTTCCATGGCCACCGTCCTGCTGTCTAGATCAACCAACACCTTTTCTGGGCTCTGATGAGTGTCGGCATCGGGCGCCTTAACCCGGCGTTCGGTTCATCCCGCAGCGCCAGTTCTGCTTACCAAAAGTGGCCCACTGAGCACTCGCATTCCACGGCGCAGCTCCACGCCAGCGAGCCGGCCCCCTTACCCATTGAAAGTTTGAGAATAGGTTGAGATCGTTTCGGCCCCAACACCTCTAATCATTCGCTTTACCGGGCAAAACTGCTCATTGCCGAGTGCCAGCTATCCTGAGGGAAACTTCGGAGGGAACCAGCTACTAGATGGTTCGATTAGTCTTTCGCCCCTAGACCCGGGTCAGAAGACCGATTTGCATGTCAGGACCGCTACGGACCTCCACCAGATTTTCCTCTGGCTTCGCCCTGCCCAGGCATAGTTCACCATCTTTTGGGTCCTAGCAAGGATGCTCACGCTCCACCTCCCTGGCTCCACAAGGGGGAGGTGGGCGAGACGGGCCGGTGGTGTGCCTGGGGCTGCCTGGCGTGACGCGCCCTGGGATCCCACCTCAGCCGGCGCGCACCGTCCCTCACCTTCATTGCGCCACGGGCTTTCGATGATGGCCCCTGACTCGCGCACGTGCTAGACTCTATGGTCTGTGTTTCAAGATGGGTTGGGTGGGTAGCCGACATCGTCGTGGACCCCGTCAAGCCCGGCCCAGAGGCGCCATGCCGTTGGGGCGCACTGAGGACAGTCTGCCCCGGTTGATAGTGGCGCCGGGGGCCAGCAGGCTCAGCCCCTGCACTTCTGCGTGAAACGCTGCGCTGCGGGGACGCCGCCCCCACCCCCCCCACCCCCGGGAAGGGGAGGGCGGGGGAAAAGCGACGTCCCCCACCACGGTGCCGCTTACGAGGGGGAGGAGGGCACGGTGGCGGTCCTCTCCCTCGGCCCCGGGATTCAGCAAGACCTGCTGCCCGGGGGCTGTAACACCTGCAGCCGCTCGCGCGGCGCCGGGCAACCTGCCCGCCTGAGGCCTTCCAGACGACCTGGAGCTGGTCGCGGCACACCGCTGTGGAGGAAATGTGCCCGGCCAGGGCCGGCCGCTGGCCGAGGGGGGGTCCTCGTGCCGGCCTGCCCCCCCCGGCTCGCCCCACACACGGGGTTCACCTGGGGGAAGGAGGGGAGGCGGAGGCCACGATCCGCAGAACACGCGCCGGCTGACCGCAACTCGCCGGGTTGAATCCTCCAGGTGGACTGCGCGGGCAGCACCTGTTTACCTCTTAACAGTTTCATGCCCTCTTGAACTCTCTCTTCAAAGTTCTTTTCAACTTTCCCTTACGGTACTTGTTGGCTATCGGTCTCATGCCAGTATTTAGCCTTAGATGGAATTTACCACCCGCTTTGGGCTGCATTCCCAAGCAACCCGACTCCAAGAAGCCCTGGGCCCGGCGTGCCGGGGGGCCGCTACCGGCCTCACACCGTCCACGGGCTGCGGCCTCGATCACAAGGACTTGGGTCCCCCGAGAGTGCCGCTGGGGAGGGGGGGGTTCTGTATGCCACATATCCCGCGCCACACCATGGGGTGGGGATTCAGCGCTGGGCCCTTCACTCTTCGCTCGCCGTTACTGAGGGAATCCTCGTTAGTTTCTTTTCCTCCGCTGACTAATATGCTTAAATTCAGCGGGTTGCCATGTCTGATCTGAGTTTGCAAGGCCAAAGCTCGGCTGCGCCGCGCGCAGGGGCGAGCGCGACGATGGCCGCCGTGTCTCCCCCGCCCGCTACGCCGCCCGCCCCCCCTCCTCTTCATGCTCCTGGAGGGAGCAAGAGAGAGAGAGCGCACGTGTGCACGAGCGAGTGACGAGGAGACGGAGAGCCCCATCCCGGAGATGAGAACCAAAAAGAGGCGCGGCAGAGACGGCCCCGCGCAGGAGGACCGGCTGGGCGGTGGCACGCACGACGGCCTCAGCGGGGAGAGAGAGAGGAACGACGGCACCCCTCGGTGCACCCCGAGACCGCGACAGAAGAGGAGGCGGCAGGCGAAGGGAGGACGGGGTCAGAACAACCATCCCCGGTGCTCTTGCCTCGCGCGCACGCTTGGAAGCATGGCACGGTACCGCCGCGATTCCCACCCGCAGACAGCCGCCTGTGCGGGGGGACGCTGGGGGCGAGGCTGTGCCTTCCCTCCCCTTCTCACCCTCCTCTCTCTTCCTCTCTTGGCCCTCAGCAGCACCTTTCGACGCCGTCTCTCACTCTCCCTAGGCTGCCGCGCCACCGCATCCACGGCACAGTCCCAGCGAGGACGAGCTGCACCCCAGCGGCTCGCTCCAGGAGCGGGGAGCTACGGAGCGCTCCCCGAGTTTGCATTTAGGGCGGACAAAGGCCCTGTGCGGCAACGACAACGACGACTGCGACGACGATGACTACGATGACGACAACGCCTGCCGGGCCGCAGTGAAGGGATCGAGGCTGCCTAGGGAAATGCTTCCCTCGCCGAACCCCTGACCGCCTTCCCTCCTGACACTGGCGGAACACCGCTGCTGCTGAAGCCACCGCCGCCGCCACCGCCACCGCCACCACCACCGCCGCCGCCCGCTGCGGGCGACGGGCCTTAGAGGCGACCCCAGCCATGCTGCCGGAGTGGCCCCCGGACAGCGATTGATCGTCAAGCAACGCTCAGACAGGCGTAGCCCCAGGAGGAACCCGGGGCTGCACATGCCTTCAAATGGTCGATGGTCAATGTGTCCTGCAATTCACATCAATTCTCACAGCTAGCTGCGTCCTTCATTGACGCACAAGCCGAGTGACCCACCGCTAAGAGTTGTCTGCCTTTCGGGCACCGCTCACGCCAAGCTGCCCCTTTTTTTGTTACTCTGGCGCTGAGGACGCGGGGGCGCGCGCCTGCCTTTGACCGTACGAGCACACAAAAACAGAAGGGGGAATAAAAACCAACTAGAGCAACCCATGCTCCGAAGGCCAGCCAAGAGGTGGGGGAGCCTGCGCTCCTGACCGCCTCCCCCTGCGAGGGGAGGCGCCGACCTCACAAACGCCGTCCTTCAGAGGCAGACCAGGCACCCGGGCTCGGCCTGGCCTCTGTGCGGAGGGCCACGCGGCGCACGCTGGAATGCGGGAGGGCACGGCAGCCCGCCCGCTTCTCGCTTTCACAGGACAACATGCACAAAACACACGGCACGTGGCTGGGGACGCGCGGCCGTCGGCCCCCACGCACGGCGGCTCTCCCTTGGCCCCCGACGCCGCGGGCACAACAGAGTGCCGCTGCGACACTGCGCGGCCGGCTTTTCTCTTTCCCCACTGCACGGCCTTCCCCTGGCTCGAGACGGCACGCAACGATGACCAGCCCCTGCCGGCACGCCTCTCTGCGGGAATGCTCCCCTGCCAGGCGGGTGAGCGCCCAGCGGACGCGCTCCGGCACCGGCCCCGGAGGTGGGCGCCACCGAGAGCCGAGCCAGCATCGCCAGTGCCCAAGGCCTGCCGGACGGCAGACCCCGTCGCCACCACTGGGGCCACACTCCCAGGAACGCCACTGCTGCGTCGCACCGCCGGGGTCCCTTGCCTTGGGCACGCGCCTGGCGGAAGGCAGCACGGGGCTGAGACAGGGGGCAACGCCCGCTCTCCTCGTTTGCACGCGGACACCGGGCGGGGAGAAGCGCCCCCGTGGCTGCCCCACACGCCTTCCTGCGGCCCACACGCGGCTGGGAAGGGCGATGGAGGACATGACAAGCGGGGCCCGGGACAGGACTGCTGCTGGGTGATGGCGGGTGCCTTCTGGCCGACTGTCCCCACAGGGAGGGACGCCCGTCGAGTGGCGCTGCCACCACTCGGCACGGGGTCGCCTGTGCTTGCGGGCCTCCGCCGCTGGAGGGCCCACCGAGCGCTCGCCCCCCACAAGCGGGCGGGCGGTCGAGCCAGGGGACGGCTGGCGGACGACGGCGCCGCCGGTCCGCGTTCGAGGAGAAAAGGCCGTCGAGGGGAGGAGAGGCACCGGATGCGCTGGACACGGCGCCGCACACGCCAGAGACCGCGGCGGCGGTCCGAGGAGAGAGAGAGTGGGCGGGCCCCGGTGGCCATGACCCCGTGGCCGAGGAAGGGCAGGGAGCACACGCTCTCTGCCAGCGCCACCCATTACGACGAGGCGAGTGGGTCGGCCCCTGCGGCCGACCGCGCGCCGCAACCTCTCCGTCAAGGCCGGGCTGCGGAGGGGGGGGCACGGAGCCCCTCCTTGGCGCAGTGTGGTTGACCCCTGCGGCGCGTGGTGGGACAACGACGGCGACGGAGGAGCGCGGCCGGTGGTGATGGGACAACCACCACAGGGGATCAGTGGGAGTAGCTGCTCCCCACCCCTCAGTGGCACCCCGCTCGGCCGCCGCCCGGCACACCTGCCACCACTGCCGCTGGCACCGCCGCCGGCACGGCGGGCCGCGCCGAGCCGCCCATGTCTTTAAACCGCTGCCCTGCCCCACCGGCCCCTTTCAGCAAACCCGCAGTGTTTGACAATGACAGGGGAAAAAACCTGGGGGGACCACCAAGGCACGGAGCGCTAGGTACCTGGCCCTGGGGCAAGGGAAACGACCTGCATGGCCCCGCTGGGGTGCCTCCCCCACTGCCGCCCTCAGGAGAGCGTCCACCGGCGGGGGCGCGCCCGACACCAGCCGCCACCATCTCCACGTGCTTCTAGGGGCCCAGGGTTTCCCTCAGTAGCCTGTTGCTGCGCGTCTGAGAGGACCGCCGTGGCTTGGGCCGCCCTGCCGGCGCGGGGGACGTGGGCCCAACCACTGAGCACACCTCGGGCGCGCACACGTGCCACGAAGCGCGGCACGGAATGCCCAGAGGCCTCGGCCCATGGAGTTTGTCTGCCGCACATGAGAGGGGGGCCGCTCGGCCCGAGAGTGGGGAACTCTGCCAGCCGGCAAAGGTCCTGCTCCCCGATGCGGGAAGGGCCGGAGGAGCCGCCTCCTCCGAGCCCTGAAGGCGCCTCCGCCACCTGGCTCCCTCGCCCTTTCCACCTCGGTCGCCAAGGGGTGAAACAGCGATGGAAGGGACGGCCACATTTCCAGGAGGGGCCGTGCCAAGCACCCCTCCCTCCCGGCACCCGGGTGGCTTTCTCGCATGCAGGCCGAGGAGAGCCGATCTCGGGAGAACTCGGGCCGCGCCAGGGCGCCCGCAGGCGGCACACTGGCGACTGGCGTTCGGTGGTGCCGGCCATGGCGGCGTGAGGCTTGGGGTCCCGCGGCCGCGCCCCCGCTCTCCGGCTGGGACAGACTGGCGGAAAACTGGCGCAAGGCCGTGGTGGGGAGGGTGGTGTGGGGGGTGGGTGGGCAAGCCGTCACGACGGTGGTGAGTGTGCCATGCTTCTAGGCCTGGCTACAACGCGCGGTGTAGCGCGGGGAGAGCCTCACCCGCGCTCACCTTGGTGGGTGCGCATGGCGTGTGCACGTGACACACTTCGCCGCACCGAGCGGCTTTTCCCCCCTCTCCCAATTCCGACCCCCGGTGCCCCGAGGTGCCGTGCGCCTCCGGTCTCTCTCTGTCTGGGGCTGCAACGTGCGGGCCCCCGGTGCTGACCAGGGCCGGCGGCTGGGGGCCGAGCGTGCAAACGAAGCAGGTGTGCGAGTGACGCCCGTGCGACGGACGGCCTGGCACGACGCGGCAGGCGCCAAGCCCCACCGGTAATGATCCTTCCGCAGGTTTACCTACGGAAAAATTGTTACGAATTTTACTTCCTCTAGATAGTCAAGTTCGACCATCTTCTCGACACTCTGGCAGGGCCGTGGCCGACCCCGCCGGGGCCGATCCAAGGACCTCACTAAACCATCCAATCGGTAGTAGTGATGGGCGGTGTGTACAAAGGGCAGGGACTTAATCAACGTGAGCTTATGACCTGCACTTACTGGGAATTCCTCGTTCACGAGGAAGAATTGCAATCCCCGATCCCCATCACCAATGGGCTTCAACGGGTTACCCGCGCCTGCTGGCGGAGGGTAGGCACAAGCTGAGCCAGTCAGTGTAGCGCGCGTGCGGCCCCAGACATCTAAGGGCATCACAGACCTGTTATTGCTCAATCTCGGGTGGCTGAACGCTACTTGTCCCCCTAAAAAGTTGGACGACGACCGCTCGGGGGTCGGGTAACTAGTTAGCATGCCAGAGTCTCGTTCGTTATCAGAATTAACCAGACAAATCGCTCCACCAACTAAGAATGGCCATGCACCACCACCCACGGAATCAAGAAAGAGCTCTCAGTCTGTCAATCCTGTCTGTGTCCGGGCCAGGTGAGGTTTCCCATGTTGAGTCAAATTAAGCCACAGGCTCCACGTTTCCCATGTTGAGTCAAATTAAGCCACAGGCTCCACTCCTGGTGGTGCCCTTCCGTCAATTCCTTTCAGTTTCAGCTTTGCAACTATACTCCCCCGGGACCCAAAGACTTGGGTTTCCCGGGAGCTGCCCAGCGGGTCATGGGAATAACGCCGCCGGATCGCCAGTCGGCATAGTTTATGGTCGGAACTACAACGGTATCTGATCGTCTTCGAACCTCCGACTTTCGTTCTTGATTAATGAAAACATTCTTGGCAAATGCTTTCGCTCTAGGCTGTCTTGTGCTGGTCCAAGAATTTCACCTCTAGCGGCACAATACCAATGCCCCCGGCCGTCCCTCTTAATCATGGCCCTGTTTCCGAAAACCAACAAAATAGAACCGGAGTCCTATTCCATTATTCCTAGCTGCAGTATGCCGGTGGCCGGCCTGCTTTGAACACTCTAATTTTCTCAAAGTAAATGCTTTGGGCCCCGCGGGACACTCAGCTAAGAGCATCGAGGGGGCGCTGAGAGGCAGGGGCTGGGACAGGCAGTGGCTCGCCTCGCAGCGGACCGCCAGCTCGATCCCAAGATCCAACTACGAGCTTTTTAACTGCAGCAACTTTAACATACGCTATTGGAGCTGGAATTAGTGCGGCTGCTGGCACCAGACTTGCCCTCCAATGGATCCTCGCTCAAGGATTTAAAGTGCGCTCATTCCAATTACAGGGCCTCAAAAGAGTCCTGTATTGTTATTTTTCGTCACTACCTCCCCGGGTCGGGAGTGGGTAATCTGTGCGCCTGCTGCCTTCCTTGGATGTGGTAGCTGTTTCTCAGGCTCCCTCTCCAGAATGGAAGCCTGATTCCCCGTCACCCGTGGTCACCATGGTAGGCACAGACAGTACCATCGAAAGTTGATAGGGCAGACATTTGAATGGGTCGTCGCCACCGCAGAGGCGTGCGATTGGCTCGAGGTTATCTATAGTAACCACAGCTGCCGGGCGGGCCTGGGTTGGTTTTGGTCTGATAAATGCACGCATCCCCGGAGGTCGGCGCTTGTCGGCATGTATTAGCTCTAGAATTACCACAGTTATCCAAGGAGCGGGAGAGGAGCGACCAAAGGAACCATAACTGATTTAATGAGCCATTCGCAGTTTCACTGTACCTCCCGCGTGTACTTAGACATGCATGGCTTAAGCTTTGAGACAAGCATATGCTACTGGCAGGATCAACCAGGTAGCCGCCAAGCATGGCGGCACCGCAAAGCGTCGCACGAGTGCCCGGACGGAGCGCCCGGATGCGCCCGGCCCACCGGCGAACTCGCCCTGCGCCAAACCCCGACTGCCCCGGGCTCCTTTTACCACTCCGACCTGCGGGAGCACCATGAAGGACGAAGACACGGCGGCATGCGGCGGCGTGGCGGTGACAGGCGCCGGCGGCAAGGACGGCGGCCGGCCGCATTGCGGCCTGGCGTCGCCTGGGATGGGGAACAGCGCCACGTGCGAGGGACACCCCTCGTCGACGGCTGACCCCGGTGGCCAGCCCTTCCCGCGACGCCGCGGGCAAGGAGCCGGGACCACTGCACAGCTTTTTGCCACTCAGATGGAGCGCGAGGGTTCATCTCTCTATCTCTCTCTCTCTCTCTCTCTCTCGCGCTTTTTTTCCCGGGGACCGCGCCCCGGTTCAAGACTCAGCCTCGTGCTTGAAATGACGCGCGCGGTGCGCAGAATGGGGCTCGGCTGGGGCTGACCCACCCCCCCACCAAAGCTGAGAAAAACCCGCCCACCAAAAGGTCATGGGCGAGGTTGGGCCAAGCGGGGCACCGCTCACAGGGAGCGAACCCCGTCCCCGCGCATCCCCCCACCGGGCCGCACAGAAAGCACCAGATGTGCTAGAGGAGGCAGCGACCCGACGAGGTGGGTGCAGCCCGGACACCGAGGCCCCTTTTCAGCCGGGGCCGCTCGCTCTGCAGCAGGCAGCGGAACAGCAAAGGAGTGCGCGGACCAGGCTCTGTTCCACCTGTGTCCACACCGCATCGGGTTTGGGCACTTTCGCCCTCTCTCTTTTCTCTCTTGCCTCTCTCCCTTCTCGCAGCTCAGCTCCAGCCGCACCGCCGCCTGGCGGTGCTCGTGGCCGGCTCCCACACGGGCGCTACCCGGACCGGGGCTGGCACCGGCACCTCATGTGGTTTTTTTAAGGACACCTGAAAGCTCACGGGGCCACGCGGCCGTCACACAGCTCGGGATGGTAAAGACGCCCTTCCCCAGGCCATTCAGAGGGGCGACACCTCGCCTGTGATGGGAAGCGAATTGGAAAGGAGACCGGACCCCCCCACCATGGCTTCCCTGTGACAGAGAAGCCTCAGAAGGAGAGCCGGCCCGACGGGGGCCCTCTCCGACACCACCGGAAAAGCCACATCGATCAGGCGCGGCTCCGGGAATGAGCTGCGCCAATGGCGACAAGGGCCCCACGGCCACGGTCCTGGGACAACGGCGACGGCCGCCCAGCCCACCTGTGGGTCAGATCGCTCGCGGCAGCAAAGGAGTGCGGGGAGTGCTGTCACCCACCCGCAGCCAACAATGGCTCCCCTTTTGGCTAGGCAATGGCAGGGCTGGACCGGCACCCGCCGGGCCGGGGGGGGACTCGGTGGCCCCCTCCACTTTCCGGCCTGGGGAACCCGGCCAACTTTGCAAGATAAAGTTCCACTGACCTGGTGCCACGGGCCACTGGCTTTCACCCAGCCTAGCGGCGGTTGGCTTTCCCTTCTGGAAAAAAAAGCCGGGGGACAGCACGACAAAAAAGGCACACGGAGGCGCGTTCGCAATTACCCGTGCTAGCCACGGGGGCCACGGGGGGCCGGGGACCCGGGGGGGGGCCGAGGTACGTGCCTCACTACCTCCCCACGACGGACCCATCGGCATCCCACTCGCGCCTTCGTCGCAACGCTTCTCGGTGCCGTGGCTTTGGGCCGCGAGAGAAAAATAAAAAGGCCCGCAGAGGCCTGGCGGGCGCCCCCCCAACTCTGCCCACGTCAACAAAAAGCAACGGACCCGGCGCGGCAAATCCGGCCCCACCCGGCAGAAGCAGCTCAGTCGATCCGGCCACGACCGAGGTAGGCAAGGCGCCGCCGCCTCGCCCAGAACCAGTCCGGGGGGGCTCTCCGTCGGGTGCCGGGCCCGCAAAAAAAAAAAAAAAAGGGCCAAAAAATTCTGCCCGCCACAACACGGGTCCCCGGCTTAAGGCCAAGGAAGGGCGACGGCTTCAACAACGCGGGCTGGGGACCTCCGCCGCCACCAAGGCGGACTGACTGGCCCAAAACAACAGCAAATTATTCTGGAGCAGAGGCATTGCTTGGAGAAAACTCTCCCCTGCTTTGTCTGGGCAATCCTTAACCAGGGTGGTACATGGCTCTTGCTGCCAATTTCTTGCTCAACAGTGTGATAGATGAATCTGATTCGTGCTAACACTTGTAACTATATTTTAAATCTTTTAGAAAATATTTGTTAAAAAGTAAGAGAGGAAAAGGATATGGAATTAGTGTCACAAAACAGATGTTTTCAGATGTTCATGAGAAAACAGGATGCAGGATGTAGTTTGAGATAAGTAACATCCCAAAAGGCAATAGGCCTCAGGATAATTAAAGAATCGGCTTTGACATGGACAAAATTGGGATGATTCCAGGTATCTGTGAAATCATAAGGCTTCTTTTTGGAATATAATGCTGGCTTCTTGTGGTGGTTTGACAGGAAATGTGTTTTTTGGGATGCTGTGTTTTGGGACAATGGATATTCAGGCTTTAATATTGGCATTTAACCTCACCATTGGGACATTGGACACACCTCTGAGAACACGGGGTTAAAAGCAGAGCTCTCCCCTGGGAGGGCCCTCTTGGGTTTCCGGCGGGAAAGAGTTCGGGTCTCTCCCCTGGCCCAGCTGCTGGCTGGCAGGGGGAGGGGAAAAGCCATGTGGCCGGGAGAGGTAGGCCTGAGCCCGGGGGTGGAAGGGTGGAAGAGAGAGAGAGAGAGGGAGACACCAGGAGCCATCAGGCAGCCACCCCTGAGAGATACAGAGAGAGAGAGAGAGAGCCGCTGCCTGAGACTGTAACCTTGAAACTGGATAAACATGGGCCTGTACCGGCAGCACGGCTGGGACGGAGAAGAAGGGGGGGTGCACCGGCCGCTTGTAGGAGCTTTTAACTCCTTCTCGTAGAATGAGAACTTTACAGATCATTGACCTCTCCTAGAAGACAGAGTGGAAGATGAGGAAGGAATGTGCAAGTGTGAGAGAGGTCTGGGCGAGTGAGAAATAGTGGAAGAATAGAGAAGAATCCTAGTGGGAAGAGATGATGGAGTGGCTTTTGCTGGACTCTTTTTGTACAGCCATGGACAGAACCCTGTTCCTTGTGACACTAAGACTGCATTCTAGGGGGAGGCAATGGCCACAGAACCAAGAGGGTTCAGTGTTGGTGCCCCTCGGCCCCAGGGGGTGGAAAAATATGGGGGGGACAGGTGTCCCAAAGCAGAGATTGTGGGGACAGGTGTCCCAAAGGAGAGACTGTGCCTTTTTTGGATCAGGACAAAGCATCCTTAAAAAGACAACCCTAGAAGCAGCTCTGCTCCACGTTCAGTGGTGAGAGCACTGGACATGAAAGGAAGAGGTCACGACAGCAGATGGACTCCGGGCGGTGCCACGAGTGACACAGAAACACACAGGGCTTCAGCTGTGTTTCCAGGGGAAGCCCATGGTACAAGAAGGACTCCTCTCCTCTTGATGAACTGAGGATTGATTGTCTGAAGGGTGGTGCTGGACCAAGAGTTGGTGATTTGGGGAATAGATGTATTGTATTGGAAATTTGGTGGGGGGTGGAGGAAATGTATTTGTAAGGTTTTCATTTTCCTGTGTGTGTTCCTTTTTATATATAGCTGTAGTGTAGTTAATAAAGACTACACCACGGATCCTGCACACAAACACGTCTTCCGTACCGCACCGGCCAATAGCCTGGCATCCCGAGCCAAGGGTTTTAGAGGTTTCCGAACACCAGGTATGGAACGTGGGGAAACAGACACTCTTACAGCCTGCGTGTCCTGCAGGGAGCATCTGCAGCTTCTTCAACAGGCCTAGCAAAAAGCCTGCGCAGCAAGAGGCAGTGTGCGCTCAACAAGCTTTGTGCCATCCCACAGCACCAACTTCTCCCATCTCACACAAGAACCGGCACCTCTGCTTTCAAACAGCCAAGGCACACCACATGCAACAAAAGCCAGAGGCACTGGAATGAGGGGCAGGATAGCCTTCCTGCTCCTCACAGCCTGCTTGGCAGGCTGACTCTCTTCCACCCAGGCATTGCACCCTTTCCCACAGGACTGACCTACGCTGTCTTCCTATTCCATTTCCAGCTCCTGGCACCTACACCTTGCCCAGGATTCTGGGACTCAACACAGCATACACTCCTGCTGAACCGTGCTACTCCATGAAGGGGAAGAGCCAATACCAGAGCTGTTTTCAAGAGGTGGCAAAGGTGAGCTGTGCTTGTGTTCTCTGACAGCAGCAGCAGCAGCAGAAGCTCAGCTGCTCTGCTCAGGGCACAAGGGCCCCAGTGCCTGCCCTTTCCCCACATAACACACGCTTCCCTGCACCTGCAGCAAAGCACAAGAAGCCACAGGGCCTCTGGCTCTTCTACTACCAGGAACAGCCACACCTGAACCCCCCCATTTTTCCACCCCACAGCTTTGACACAGTACAGCTGTGCAAGTGTGAGAGAGGTCTGGGCAAGCGAGAGATAGTGGAAGAATAGAGAAAAATCTTAGTGGGAAGAGATGATGGAGTGGCTTTTGCTGGACTCTTTTTGTACAGCCATGGACAGAACCCTGTTCCTTGTGATACAGAGACTGCATCTACGGGGAGGCAATGCCTCAGAACCAAGAGGGTTCAGTGTTGGTGCCCCTCAGCCCCAGGGGGTGAAAAAATATGGGTGGGACAGGTGTCCCAAAGGTGAGACTGTGCTCTTTTTGGAACGGGACAGAGCATCCTTAAAAAGACGACCCTAGAAGCAGCTCTGGTCCATGTTCAGTGGTGAGAGCACTGGACATGAAAGGAAGAGGTCACGACGGCAGATGGACTCCGGGCAGTGCCACGAGTGACACGGAAACACACGAGGCTTCAGCCCATAAGCCATTTTAGTCTCTGTCTCTCCAAGTTGGTTCATACCAGCCTATTTTAAATCAGGGCTATAATACTTTTATAGGATTGAGAGAGGTCCATGAAATGCACACCAGTGATTCCTCTTGTGGAATGTCATGGCCCTGCCATAAAGCCTCTTTTCACTTTTTTTTTTCTCTCATTAGCTCAACTGCAAACACACATTTACTTGCAAACTTACACAAGATAAGCAAAAAAAAAAAAAACGATTGATGGGCCTTTGGGAACTCCTTGCTGATCTTTCTGCTTCTTCAGCTGAGCAAGGCTCTGATCCAGGCAAAGAGATTGCACTTAGTGCTACACAACCATTTGGCTGGAACTCTGCTGATTTCTAGGAACAGCTGGAGGCCTCTATCTCCCCAGGATGTTTTGGGGAGCTGAGACAAGCTTTGCTGGCTTTTGGCTGCAAATACCATTGCCCTTGCTTTCTTCTATCCACAAGTACCATGGCTGGGCAAAAACTGCCACGTGGGCCATCTTCCAAAGGCACTTTGGTCTGCAGTTTGTGAATGAATGAGAGCCTCATCCACTTCCAAACCACAGGAAAAAAATCATGAAAGACAGCTTCCATCCTTAACAAACAACTGACAATTCACAAGTGGATCTAGAGCTTCTTTACGGAATGAAAGGGAAGGCAATCTTCCAATGCAGTTGTGCTTTCTGGAGTTTTTCTTCTGACTCCCACTCACAGCTAGCACTGGAAAAAGTCATGTCTCTGCAAATGTGCGTGTCTTCTGTCTGCCATCAATTGTTTTGCTGCAACAAACAGAACAGGCATCAAGCTGGAGACAGGCTCAGCTGATGCTAGGAACAGGAGTTGCCCCAAGGAGAAAGAAGAAAGGAACTTTTACCTCCCAAACCCATCTCGCCAGAGGCTCAAGCAGGACTCCTTTGGTTCCCAGAAATACAAAGAAACAGGGCTGAGAAAGCCCTCTGCAGCTACGTGTTCATGCCCAAGACTTTGCTTGATACCATTTGGGTTTTGCCTTTTCTTTTTTCTTTTCTATCTTTTCTGTATTCTTGGCACATCCATTTAGAGCTCTGTAGACTACTCTATTTGTGACTACTTTTCCCAGTCCTTTTCCATGACCTTTGCCTAAGCAGAAAGACAAACTCCCAGAGCTCCAAGCATTGGGGGGTAGAAGGCCCCAGTGTTATCTTGGTTCTTCCTGGGACAGACTCCTCCGGGGAGCTGGTGGACTCACCATCCCTGCAAGCCTTTGAGAGAAGACTGCATGTGACACTCAGCGCCGTGCTTTAGTTGAGGTGTTAGGGCATGGGTTGGACTCCATGTGATTCTGTGCCTGAGGGAGCTTTTCTGCAGTCCTGGAAAGGGCTGCGGGGGCCCTTGGCCAAGGACGAGGATCAGGGCTCATGGAAAAGAAGCAAAGGGCTCAAGGCGAAGGCCGAGAGGGCAGAGCTGCCCCAGCGCGGCCCAGAGCGAGCCTCACGTCCTCCTCCTCAACCTGCGCCCTCTGCGCTGCCCTTTGCGGCGCCGGCGCCTCCTCTCGCTGCGGGGATCCAGGGCGCGCTGGGGGCCCGGCCCCTCGTCTTCGGCAAGCGCCGGAGCCTCGGAAGCGAGCGGCTGCTGCTGTGGCCGGCAGGGGAGAGCTGCGGCTCCGAGCCTGCCCTCCCCCGAATCCCAGCCCTGAGGGGCTTGGCGTCCCAATGCATCCCCTGGGGACAGCAGAGTCGGCTGCTGAGCTCAGCCCGTGGTGACACCACCAAGTGACCAATGGAAAATTCACCAAATCGTCATCAAGGACAAGAGAAAACTCCCATGCTGCCTGACAGCCTGAAGCAACTGCCAATTCTACATCACTCCATCCATGTGGCAAAAGAGACTTTTGCATTAAGCAAAAAAGAGTTATCTAAAAGGAGGCCAGGAACAAACAACAAAGTTATTTGGACTCATGCTTCTTGTGTCTGTTAGAAAGGCCAAGAAAATGCAATCCTTGCTCTTCTGACACAGCTCTCTCTTCATGATGTGGGACAGCGAGTGCCGATGCGCAGGAGCTGATGGAGGGGACGGGGATGAGGATGCAGCAGGCACAGTGCCAAGCTGACAGAGGCATCATCTCTGGCAGCGGCACTGAAGGAGAAGAGTTTGCAGGCAGGACAGAAAATGGCTCTTTGTTTCATCTCTTCTTTCAGTGCTGCTAAGAATGTAGCCTGCAGCAAGCTGGGAACACCAGAGCATGGAGCCCTTTCCAGGCAGGGCTGCATCTGCTGAAGGGGCACAGGGAGCCCAGCAGGGATCACACACAAACCAGCGGGGGACTGAGGAGCCTCTCTGGTGGCAGTGAGCAGCTCCCGGCTCTGCTCACTCCTGGTGGCATTTTCTATGGAACCATCTCCCAGCATTTCTGTTGTGCTTTGTATTTCTAAGTGCTTTCCCTCTTTGTTGTTTTTTTTTTTGCTTGTCTCCTGCACCTTTATTTCTTCAAACTTTCCTACCCTGTCAGCAGCAGCCACTGTCCAGAACTGGCTCTAAAATATCAGCAAAGCAGCTGGCAACAGCAATGGGTGGAATCCTGTGGCTCAGAAATTCTTATGCCAGCGCCCTGCTATGCCTTATGATTTGTCAGCACCTCCTTCTCTCTGCAAAAACTAGTCATTAGTGGAGTTTTTTTGCCTAAGAGCTCCTGAGAAGCAAATGTTATGCTGGGATTCTCATGAGTGGATCCGTGAAGTTCATTGCTGGGAAACAGAAAGTAAGGCCAGGGTAGCAGAGCAGCTGGGAGCTGGTCACTCCCTGCAAAGGGCTGCTCTATGATGTGGGAACATCACGTTCCAGGATGGGCCAGAAGGGTCAATGTGCTCAAGGTGCTGCAGGTGAGGGTTGGGTTCCCTTAGAGAATAGTCAGGGGTGGCGAGCACTGGAAGATGCAGCTGCAGTCCCCATCCATGTCCCTTTCAGTGCTGCCTTTAGGGTGTCTGCAGCCTGGATCCAGAGCGCCCTGGGGGGCTCCTGCCTCTGCCTTTGCACTCAGGGTGAGGATGCCCAGGAGCTGCTGAGGCCGGCAGTGGGGACCAGGGCTGGGGCTTGTGGCCTGGCAGGTGCGGCTCTGGGGGCTGTGACACGCCAGGGCACGGGTCACTGTCACTGCCCTCCGGAGCCCTGGCTAGCTCTGTGATGCTCCAGGGACAATGGCAAGAGAGGGGAACTGGCTGGGTTAGGGGTCTGCCTGAGCCAGAACCTCTAGGCCAGCTGCCTAGCAGTAGAAACCCCCGGAGGACCGAGTGAAGGAGGCAGAGGGGGCTCTTCTGTGGTGCAAAATGCAGCAAATTCATTTGGAGAGGCGGTGGAAGGCACTTAAGAGAACACCCCCAACGAAAAACAGAAGTTAAAAGAAGCCCCAGAACCCCTGTGCACGGGTTTTTAAAATCTTTCAAAATGGGGGGTGGACACCATATAGTAACCAATAAGCGACCCTCGGGGTGTGGTTTTGAGGGATACAACAAATCAGAACAAGGGGAGGAGAGAGCACTGGGACAGGGATTGGAGCTTGGGGTGAGGGACAGGGAACTGTCTGGAACAAAGGGTAGGGTTTGGGCTGATGGATGGGCCAAAGGGGCCGGGTTGTCTTGACAGACAGGGAAAAATCTGGTCAGGAGGGAGGGGATTCCTTGAGGGACACTTGGGCAGGAGGGCATAACACAGGGGAGAAACTGACTGTAATAACTCGGGGAACACTTGAACATAGCACAAGCTAACAGAACATTTGGCTCAGAAACTCACACACCGCAACACAGACATTCAGGCTTTCAGCAGCCGAGAGGTGGCACTGTCAGAACCCGCGGCAGCTGCTGAAAGCCATCTCTCTCCTTCAGGCTCTTGCTGGGTGGGAAGGGGCTGCGAGCTGTGGGGGCTGCACTCCCCCTGTGCTGGGAGGATGATCTGCACCAGGGGAGAGCAGAAAGCTGCCACGGTGAGCAGAACATGCTCAGAGCATTACAGTTCAGAGAATGGCACTGCCCCTGAAGGGCAAAAAGCTTGAAAGCATAGAATTCTGTGCAGGACCGTTGCACAAATTTTCTCTTCAAGAACATGCCCATTTTTGTAAACTGTAGATGAATACTCTGAGTTTTATAGAATACATGAGGTTTTTTCTTAAGGGTTTTGGGAGAACTCTCAAGTTTATTTCTATCTGCATTTTACATCCAGCATGTGTACAGGTTTTTAAAATTTTTCTTTTGTAAATACTTAGGGAAAAAAATACCCAACCATTTTTTAATCCTTTGGAATATTGTGATTAATATTTTTAGAAAGAAAACCTTGTTGAACATGGTTCAAATGTGAAATCACAAAGAGAAGAAAAATAGCATAAAAGTCTTTTTTAAAAGGGTGTATAATGAGGACTGCAGGACTGAGTAATTCCTCCAGGGGCAAATTCTTCAAGAACGGCCAAGATACTTCCTTAAATGAAGGGAAATATGACCTGAAGCCATACAAAGTACAGCCAAAGCAAATGAAAACCCTTTGGAAAAGAGGGAATTTTGCCTGTGACATCAGTCTGTTGGGATAACTGAGGGATGCCCATCATCCTTGCACTGTATTCCTTAATATTTGTAGTGTGTTTTCTCCCAGTTTCTGTGAAGTGAATAAGAAGCTGCAGTTGTTTACCATTAATTTAAGCTCCTAGGCCAATTACCAAGCACCATAAATGTTTTTTTGTAGCTGAGCAGGATTGAGTTTCCCAAATCTTCTACAAAGCAGAAGGGAACCACACAGTTACTTGTGCTAATGTTAATGAAGGGTTTCATGAAAGCAGGTGAATGAGAGCATTGCATTATAAAACTTCCACATTCAAGGAAACAGGAGTGCACTTGGAATAAAGCATATGAGGCTAGATTAACATCACAACAGGATAAAAGAAAATTACTTGGCAGGAAGTGATGTAGGGAAAAAAAAGCCATTTCTGATACATGTGCATGCATTTGTAAGCTAAAAGAGAAAAAGAAGGGCAGAGATA
The DNA here is from genome assembly GCF_051311805.1 of Agelaius phoeniceus. NCBI lineage: Eukaryota > Metazoa > Chordata > Aves > Passeriformes > Icteridae > Agelaius > Agelaius phoeniceus. The sequence goes on from NC_135271.1 coordinate 8,200,987, forward strand.
ATAAGGAACGAAGATTTTAAAATTGCACTGTGCAGAAGAGACACACGAACTACCAGTGTGAACACAGCTGAGAGATTCAGCTTGGAGATGGATTAGAGTGGAATCCATTCACCGAAGGTCTCTGGTGCACATGAGTGCAAAGACTGAGGAAAAAAGGAGAAAAGTTTAGTTTCTGAAAGCCATTTAGATTCCTGGAAGCATTGTCTAGAGATCTAAAATCTAAAGCCTCAGAGAATCTGAACCTAAAACACCCCCAAACGTCTCAGGCGAGGACCCCTGAGTAGTGGCTCCGTCTGCTGTGTGGTGATGCAGGCGAGAGCAGGACTGCCAAGTGCTGAGGCAAAGGAAGGAAAGCGTGCACACGTCTTTGGATGCCAAGGCGCTGTATTTGACCCAGGCGGGGCCAGTGACGGTGTCAGGTAAGAACCGTTAGGGAGGCACCTATAAAGGGGAAAGGCGTAACGGACGGGGACACGAGGGACCAACAAACAGAACCGGGGCGGGGCACGAGGGACACAACTGAACCAATAGGAAGGGCCTGGGGGCGGGAAAAGGCTCAGGGGACAAATCATATGTTAGGTGAGGGATGATTGACATAGAAGAGTCTCGACCTGAGAGGGGACGGTTACAATGATTGACAGGTAACAGGTGGAAGGAATGAACCATTACAAGGGAGAAGATGGGGGGAACTGAGGGTCAAACCAAATTCTTAACTTACAAATTAACCAACTTTACAATAAACCCATAAATATAAAACAAACAATGCTACACACAGTACATATGTACTGTTCTGCTGCTGTTTTAATTTTCTACCACATCCATAGGTTTATGATGGTTAAGAGAAGGGTAATTTTTTTAAAATTAGAACTGGTTTGCTGAGGAAGCTAAAATCTAAGGAGCTGTTGGTGGTTCCAGATTTGTCCATCACAAGAAGACATTTGACTCATGATGTTCTCTTTCTTTCTCTGTTTTGGTGATGATTTCGGTAACAACTTTGATACCGGATTTGAGTGTCCATCAGGCTCTGTGAGATGCATTTTGGACTCCTGCCACTAGCCATTCTATATCAGGCTGGTACGGCATTTGTTTTAGAATGTTAGCGTCCCATCCAGTTTGGAATTTGGGCGCTTGCTGATACCCATCATGTGCATTCTGCAGCATCTCTAGAGAAGTTCTTGTGTGGTGCAGCTGAAGTCGCATCCACTTTTGGTTGTGAAATTACAAATAGAGAAGTTAGTACCATTAGTAGTTTCATTAAAAGACTCTATTGTAATAGTTGTGCAAGCAGATCTCACACAGGCACAGCCCCTTCCCACATAATACACCTGTGATAGTGCATGAGTAACTGGGCTCATTTCAAAAATACAAGTGCTGCCCTCAGCATGCAGACACCGATCCTCTCTTTCAAGCACCGCATTTTTGCACACAAAATTCAGTGCGTCCCTTGGTACACATGCTTTGATACTAAGAGTTTGCCAGCTTCTAGTTTTCTTGTTGAAAATGGCCCAGAGATGATGCTGAACGGGTCTGACAGTTACGTGTGTTCTTATAACTCCAAGGGCCAAAATTGGAATGACACGGTATTTTGTTGCATTCTTAACGGTTAATACAAAAGACTTCAGGGTTCTGTTCATTCTATGTGAAATTGACCAATTGCAACCAAGTGTGGAAGTCTTTTTCAAATTGCTTTGTGGTTTCATTTTTAGCCATGATTTAGTTTATTCTTGTGGCAATTTCCCCAGCTCTCCATTTTTAAAGTTCTCCTGAGATTACAGACCGTAGCCACACACAGCTGAGCTTGTGTTCATTGAAATGCAAAGAAATGTCACCCTGTAGTTTTCCCATAAAGCCACCAACTGCTTGAAAATCCTGCTGTGTATTGTTGGCCAGGGTGCTTAATAGGTTAGCTGCCAGGCTTTGGGTATGGGCAAGTGATAGCAGGGTTGATCTGAGAGGAGTTTGTATCTGTCCAATATAAGAGCTCACAGTGCTTACTTTCTTGAGTAAGACTTCTTGATCAATAGAATTTAATACTCCCAGTTCAGACCCAAGCCATCCCCTTAAGTCTTTTCTACACCTATCATTTGGTGTCTGGGAATGCATGAACAGCTCCCATTCTTTTAGGCTTTGCTGTATGAGTGGGCAGTATTGCTGTTTAATTTTGGAAACATTAGCTTGTATCTTTACCTCCAACTTTTTCAGAGAGTACTGTGGATTTAGAGGCAACAATTGTTCATTTGTTTGTCTTACCCCAGAGTGAAAGACTATATTATTTCACACATGGGTCCCGTTCTACGGAGTTGTTTGCTGATGTAAAGTTGTTTGTTTTGATTTTAATTTTAAATGTCTGTTGTGTGACCCATTCCGTTTCGCTCCTTGTCGAGTACCCAAGGCATGGTAACTGGTTTCTTCAGATACATTGCCTGCCTGTAGGCAAGCATTTCAGAAACCTTCAGAAACCTTGCACTGGCCCCTGGTAGTATTACAAAGGATACTTTATGAAGTTCCCACTACAAATAGTTGAGTATTCTGAGTACCTCAGCCCATAAGAGGATGCAGCTGTGCTATTGGATTCCATGCATATCTGGGTTGCCCTCACGTGGTCATGAAATTGGGCATGATATACCCTAAGAGGACAATTGTGCTCCTGGCTACCCCTCCAGCTTGATTGGTTACTATTTCTGATGGCCTGGAATATCCCAAGAATGAAATTCAATTCTCAAAAGCAGATCCTGTATGAGATCTGTTCCATGTACTAAGCATACAAGCAGGACAATTTCTAACTCTAGTCACACAAGAGCTGCCTGTTGGAAACAATATTTGTTGGGTCGGATTCCTGGCAGACTCAATTCCTGGATCTCTGTGTGATGATGGTCCTCCCACCCCACCTGTGCGCCGCAGAAGAAGGCAACTATCTTGTGCTAGGTTATAGTCTCCCATTTTAATTTCCATAGCGCAAAAATCCTGATAGGATTCACATGAAAATGAATTCACACACTGCTTGTTAGAAAGGTCGCAGATGCGCATGATCGCTCGAGCAATCTTCTCTGAACGAGGTTTGTGAGTTTCAAATTTACAAGCCACAGAGATCCTGCTTTCAGGTGGGACAAGAAAGGCAGGCATGGAGTCAGGTTTTCCTCAATCTTTAACTGCTCAGTCATTAATCCTTAAAAGGGCATAAAGTGTTTTTACCTTTTTAATCTCTTTTAGCCAGTTAGGTCCTGAATATTTTTGAGTGTTCCATCTACCAGGATCTTGCAGGCCAAGGAGATCATTATGGTAGTGACAGTCATCTTCTGTGGCTTGGATTCTGATTAGAAGTATCGGGAAGACGATGATGCTGTGAAATGCATCTTGGTTTCTCCTGTTCTTTCTGAGATCCACTTTTGGACTCCACTTGCCTTTTGCAAAGCATTTTAATTCTGGAATAATGTATCCAAGAGATGAATGCTTTAAGCTTTAAAGGCTGTGTAAGTGATTAAAAGTACTAAATAGACTCCTTTTTAATTTTGGGATAAGAGGCTTTCTACCTGGTGGAGAGGAGCATCCTCTTGCTCATGTGCTCAAAATGTGTTGGTTTATTTTCTGCAGCTGTTGTGTTAGTTGGACAACATGGTTCTGGAGATACCCCTCTCCAACTTGTACAGTATCTTCCCCTTGCTAGTTTTGCTTATATGGTCTTCTGTACAGTATTTCAAAGGGATTCAGATTTTCTTTTGTTCTTGGTCTTATCAAATCCATTATAAAGCCAAAGGTAGGGCCCGGGGGCAAGGTATGTTGGCCTCTGGTACAGTTTTGACTATCTGTTGTTTTACCGGATAATTCATCTTTTCCACCTGGCCACTGGCCTGGGGCCAATCCAGTGTGTGTAGGTGCCAGTTGATTTGGAGATTATTGCAAAGTTGCTGTGCAATACTTGCTAGGAAACGTGGTCCTCAGTCAGAGGAGATGTCTAAAGGCACTCTGAACCAGGGCATTATATTGTTTACCAAAATGTTGAAAACTTTGGCTTTATTTGTTTGGGTTGGGAATGCCTCAGGTCATGCTGAGAAGGTATCAGTTAAAGGCAGAAGGTATTTCTACCCCCCTTTTCTTGGCAATTCAGAAAAGTCAACTTGCCAGTGCTGTCCAGGATATTGTCCCTTGTCTACTGTGCCAAGCTCAACTCTAGTCCTGGTTTGTGGATTGGCTCTAAGACGTTATTTCATACCCTTGGGTTACCTGCTTTACACTAGAGTACAGGTTGCATCTTACTGTTGTCCTTATCAAATAATTATGTAAGGCATCCCCTTCCCAGTGTACACAATTATGTTCATCTTTAATTAATTTCCATGATGCTCTTTCTGGAATAACTGTCTATCCCTGAGGAGCTGAAAAAACATAATGTTTTCATTCTGCTTTCAAATTCTTTGTTAATTCTAGATCTTTCTGATTATACGGCATACATCATTGTCATATTGTTCCTTACCTTTGGGCATTAGTGCCTGAATCTCAGCATGGCTTTGTTCTGCTGCTCTTTTTGCAACCTGTTACCTCTTTTGGGGTCGGTTTCCCCTTTCTGATGTCCTTTTCAGTGCAGAATTGCAACCTCTTGAGGCAGTAGTACTGCCTGCAGCAATTTTAAGATTTCTTCTGAATGCTTCAACTGCTTTCCTTGAGCTGTCAATAGTCCTTTATCTTTCTAAACTGCTTTATGGGCGTCTATTACTCTAAAGGCATTCTTGGAATCTGTTCATCTATTGATCCTTTTTCCTCAGCCTGGTCAGAGGGTACGGGTTAAAGTGATTATCTCTGTCTTCTGAGCTGACTTGTGCAGGGCTTCTATCCCCTATTGCTCCGTGCTAATTGTATATCCTGATTTTCACTGATCTGCTCTTACAAAGCCACTCCCATCTGTGTACTGAGATTCTGCTCTTGGAATTGGGGTTTCTTTAAGATCTGGGCAGCTGGAATAAAGTGGACTGAATGGTTTTGATCCAGTCATGCTACAAAGGCTCCTTGTCTGTCTAGTGAGTAGCTGGGAATGCTGCTGGATGAACTAGAGAAGAGATTTGTTTTGTAATGCTGCGTTGTTCCACCAAAATTACCTGATATTTAAGGAATCTGGAGGGTGAAAGCCAATGCCCACCCTTTTGGTCAAGAATTGCTGCTACTGGATGTGAGATAAACACAATTATTTGTTGACCTAGAGTGAATTTCCAGGCTCCTTGGATGTCTGAAACAAGAGCAGCAACTGCTTACAGTCAGGCTGTCCCCTACTGACTGCATCCAGTTGTTTGGAAAATGATGCTATTGCTCTCTTCTATGGGCCAACTGTTTGAGCTAGTGCATCTAATGCCATCCCTTGCCTCTCCTAAGAGAAAAGCTGAAAGGCTTCCCAGACATCTGTCCAGCCCAGAGCAGGTGCTCTTTTCAAGTCCTCCTTCAGCTTGTGAAAGGCTTTCTTACTTTGGGGTGTCCATTTCAGGTCTCTGGGATTGTCTTCTAAGAGCTGCTACAGTGGCTTAACCAGCAGTCCACAGCCACTACCACAGTTAATACAGCATCCAGTCACTCCTAGAAAGGTTCTCAGTTCTTTGGCATTAGTAGGGAGTGGGGTTCCGTGGGTGGTCCCTTTGCCGTCCTGTCTTAGTCCCTGCTGCGCTTGGGATATTTTGTAGCCTCGGTAAATGACTTCCTGTTTGATTATTTGAGCTTGATTTCTGGATGCCTTGTATCCACTTAGTCCCAGGTCATTTCATAGGCTTACTGTCCATTCCAGTCTTTTTAAGTTTCAGTGGCTAAAAGTAGATCATCTACCTATTGTAACACAATTCCATTTGTGGACGGGCTTACCCAACTTTCAAGGTCCTCAGCAAAGTGTTTTCCAAATGTGGTTGGACTATTGTTGAATCCCTGTGGCCCTACAGTCCAGGTAAATTGACTTGTCCTTTCAGTCTCTGGGTTTCCCCATTCAAAGGCAAACCGGTTTTGGCTGCCAGGGTCAAAGGGTATACAGAAGAAAGCATCCTTGAGATCTGAAATGGTAAACCATCCATATTCATCTTTTAGTTTGCTTAGCAAAGCATATGGATTTGCAACCACTGGGTGGAGATCTCCAGCTATTTTGTTAATAGCCTGTAGGTATTGAACCAGACTGTAGCTCAAACCATCAGGCTTTTGTATGGGTAAAATGGGTGTATTCTATTCAGATTCACATTCCAGTAACAACCCAAATTTTAGACAATTGTCTATGATAGGCTTAACAATTTTAATGTTTTCCACCTTAAGTGGATATTGTTTAATTCTTATTGGTCATGTTCCAGGTTTAAGTCTAATGATTACAGCTTGTGCTGCTTTGGCCTTACCAGGGGTCCCATTCACCCAGACTTTAAGACAAAGCTGACTAAGAACTTCTTCTGTGTCTCTTCTGATTTGGACAAAGCTGTAATGAGAGCTAGACTTAGAACACGATTATTTGTTGGTCATTGACTTTGATCTGAACTCCTCCAGGGCTAAACTACATTTCAGCCTGTTGGAACCTGTTACAACATTCTCATGTCTCCAACAAATCCTTCCAATGAGGTGTTTTGGCGGCGTAGGCATATATAGGAACTGATGTATTCCTACTGTGTTTCCCAGTTCATAAGATCATGGTTTTAGAAAGGATACCTTCTGCTGTTGACTTGTGGCTCCAATAACATTCGCAACTTTACCAGGATCAATTTCTTCCAACTTTAATACAGAATGTGTTGCAGCCGCATTCACCAGACATTTCATTTTCCTCACCTTTTCCCCCAGTTCTCTTTTGACCAGAGGGTTTTCTGGGGGGATGCCCTCCAGCCAACCTTTGCATTGATTCAGTTCTTCAACCACCTTGGCTTTGAGTTGCAGGCAGTCTCTCTTCCAATGCCTTTCTTTCTTACAGAAAGGCACATTGAGTGGTCCAGAGTTTAGGGATATGTTTCTGCCCACCCCAGCCATTTCTTTGTCCTGAGTGTAAGGAGTAAAAAGTTGTCCATTTTTAAAAGGTTTAGAGTCAACAAGTTAAACCAATTGCTACTAAGTTAGAGCTTTAATTACTTATTGTTAATAGCTTCATTTTGCAATTACCTGTTGTTAAGAGTGTTATTCTTTAATTACCTGTTGTTAATAGTTTAATTGTTAGAAATCCCCCTCTGTCGGGTATCACCCCTGCTGCTTCCTGGAAAATGGCACCCGGGACTGTGAGGAGGGAGTGACATCAGAGCTTGGATGCAAATGTAGAAACACTTGGCCAAGTCCAGCAAACAAACACCCCTCAAACAACGAGCCAGCACTGAATTAAACAATCTAAGTGATGTCTAAGGGTAAGCAACTGAATCCAGGGTGTGCTAAGACCTTTGAACCTCTCACCCTAACCCAGAGATGTCAGCTAGAAAGAAGACCTCAAATGTTAAATCGAAAATGGGAATCTCCTGGTGCTCTGGCGAGGGCGGAAGCCCCGGCTCTGCCTGCACACCAGGGGACAGAGCTGCATCCTCCTCCTCCCTGCCACTCCTGGGAGCAGTGGCGGCGGCATGCGCACGACCCATCGAGCCCCCACCCAAGCTGACCTTAATAAAGGCACTAAAAAGGAGAAAAGATCTCCTGCCCTTTTCATTTATTCCAGCAAGACCTCCCAGCTGATTCCAATTTCTCCTACTCCCTTCTGGCTTGGATGGCCCTGTTCAGAAGGTCTTGTAGGATTCCCGCAGATCTGGGCTGTTGCCATGGCTCTGGTCTTCTCTCTTTCAGTCTTTCAAGCCTGGAGGCAATGTGCCAGCCCATCATGCTCTGACCTGGAAAATCAAGCCCAGTTTCCCCAAAGAGCTCAAGAATTAGGGACATCTTCTGGATCCAGCGAACCAGTATCCCAAGAATAGCACCAGGAGACACTAAAGACGACATCACCGCTCAGCGCTGCTGGAAGTCCTGGCACAGCTGATGGTGGGCACAGTTCTTGTGGCTTCAGCCCTCTCCCTGCCTGTCCTGTAGACGCTCCCTCCCTCTAGCCCTCATACACTGCCCATCCCCTTTTTCCCTCCCAGCTCATCCCTTTGCTTTGCCTTCCATTAATGAACAGTTTGGCTTCTTCACTTTGCCTGCATCCCTGTGGAGCTGAAGCAAACCCGGGGCCCTGGGACACACAGGCCCCTGCTGCTGTTCTCTGCCACGCTGTGTTTTGTGCACAGAGCCAGAGGAACGAGGGCAGGTCAGGCTGGAAAGGTCCCTGTGCTGAAGGTGAAGTTCCAGAGCACCATGCACTTCCAGATCTTGCTGAGCACCTGGGAGTCCCTGGATTTTGGAAGAGGCAACCTGAGTATGCTCTGAAGCCAGCTTTGAGGGATTCCATGGCAAGCATCCACGGAGGGCAAAGGAGCTTGGAATGTTGGAAGTTTTCAAGAATAGTTTCCTGAAAGCACAGCAGTGCTCCATCCCTGCACAGGATGAGGAAGAGGGCAGCAGCAGAGAGCATCCGGGCTTAGCAGGGAGCTCTGGCTGTGCCTGAGGGCAAATGAAGCAGCAGCACGGTGCCCGAGACTTGGACACGTGGCTGTGCCAGTTCCCGCAGTGCTGTCAGGCAGTGCCGGGATCCCAGCTGTGCTTCTGCTCCCCACAAGTGAGGAACGGCAGCCCCAGGCTCAGAGCCAGCCAGAAAGCCAACCAAGGGAGAGCAGAGGGAGGGCATCCTTCCAGTCTCTCTTGGACATGGCCGCAAAACAGCGCCCACTGCTTCTTCCTCCGCCTGCGTTTGGGCTGTGCTGGTGGCAGAACCAGCCAGGTTGGGCTCTGTGTTCCAAAGCCTGTTGGGAGCGGGCATGAAAAGCTCTGCGTGCACAGCAGAGAGTCCTGGAAGGTACTGGCAAGAGCATCCTGCAGGAAGAGGGCTCTGGTCCCTGGCCGAGAACAGCCTGGTTTTGGTGCCGTGAGCGCAGGCAGGAGTTGAGGCAGGTGAAGAGGCAGCGGGCAGCTTGTGTTTCTGGAGGGCCTGGGGCTGCACCTCTGAACCTGCACCTGGAAACTCACATGGGGGAACACGGGCTAGAGCTGGAGTGCCTGTCCTGAAAGGACCTAAAGTCATTCAGCCTTACCACCAAAGGCCAAGGGCCGTTTGGCCACTTTCCCTTCCACAGTGCACGCTTGGGCAAGGGGCTGAGAGCAAGCAGCCTTTTTGCCCTCTTCCCGGTTGGCCTGAAGACACTCTGCACCGAGAGAAAGCTCCTGGACAGCCAGCTATCCAACAACAGCAATTTAATGTTCCTCTAGTGGGTGAAGAGAAAGGAAGTGCTGGCAGAGGAGAGGTGTTCCCCGCAGGCTCAGGTGGCCCCAGCAGACGCAGCCTCCCGGATCAGTTCTCCGCAGCGCCGCGGCAGGACACTCAGCCGCGGCCACACAGGAAAGGCCGCGACTGCCAGAGGCGGAGCAGTTGGTCTCGCATCTTCTGCAGTCGGGAGGAGGGAACGCTCTGTACAGCTAAAAGGATGTACAGAGCTTGAAGCGCCAGGCATGAGATGGCTGGGCTGGAGTCATCCGTCATGTCCTGAAGGGCTGCAGAGAGAGAAACAGAGGCACAGTCAGAGGCTGGATCTGCGCACAGCTGGGGAGAGCCTCCAGCCTCGTCCATGCCACAGCCTGGAGGAGGCAGCCTGGAGGAAGCAGGAGACAAGAGGGACGAGCTGGCAGCTGCTGGCCAGGAATGTCCCGCAGGCCCCTGCAAGGTGTCTGTGCTGTGGCCACGCTGCCCTTGGGGCAGGCAGGGAGCGGAGCCGTGGGCGGGCGGGCCAGGGAACGCAGGTGCCAGCGGCAGCCCCCGGCGAGAGCCCGCGGGCCTCACTCACCCCTGCAGATGATGCGGAACTCCGTCTGCTGCCCTGTCAGGTAGCGCCCGGCCATCCCTGGCGAACACAGAGCGTGTCCTGCCTTCAGAGCCACAGCTGCCGCACACGGCCGCTGCCAGCCCTGAGGCCACACGCCCTGCTGGCCCGGCAGGGCTCAGCCCGGGCCCCTGGCGCACGCTGCCGCCCCAGGGCACGGCTGCCAGAGGGCGGCAGCAGCAATGCCCAGGCCAGCGGGGGCTGCACTTGCCCGCGCCCGGATCCTGCTGCCGGGACAGACAGCAGGCGGGGCTGGGGCCGAGCTGCGGCGGGGCGGGGCGGGGCGGGGCAGGGCGGGGCGGGAGCCGGGCTTGGGGCTCACCCATGAACCTGACGGCCGCCTCTCGCAGGGGCTCCTGTGCGCTCCGCAGGTACGGCAGAGCCTGGCGCAGGCGCTCGGCCGCTCGGCTCCTGTCCTCTGCCAGCTGCAGAGAGCGGCAGGGCACGGAGGGAAAGGGTTGATGTGGGCCCTGCCCCTGGGCCGGGCGCCACCTACGGCCGGCACTGCTCGCCCCCCGCCCACAGAGCCCTGAGGCCCGGCCAGCAGCCGCAGGCGCCGGGGCAGGCGGCTTCTCCAGGCATCGGGCTGGGCATTCCAGCCTGTCCTTACCAAGCACTCGGCAAATCTCCACATCTGATCCGTCTTCAGCAGCTGCTTGAGATCCTTCCTCTTCAGGAACCTAACTGCAGAAAGCAGTGTTTCCCGAGAGGCCTGCAGAGCAGCAGAGACCCAGAGATGGCACCGCAGCCCAGGGCACAGGACCCGCATCTCTGTGCCAAGGCCAGGAGGAGGCTGGAGCCCCTCAGGTGCCAGGGGCTGGGGAGACAGCTGAGCCCCCTCCCATGGGGACACCCAGGAGGCCTCACCTGTGCCACACGCCCGTTCTCATCGTGGCACTGGAAGAAGAGTGGGAGCAGGCTCTGGCTCACGTGCTTCTTCAGGGCCTTTTCTCCCTTTGCCACTACCAGCGTGATCACGTCTTGGAAGAGGCCAATGGAGAGCAGCCGCACAAGGCTCTTGTCCTGTTGGAAAGGAAGCAAAAGCCCTCCACATCAGCTGCTCCAGGCCCCCCTGTGCCCAGGCCCAAGGCGCCACCCGAGTGCCCGTGGCTGGGGGCACAGAGCCTCACATTGTCAAAGAGGTGCCAGAGCGCCTCAGCCAGCTGCAGGGCCATGGGGCTGGCTATTGCCAGGTCTTTCTGCAGCGGCAGGAAGCTGAGCACAACGAGGCTCATCTCAACGATGTCTTCATCTCTATCCCACAGTAGCTTCCCAAGGCTTTCAGTCAGGCTGTACATGCTTGGATCCTGTGTGCAAAACAAGGCTGGGCAACCCCATGCTGCTGCTGCTGCTGCTGCTGCTGCTGCTGCTGCTGCTGCTGCTGCTGCTGCTGCTGCTGCTGCAGGGCTCAGAGGCCGAAGGCCTGTCCCAAAGCACTCAGGCAGCTGAACAGCGACCCTGGAGAGCTGGGAGCAGCTGGCACAGCTGCCAAAGCCCAGCTAAGCCCAAGGGGCTGCTTGCCCCAGCCCCACGCTGGCAGCACAGCTTCAGCTGCTGCCTCCTTCTCACCATCGAGGTGAGCCCCACGAGGCCTCGCAGCGCCACGCGACGCATCTGCCTGGACTCGCTCTGCAGGTGCCTTGTCAAGATCTCCAGGACTTTTTCACCGCATTGGCTCAAGTCCAGGCAATCCAGGACCTGAAAGGCACAGAGCAGGCACAGAGGTGCCCAGCTGGCAGGAGCTCAGAAGGGCACAGGGCCGAGCCAAGGCAGCAGCAAAGGGCTTGGTGCAGCGTCCCAGGCAGCTGCGGCTACGAGAGGGCAGAGGGCTGGGAGGCAGCTCAGCCAGGCAGCGCTGGCCACGGGGCTCACCTCCACCAGGAAGGCCAGGGCGGGCAGTTCCCAGTCTGAAATGCCTTGGCTGAGCAGGTCAAAGAGGCGGGATGCCATGTCGCAACACCAGATGATGGAGACATGGCGCATCTCCCTGGCAGGGAGAAAAAGGCACCATTGCTCCTGGGCCGGGCGGGCAAAGCTCTCCCAGGGCTGACTGGCAGAGCTCTGGTCTGCTCCCGAGCAGCCCGGGGGCGCTTTGGGAGGCGGCCATTCCCGGGCACCCTCCTGTGCCGGCCTTTTCCAGTCTGCTCATCCCTCCCTCGGTGACAAGGCCCTGCCGCCCATGACCACGGGGACTGTGTGGGGCGTTGCGGGCACAAAGGAGAGGGGCGGTGGGGAGAACGAGGTCTCACCTGGCCAGCAGACCCACTGCGCAGTGGTGGGTGTCGGCACAGAGCAGCGTGTCCCAGGCGCGCTTGCGTTCCATGGACAGCACCGCGTGCTCATAGCGCATTTGGCAGAGCAGGGCCTTCAGGGTCTGCAGGGCAAAGCTGTGTGCAAAGCAAAGGCCAGGTCACGCTGGGAGCCCCGGCTCCTGCCCTGGGGGCATGGCAGGGATGGGGAGGCTGGGAGGACTGGCATGGAGCACCTGTTGGGCTTGGCGGAGAGGCCGTGTTGCTCCTGGCATCCCTTCCAGAAGGTCTCAACCTCTTCTGGCATCTCCTGCATGCTGATGTACGCTTGGAAGAGCAGACTCAGAAAGAGACTGGGGAAATACTCCAGCACGACAGGCGAGCGCCAGGCCAGATTGAAGACTCTCCACAGCGCCACGGTTGCCTGCAAGAAATAAAAGAGCCAGAGACAAGGCTCAGTGGCCAAGACATGCACGTGGCAGGGCCCGAGCATGCGAGGGAGAGGCTGGGGGAGACAAGGGGGGGAAACAGCCGGCCTGGTGCCCCTGAAGCCTGCCCCTAAGGCAGGATTCAGCGCGGTCTCTGAGGCAGAAGGATGCAGCTGGCGGGAGGACAGAGAGCTGGCTGCTGGAGTGCTGGCCTAGGGGCTGGCAAAGGCCAGCTCCAGAAACTCACAGCCAGGGCAAAGACTCCTGCGTCATCCCCATCGGAGGTGGACACGCTGCTCACTGGCCAGGCGCTCAGCACATCGAGGAGTAGCTGCAGCGCCAGCTCCGCAGTCCTGCTCGAGGACATGATGGTTGCCCACATGGTGGCGGCAGCTCTGTGGGGTCAGAGCTCTGTGTCAGGGCTGTCTCGGCCACAGCGCCGTGGCCTGGGCAGCTGCAGGGGCCCGCGCTGGCCCTGAGCCCTGCCTCTGCCCACTGCCCCTGGCCGGCAGCGGCCAGCCAGCCCACGTGGGTACAGGGGCCCCGAGGGGCAGGGAGGGAGCATGGCACCAGGCTCAGGAGCTGCCATGGCCGCACTGGAAAACAGAGGAGCCGGAGGATCCTGCAACTCCCTGCCTGTCTGGCAGTCAGCAGGGACAGGCTCTACAGGGTGACGGGCCGGTGAAGCCCAAGCCCTCAAGGCACGTGGGGCTGCCCCACCTGTCACACGATGGGGCCCAGCGCAAGAGGGTGATCAGCACGTCACTGGGGTATTCCTCGGTCAGCTCCAGAAGGGCCTTGTCCAGCCTGTGCCCAGCAGCCTCATTGGCCGTGAGCCACTGGTGGATGTCCCTCACCATGGTGGGCACCTGCAGAAGGCACGGGCAGACTGGCAGAGGTGCCAGAGCAGCAACTTCCCCTGAGAAGTGCTTCCCTTCCAAACGCATCGGGCCGGGCCTCAAAGGCCGAGGGAGGCTGGCAGACCTGGCTCGAGGCGCCGCACCACTGCTGGGGCCAATGAGCCCTTGCCCCAGGCTGCTTACTTGCGCTGGATTGGAGACACCCTTCTCCACAAGCAAATCCAGCATGGCAGCACCGGTCTCGGCATCGAGGAACGGAAGGTTCTCCAAGATGCCCGTGCCCGCACCGGCGGTCTCTTCCTGCCAAAGGCACGTGATGAATTCACAGAGGGTCCGCAGGAGAAGGGCAGCAAGGGAGGGAGAATCCATGGAGCGCTCCAAGCCTGCTGCTTGGCTGAGCAGTGCCAGCAGGCCCAGCCCAGGTGGGGATGGCTGCAGGTACCTGCGCCGTTCTGCCGAAGCGGCCACAGGTGGCTTCCTGTTCCTCTGTCGGGTCCTTGGCTGCATCTGGCAAAGAGCAAGCGCAGCCAGAGCTGAGGGGCTGCGGGAGAGGCCAGAGAACACAGCCCAGCCCTGCACCGCCCAGGCTGGGAGAGCCTCAGGATGCCCCGGGCGATGGAGCACGGCTGCCAGGTGCTCCAGCCCAGCTTCTGTCCTATCCATGGACAGGACAGGACAGGGATGGGATGGGATGGCATGGCATGGCATGGCATGGCATGGCATGGCATGGCATGGCATGGCATGGCATGGCATGGCATGGCATGGGGCCAGGCCGGCTGCAGGCACCGGCCCTCCGGCCCGGCTCTGCCACTCACCGTCCTGCAGCGGCTGCAACTGCTCCGGCTCTGCAGGCTGCTGTGCTGGGGCAGCTGCAGGGCCTTTGCTTTTCTTGCCCCGCAGCCCCTTGAACAGGCTGAGCACTCTGCCTGCCATCCCGCTCTCTGACCTCGAGGGCACTTTCAAATGCCTCGGCCAAGGCCAGAGTCAGCGAATGCTGCAGTTGTGCCTTGCGGGCACCTGCAACAGAGGAGCCTCAGGAAGGCTACAGGACAGCAAGTCCTGCACTCGAGGTCTCCTGTCACAATGACAGGAGACACCTGGTGAACGATGGAGGTCACCAAGTCCCACGGCCTGGCCACGAGGGCACCGGCCGCAGGGATGGGAGATGACTCAGAAGAGCTCCAAGTCACCGAATCCCGAGGTCTGCCTGTGAGGCCAGCCACAGGAGGAACGCCTCGGAAGAGCTCCGGGTCAGCAACCAACGAGCTGGCTGTGTGGGGACACCTCACAGCACCGCTCTGTCACCTCCTGTCCCGTCGCGTGCACCGAGCACTGTGGCACGGCTGCGCCGTGCCAGCCCCTATGTCAGCGTGTGTCACAAAGCGCTGCTCAGACACGCTGTCCCTTTCAGTTCCACGGTCACCCCGCTGCACCGTGTCACAAAGGGACATGCTGCCACGTGCCCCAGGGCCACCCCCTCCCCACCCTAGGTGCCCCCGCTTGGAAGGAATCCATTGCCCCGAGTGTCTAACACAGCCCTGGAAACACCACGACCTGCCAAGTGCTCGGGGAAGGACTCTCCACGGTGCCCACACAGCCCAGCTCGGTGCCGGCCCTGGAGCAGAGCAGCTTCCAGCAAGCAAGAGGCAAACGCCTCTTGCCAAGAGTTCAAAGACAGCAGAAAGGGAAGATGGCATCAATGTGTGCATAAAGGCCTTTGAATTCACAGCTCTCTGAGAGGCATTTGGGGCTCTCGGCTGGACAGAGATCATCCCTCTCTTTCCCGTGCTGAAAGGGGCGGGACACACCCTGCCGCCACTGGTGCTTGGCTTGGTCTCTGCAGACCCAGGCAGATGCCAAAGCTGCTCCTCACAGCCTTCTCCCTTCCCACGTCCCTCTGCCAAGTGCAAGGGGCCTCAAGGACGAAAGGGGGGCAGGGAGCCAAAGGGAGACAGCCTGCACCTACCTCACTGGGGGCTCCTGGGGAAGCACTTTGCTTGAGAAGCAAGCCCCTCTCTTCCAAAGGCATTTCCCCAAGTGTCTCCATTTCCCCAAATATGTGCATTTCCCGGCCAACACCAACACACACTTAGGAAACCCTGGCAAGGCTGAATTACTTCTGCACCTTGTAGCACAGGCACTGCACAGATCGAGCTCACCTTCCTTCTCCCGAGTCTGTTTCCTCGTGTCCCTTGTGGCGCGCAGCCCCAGGCCCCCTAGAAACAAGAGGTGTCCGCTGCCCATTCAAGTGCCTGAACTCCTGCCTGCGCTCACGGCAGCAAAACCAGGCTGTTCCCAGCCAGGGAGCGGAGCCCTGTTCCCACAGGAGGCTCTCGTGAGCCCCTTCCCCACTGTGCACGCAGCACTTTTGCCTGCCTGCCCAGAACGCTCTTGGCACAGCAGAGCACAAGCTGGCCGGCTCTGGGCTCAGCACAGCCCAGACACAGGCGCAGGAAGACACAGCGGCTGTTTTGCAGCCGTGCCCCAGAGGGACAGGAAGGGGCCCCTGCCTCTGGTCTCACTTGGTTGGGTTTCTGACTGGGTCTGAGGCAGTGGCTGCCTGATTCCCCGCTTCTGGGGAGACCAGAGCCGCCGGAAGCGCGCCCAGCGTGCAGGCACTGCCTGACAGCGCTGCGGCCGCTGGGACGGTCGCGCTCCCGAGTCGCAGCCACTCCGTGTGACTGTGGTCACAAGGGTTTTCAGGATGAAGAAGAGATGAGAATGTTGACTCCATGATCAGAAGGGTTGATTTATTATTTTGTGATATATGTTACATTAAGACTATACTAAAAAGAAATAGAAAGGAAAAGGTTTCTTCAGAAGCTTGCTAAGCTAAGAATAGACAAGAATGAATAACAAAGATCTGTGTCTCAGACAGAGCAAGAGCCAGCTCTGCCATGAGTGGTCAGGAAATCCAAACATCCACAGGAGACCAATCCCAGGTCTACCTGTTGCATTCCACAGCAGCAGTAAACCACTGTTTACTTTTGGTTGATGAAACTGCAGCTTCTCACAAAGAAAAATCCTAAGAAAGGATTTTTCATGAAAGATGTCTGCGATAGGGAACATAGGAATAAGTAACTAGAAATATAGAGGGGGGAGGAGAACATCTAATTCAAGCAGATACGAGATTCACTTAAATCTAAGGGTTTTGTTTGCAGGACTGGATTCTTGAACGCTCCCACAACCCGTATATCCCAGTTTTTTTTAGAAAAAGCAGCCAATCATCAATCAGATCAGCAACTCTCAAGGAATCTTACAATAATGAGATCCAAGTGGCAATGGTACCTCTATGTGATCTTATTTTCCAGATTAATCAGCAGAGGGCAGACTGATACAGAATACTACCCGTACCAGCCATTTAAGTGGGTTCTACGCCACCTTTCAGACAAAATTGTTATCAAAGAAACTATTACATCAACCGACCCATCTTTTGAATTTAGATTAAAGGACATTTTTCCCCTATGACTGGGGTTTCCTCGTTTTGGAGAACAAGCACGGCACCAAACCTATTGGTGTCCTGCTTCTAACCCAGGCAAAAGTTACTGTAATTATCCTGGATACAGGTACTGTGGATATTGGGGTTGTGAGACTATTGTAACAAGTAATAGATGGCAACCACAGCAACCTGATAAGTTCCTGCAAGTCAAGTACGCTCCCCGTGGCTGTCGCGAACCACTGTTCGATAGTAGCAAACAGATATATACGCCCCGGGATGGGAGAAAGCACACTTGCACGGGTTATACCATGACAATTCTGCAACCAACCCATAAGAGTTGAGCCACGGGAAGAGTATGGTCGGTATTTGGTCACACCTTTCGCAATATTTGGGTGAACATACAAATTGTCCGACTTTTACCATCGATACCCTGACCAATTGGACCCAATCCAATTGTTACAACAGGTGGGCCCAAAAAGGGAGCAACGGCTAGTCACAACGTTACTTTTAATAATCCCTTAGAGACTTCAGCTTTTTACGATCCGTTTCTTAGTGTATTAAATGCTACCTTTTTATCACTGAATCAATCTAACCCAAACCTTAGGAAATCATGCTGGCTATGTTATGATGTGAAGCCCCCCTTTTATGAAGGTATCACCCTTAATAACCCCTTTAACTACTCAACAACAGAGAATCCACACCAGTGCAGGTGGGACACTCCCCGGAGAGGAACTACCCTAAGTCAGGTCACAGGCCAAGGCAAATGTTTCGGTAATGCAGCCTCAGCAAGGCGGATGGGCAATTTCTGCACCAAATTTATCATGCCTAAGAGTAAGAACTATAAATGGGCAATTCCGGCCACATCAGGAATGTGGGTTTGCCAGTGATCTGCGGTAAGCCCCTGTATACTCCTTCATAGATTCGATAATGCTAACGACTTTTGTATTCAAGTTTTAATCGTCCCAAAGGTCCTGTACCACAAGGAAGAGGAGATGTATCACCCCTTAGAAGAACCAGACTGAATCCAAAAAAGGGAGGTAATAACGGGAATAACCATAGCAATGCTCCTCGGTTTAGGTGCTACCGGCGCAGCCACAGGTATCTCAGCCCTTGCAACTCAACAGCAAGGGCTCTCCCAACTACAGATGACTATCGATGAGGACCTACAGAGAATAGAGAAATCAATTTCCTTCCTCAAAAAATCTCTCTCTTCACTTTCAGAAGTCACCCTGCAGAACAGACGAGGGTTAGACCTCTTGTTCATGCAGCAAGGAGGGCTATGTGCCGCTCTAAGAGAAGAGTGTTGTTTTTACACGGACCATACCGGAGTGGTCCGAGACTCAATGGCTGAATTGAGGGAAAGGCTGGCACAAAGGAAGAGAGAAAGAGAGGCCCAACAAGGATGGTTCGAGTATTGGTTCAACCAATCCCCATGGTTAACCACCCTACTCTCTACAATAGTAGGACCAGCAATTATGATAATTCTTGGGCTAACTTTTGGACCCTGCATATTTAATACAATACTTAAGATAGTGAAAGGAAGGTTAGAGGTAGCCCATCTCATTTTAATCAAGACCAAATATGAACCGGTAGAAAATCTAGAATTGGGAGAGGAAGCCACCTTGAGTCAACTTGCATTAAGACGATTTGATGAACAAAATAGGTAAAAGAAAAAGGGGGGAATTGTAATGAGTTAATGTCTTAGTTTGTTCATCAAGTTGCTAAAAAGACTATAAGAGGGGGGAAAAGCCAAAAATAAAAAAAACCCCACAAGGATAGATGTAACCAGCTAATATGTTGCAAGATGAATATAATGGGCTAATATATTGCAAAAAAAATGTCCTAAGGCTTAAACCGCAAACTGTCAGAAGCTAATATGTTGAAAGGCTAACTAAGCAAATGTGTAACTATATGTAGCTATATGCCTATATATGGTCAAAGCTATTGTAAGACCTCGAGGAAGAGGACGGGAGCCTTCATCCAGACGACCACCAGAAGGCAGAATAAGACCCCCTAGCAACTATCGGCACAGACGCAGAGAACACTGGAGGGACACCCAACAACAACAGATAAAAAGGAGGACTGAACTGCGGAGTGGTGTGGGCCGAAGGAGGAGCGGTGACTCCCCGGCTACACCCAGGGCTCCCAGGTGGGTGCAAGCCTTTTGTTGGCTTCACTCAGTGCTGTAATTTGCCTATTATCGCTTGCACTATCAATTAATAAATTACATTTAATTTGGACTCACTTGTCGGTGGTTGGTTCCTCACTGCAACTTATAACAGTTCTGCCCCCGTTGCCTCCTCCCTCCTTTTTAATGTCAATCTCACTGCCTCCTTCCCTGGTTCCCTGAAAACTGCCTTGTCATCCCCTCAACCCCTCCCCTGTGTCCTGCCTGTCACTCCGCAGCCCATCCCTTCCCTCCAGAAACTTCTCCCAAGGGTGTCGAGTGATAGGCTCAGGCACCGGGGCCCCTCCCCCGGTTTACTCCCATTGGTTCGCCTACATGTCTGTTTCCCTGCTCCCCACGCCCTCCTGGAATTCCATTGGCAGATGGGCCATCCCCTCCCCTGTTCACTCTGCCCTTTATAACACCTTGCACAGCCCAGTTCTCTGTCTCCAGTTCTTTGGATGCCCTGGGTTGCAGATCTCCTTGGAGCTCTCTAATAAAGCTGGACTTTGCCCCCAGCTGGAGTCCCCTCTCCTTCTCCTACCAGCGTGGCTTCGGTGTCTCGTCCGCAGCAGGCGAAAGCCTCAGCCGCTCTCGCGGCCTCCCGAGGAGCGGGAGAGTGTCCCCGCCGCTCGCTGTGCCAGGGCAAGCCGGGGACTGCGAGCGCCCCCTCGGAGGGGCACAGCCACAGCTGCTGCTCCAGCCGGGCTTTCTGTGCAGATACTCGATAACCACTCAGTCCAGGAACATTCAAAAGCTTCACTGCCCGCTCAAAACATTCTTTAGTAGTGTCAGTAGCAATTAACAAACCATCTGCATGCTGTAGGAGTGTTCCTTCCCCAGGCAGTGATTGCCATAGCTCTAATTCTTCAGCCGACTGACTCCCAAAAACTGGGAATGTTTTTGAACCCCTGAGGTAATCCTGCCCACCTAAGTTGGTTTTTCCTGCCTGTGCTAGGTTCTCCCATTCAAAAGCAAATATATTTTCACTTCTGCAAGTGGCAGGCAGAAGAAAGCATCTTTCACATCTATCACTGGAAACCAAATTAAATCATCTCAAAGCTTAGCTAGTAAGGTAGTCGGGCATAAATCATTAATTGCCTGTAAATCTGGCACTAGTTTCTAAGTTCCATTAGGTTTCTTGATTGCCAATCTAGGAATATTAAATTTGGACTCCCATTCTTCCAATAATCCTAATGTCAGGAATTTAGTGATTGTTGCCTGTATTCCTTTCCTATCTTCTAATCTTAAAGGCTATTGCTTTCTGACTGCTGGCCTAACTCTTGTCTGTAGCTCGATTTTTACAGGGTCTGCTCATTTTGATTTTCCTGACCTATCGGTATCCCCTACTCTTGGGTACACCTGATTCAACACTTGCTCTAAAGAGTTCTTATTGTTTGTTGGTCTTGTGAAAATTGTCTGTCCTAATGCTAAAACCAATTTGTCTTCAGGTACCTTAAATTTCATTTCTCTTTTTTTAAGCTGAACTGTCGCTTCGAAATTTTCCAGCAAATCCCTGCCTAGCGCAGATTTGGGTGAGTTTGGTAAATCAAGAAACTGATGTATTCTCATTTTTTTCTCAATTTTACATTTAAGCAGTTTAAGAAGAATGCATTGTTCTGGCTGGCCAGTGGCTCCTCTTGCTTGAAGACAGTTTTCACTTTTGGGTATCAATGCTTGATTCAAGAGTGAAAATGTGTCTCCAGTATTTCCTAAAAATTCAACTTCTTTCTCATTCTTCAGCTGTATTTTAACCAGTGGGCCTGCTAGGGTAAGATCTGCCAGTCTTGGTCATTTCTTATCATCTAGAGTGGCTACAAGAGTTTTGTGTACTGTGTCTGCTAACTCTGGGCACTGGCATTTCCAGTGTCCTTTCTTACAATATGCACATTGATTTGGCCCCAGCTTGGCCTGTGGCTGGTTTGAACCTCCTCTGCCTCTGGAATTTTGGCCCCTGCCTCTGCTTCATCCCCGCCCACGTCCTCTCCCTGGAGCTGATCCAGAGCTGCCACTGTGGCTGCAGGGAGTTCTTTTTCTTTTTCTCTGTCTTTATTATCATACAACTTCTATGCTTTTTCATTAATGCCTTTAAGTCTCTCTTTACAGGCTCTTTCAGCTTCTGAAGTTCCTGCCTGGCATCTGGGCTAGATTGCCCAAACCTCAGGGAAAGGAACTGCTGCTTTCCCATATCCGACCAGGGATCCAGGGCTGTGCGTTTCTGTGCAGCTGCTCAGAGCCTGTTCACAAAGTCAGTGGGTGACTCATGCTGTCCCTGTGTAACATTTTATATTACTGACCAATTCATTGCTTCTGGAATGGCATTTTTAATTCAAATTTGACTAGTTCCTGGTATCTGGCTACCATTGCACAGCTGCCTGCATCATTCGGGTCCCACAAAGGGTTTACAGTAGGAAACAGCTGGTCCCCTGTACCTTGTCAGGCTCCACTAGCAATTTGTCCCTGCACATGGGCTCTGGCTACCTTTATCACCAACTCTTTTGCTGGTTTTCTTAGCTCTGTCAGCATGAAATCAGCATCACCTCAGTCTGGGTCTCGATTCTTGACTATGAACTCAAATCTTTTTGCTACTTTGCTGGGGTTTTCTCTAGAAATTTTAACTTTTTCCTGCCAACTCTTCAGATCACTAGTAGAAAAGCAGAAATTCACCCACATGGCTTCTCCTTGGGGACCCACTACTTGCCTTAAAGGGGTGACTAAAGGCAAAGCTTTCCTGGTTTTATTCCTTGTGTTGGTTGTCACTGGGGTCTCTGAAATTGTCCCCTCCCCAGGATTATTCATCTCATCCTCACTGCCATTTGGGTTCCATTCAGGGTGCGGAGTGGTTGAGTGAGGGGGAGTGTACCCAAGCTGGCCTGGGGTAACTCGGCTGTAAGGCTTGGACACCTAGAACACAATCTTCCTCATGCTTTTTAGCCAATTTCAAACATCTCTGCCCTATGCTACATGCTGAACAGCATCTCTTTATTTTCTGCCTGTTACTTCTTTCCAAGGTTAGGACTAAAGGGTCCTGTGGGGCCAAATCAAAGCCACATTCTTTCTGCCCCTCAGGTTTATTCTCCAGGGTAAAAAACACGTCTGCATACATCACATGATCTCATTTTTCTTCTTTTCATAAAAATAACATCAACTGTCACAATGTATGATAATTTAAAGTTCCATTAGGGGGTCACTTTTCACCACTTTCTAACTGATACCAAGGCTACTACCATTGGGTAGACTATTTAATCAGATTACCTTTCTTTGAAAAATTACCCTCTGGGATTCCTCCCAAATCTTTCTCATGTGCTAAAATACATTCTAGTGGACTCTTTTTAATAACATTTTTACTTCTTGTGTTATTCATTCTTAATGCTATCTTAATTTCCAAACTTACCAGTATGTATTACTACTTCTTCTCTTTTCCTTCTCTTTATGCCCTGTATACTGCACTTAACACACACTGGGTGTCTCTGAGTCACCCAGCACCAATATTCTTTTTTATAGTCCTAACAAGCAATGAAAACAAAAGGATTACACATTCTACACAATCTACAAGGAACTGGGCTATGATTGGACATAAAACAAGTTTCTTAAAACACTGCCTAAAGTAAAACTCAGGAGTATATACTCATGTAAACCTAGAGTTCACAACCCTTGACTTTTGATGTAGTGTCTAACAGCTTGAGTGACTGCTCGATGTTGTTCAAAGACTTCTCAACCTCAGACGGGCTTGGTGCTGTGCCCATTTCCCTGGGGTGTTGCAGTTTGTGTTTATTTATCAGTTACTGTATAATAGTTTGTTTTAATGTACCCCATGTTTTCCCCAAGTTGGTTTACCCCTAGGTTTTGCCCTCCCTCAAAGCTGTCCCTCATGCCATTCCCCACTCTTTGTTCCAGCTCCTTCACTGCCTGTCAAGGTAACCCAGCTCTTTATTCCTGAACCTTCCCTGTCAGTTTTGTCTTGGACCAATCCCTGACTGCACCACCCCTTTGGAATTCCCCTATTGCAGGAAAACCCACTGGCCCATGGCACCTACCCCCTCCTCCCATCTGTCCTAATTAGTCCCAAGCCCCTGATGTAATCCCCTCGCTCCTGCCTTGCAGATTCCTTCTTGGTCAATGGTTTGTATCCACCCCCTGAGTTGTACCCTTATAAAATGCCGTGCACAGAAGTGCTGGTGGCTCTTTGCTTCTGAATCCTTCCCTTGGAATAAACCTTTGCCTGTGGAACCTCACAATGGAGGAGCCTCCTCCTTCTCTTTTGCCTGCTCCATGCCGCAGTTATCAGATCCTGAGCCACTGAGCAGTGGCTCATCAGGTTCAGCCGCAGGCAGAGCCCACGCCTTGGCCGTTCCCCACTCCTGGCACAGCTCCGGAGTTTTCCCCAGAGCTGGCCCGGGCTCCACTGGGCTGCGTCAATGGGGAACCTGTGCCAGTGCCTGACCATGCTCTGGGTGAAAAAGCTTTTCCTGATATGGAAATGAAACTTGCCCTGTCCCAGCTCCCTGCCCTTTTCTCGAGTGCTGTCACTGCTCCCAACAGTGATGAGAGCTGCAGCAGCCCCTCTGATTCCCCTCAGGAGGATTTTGGAGACCACAGTGACGCCCTTTACTCTCCTCCAGGCTGAACAGACTAGAGTGGCCTCAGCTGCACTTAGGGCTGCCCCTCCAGACCACACTCCATCCTTGCAGTCCTCCTTTGTATTCTGGCTAATGGCTTACTTTTTATATTGTGGTGCCCAAAACTGCCCCTGTCTGCTTACAGCACTTCTCCTGGCTGCTGCTTCAGGGTGCAGGCACCGTAATCAGAGACACTGAACAGCTTCTCCTCCCAGAGTTATCCTTACCCTCTGTACTTCCACGTGTCTGCCTTCATGTTCACTGGGGAACCTCCCTATTTGTGGCCACCCATTGCTGTGCTCAGGAGGGACACAGTTTTGTTTGGACATGAGCTGCCACAGCCAGACAGGCAGCAACTGAAGCCGAGAATATCAGAGCCAGGGCAGATTCTATTTTTCCCAGAATGGAGGAAAGGGAGTGAGAAAAGCACAAGGAAACATCACAGTGTTACTTTGCAATCTAATTGCCCTGGGAAACTCAGAAATGGATGGTGTTGTGGTGCTACTGCGAATGCCTTCCATGAAAAAAATACATTTCAGGAAGGAGCAACATCATCTGACAGACAGCAAGTGTTGCCAGCAGTTGCTCCAGGTGCTCTGCCCATCAGCCCCTGCAGGAAGGAGCATAGCCCCCAATGCAGGTGGGCTTTGGCTCCCTGTGGCACAGAAGCCCCCGGAGGCACAGGTCTCTGGGGCAGGAGACGGGCACCAGCGCTGCCAGGGCTCCGGGGCTGGCAGCTCTGCTTGGGCAGGGACTCTGCCACAGCTGCTGCTGTCAGCGCTGCCCGGGCCCCAGGGCTAAGAGCAGCATTTGTGCCCGGGCCCACACGTTCCCTGTGCGTGTCACACCCGTGGGTTTAGGATGGCCACGGGCCGGGACGTGTTCCAAGGAGGCCGTGCCAGCTTCCCTGGAAGGCCCCGGGCCCTTCCCAGCGTGGCTGTGTCGGCAGCCCTGGGGGCTCCTTCTGCTGCCCTGAGCCCACAGAGCAGGGCAGCGTTTGCTGATGCTCTGAGCCCTTCCTAAAGATCCTGTGGGGCCGCCTTAGACACCTGGGGCTAGGCATTCCTTCCAGCCTGGGCCACTCTGGCTGGGCTGGGGCGGCCCCAGGGCAGGCGGCAGTGTGTGCAAGGGCCCTGGCTGGCACGCTGCAGCATGGTCACCGTGCCATGGAATGGAACCCGGTGTCCAAGGGCCCTTTGTGACACGTGGGAAATAGAAGCTTGCCCAGGAGCTGGGAGCATGCAACAGGGCACAACGGGACAGAGTGGTGCCGTGAGGAGCCCCCGCACAGCACGCTCGTTCCTGTCTGAGCCCGAGCTTTTCTGCAGCCTTGTTCCTGCAGCTGAGCTCGAGGCCAGAGCACAGGACTCGGTGACCCGTGGCCTTGCGAGGCTTCTATTCTGCAGCTGCCCTCAAGGGCAGAGCGTGGGACTTGGTGCCCTGGAGCTTTCCCAGGGCACCTCTCCTGCAAGTAGCTCCAGTCAGAGACATGGAGCAGAGACCCCCGAGAGTGCCCAAGATGGCCTGGCTGGAGGAGGAGGAGGAGGAAGAAGGCCCTGGAGCTGTCCCAGCACAGGAGACTGAGGAGGTGGTGCCATTCCATCCACCACAGGAGGGTGAGTGGCAGAGCTGGGCTGCAGGGCTGGAGCCTGCAGCCAACTTGGTCCCATCCCATCCCATCCTATCCCATCCCATCTCATCCCATCCCGTCCCATGCCATGCCATGCCATGCCATGCCATGCCATGCCATGCCATGCCATGCCATGCCATGCCATGCCATGCCATCCCGTCCCGTCCCATGCCATCCCATGCCATCCCATCCCATCCCATCCCATCCCATCCCATCCCATCCCATCCCATCCCATCCCATGCAATCCCCTGGGGAAATGCCCACGGACAGAATGGAAGAGGGCCCGGGCAGACACCCTGCAGTGGCCGTGCTCCATCCCCTGGGCCATCCCGGGGCTCTCCCAGCCTGGGGGGCACAGGGCTGGGTTGTGTTCTCCGGCCTCTCCCGCAGCCCCTCAGCTCTGGCTGCGCTCACTCTTTGCCAGATGCAGCCCTGGAGTGCACACAAGAGCAGGAATCCAGCCGTGGCCGCTTCCGCAGCACAGCCCAGGTACCTGCAGCCACCCCCAGCTGGGCTGGGCCTGCTGTCCTGCTCAGTCCAGCACCGTGTGTGCAGCACTCCATGCAACATCTCCGGCTTCCTGCCCTTCTCCTACAGTTCATCTGCAAATTCCTAAAGAGAATGCAGGAGGAAGTGACCATCGCCATGGGCACTGGGCTCAGAGCATCCTCGCCCATGTTCCAAAGCAAGACCAGCGCTGCCCTCCTGTGTATGCTTGTAGAGGAAGGTTTTTACTATCCAGACCAAGTAAGCAGCCTGTGGGCAGGGTTTGATCCTGCCAGGAATTGCTTGGCCTCCCAAGCCACGACTGCTGGTTGCTGTGAGCCTTTGAGGCCACATGGCAGTGCGCAGGGAAGGGAAGCACTTCTCTGGGCAAGCTGGGAACATTGCTCCCTCTGGCAGCTTCCCAAGTCTCCCTGTGCCTTCTCCAGGTGCCCGCCATGGTGAGGTTCATCCACCAGTGGCTCGTGGCCAATGACTGTGCTGAGCCCAGGCTGGACGAGGCCCTGCTGGACCTCACGGAAGCACAGCCAGATGACGCAGTCCTGACGCTCCTGCGTGTGGCCCCGTCCTGTGACAGGTATGGGGCCCACCTGCCCAGAGAGCTCAGGCCTCCGCAGCCCATCACCCTGTACAGCCTGCCGCAGGTGTCTGAGCAACAGAGACTTCCAGGGCCCTCTGGCTGCTGCCTTTCCCAGCCCTGGCACGTCAGCCCCTGAGCCTGCTGCCATGCTCCCTCCCTGCCCCTCAGGGCTCTGTCCCCACAGGCCTGGGCTGCCTGGCTGCTGCTGGCCAGGGCCAGTGGGCAGAGGCAGAACTGGCAGCCAGCTCAGCTCCCCCCAGTGCTGTGTCTGAGACCCCACCTGAGACAGAGCTCTGACCCCACAGAGCTGCCATGGCCATGTGGAAGACCATCATGGGCTCAGCCAGGACTACGGAGCTGGCACAGCTGACCCTCCTGGATGTGCTGGGGAGCTGGCCAGAGCACAGCACGTGCACCTCCGATGGGGACCAAACGGGTGTCTTTGGCCTGGCTGTGAGTTTCTGCAAGTGGCCTTTGCTGGCCCCAAGGCCGCCTCTCCAGAGCTCTCCATGCTCCTTCCCCCACTGCATCTGCCTGCCTCAGGCAGAGGCCTGAAACCTGGCCCAGGGGCAGCTTCATGCCCAGCTGGCCCCGTGCTCCCCCTGCCTCTCTCCGGGCCTCTCCCTGCCACGCTCGGGCCCTTCCACACGGACGCCTGGGCACTGAGCGCTGTCCTGGGGGGCTTTGCAGGCAACCGTGGTGATGTGGAAGATCCTGCAGGTGCCCTGTCTGCCACGGATATTGAAGGTGTATTTCCCCCGCCTATTTGTGCATCTGCTCTTCCAAGTGTTCTCCAGCACGGAAGAGATGCCAGAGGAGGTCGATGCCTTCTGGAAGGGATGTCAGCAAGAGCACGGCCTTGCCACCAGCCCCAACAGGTGCTCCATCCCACTCCTCCTGTCCCTGCCACGTGGCCTGCCAAGGAGCCAGTGCTACCTGTGTGACCTGGCCTTTGCTGTGCACACAGGTTTGCAGTGCGCACCCTGAAGTGCCTGCTCTGCCTTCTCCGCTGTGAGCATGTGGTGGTGGCAATGGAACGCAGGTGTGGCTGGGACACGCTGCTCTCTCTTGACACCCACCACTTTGCTGCGGCTCTGCTGGCCAGGTGAGAGCCCCTTCTCCCCACTGCCTCTGACATTTGTGCTCTGTGCCCAGGTGTCCCCCAAACTGCCCATGATCATGGGCCAGAGGGCCTTGTCACTGAAGGACGGCCAAGCAGACTGGAAAAGGCTGGCAGAGGAGGGTGCCCATGAGCGACCAACTCCCAAATGGCCCACATCCCCTTGCTGGAAGGGTGGTGGGGAAAGATGAGAACTCTGAGAGTCACTCCTGGGAGAGATTTGCCCCACTGGCTCAGGGTCTTGTTTGCTTTTTCCTCTCTTTAGAGAAATTTGCCAGTCAGCCGTACACTTCTGTTCCGGGATTGCATTCTACCTGCTCGCCCTGCTCGGCCAAGAGATGCCATCCTGGGATTTCCCTGCCCTGGCATTCCTTGTGGAGGTGAGCCTTAAGGCCAGCGCTGCCTCCCAGCTCTCTGCCCTCTCGTAGGCACAGCTGCCAGGACGGTGCCCGTGCCCTGTGCTGCTGCCTGGGCCCAGCCCTGTGCAGTTCCGGGCTTCTGCCGGCTGGGTCCCTGTCAATGCCCGGTGTCTTTCAGGTCCTCGAGTGCCTGGACTTGAGGGAATGCAGTGACAGTGTTCTGGAGATCATGGCACAGAACCTGCAGAGCGAGCACAGGGCCAGGCGTTACTTGGCACTCAGAGGCCTGGTAGTGCTTGGCAAGAATCCCTTGATGGTGAGAAGGGGGCAGTGGCTGAAGCCATGCAGGCAGCATGGGGCTGGGCAAGGCAGTCGCTTGGCCTTGCCTGGGCTTGGGGCGCTGGGGCAGCTGCTCCCAGCTCTCCTGCCTCCCGCTTCAGCTGCCCCAGTGCTCTGGGACAGGCCTTTGGCCTCTGGGCCCTGCGACAGCAGGCTGGCCTTTCACAAACTTGTGTTCCGCACAGGCTGAAAAAATGGGCAGCCTGACTGAAAGTCTTGTGGAGCTCCTGCAGGAAAATGATAGCCACATGATCAGGATGACCATTCTTCTACTCAGATATTTGCTCCTGGATAATGGTGCCCCAATAGCCACCCCCATTGCCCTGCAGCTGGCTGAGGCGCTCCTGCCACTCTTTGACCACGTAAGGCTCTGTGCCCACAGCCTCGGCCACCGGCTGCTGCCCGGACACTTGGTGCCCTGTGCAGATGCAGGCCTGTGCCCTGGGGGGCCTGAAGCAGCTGATGCTGAGGTCTTTTGCCCTTCCTCTCATACAGGATGATATCCAGGTGCAGCTGAACTGCATGTGTGTCTTTCAAGAGATGCTGGACTTATTAACAGAAGATGGAAGAAAGGCCCTGAAGTCCCACGTGCGCCAGAGCCTGGTGCCACTCTACTTGCACTGCCATGATGAGAATCAGATTGTTGCTAAGGTGACGACCTGTGGCCACCTGCTGTCCCCCTGGGAGGGGACTGCGCTGCCTCCTGCCCTGGCACCTTGCAGGCTGCAGCCTGCTCCAGGCTGTGGCACTGGGATGCTCCTGTGCCCTGGCCTGTGGGGCCATCTGTGCCTCTCTGCTGCTCTCCAGGCCTCCTGCGTAGTACTGCATTCTTCGGCCAGATTCCTAAAGAGGAAGAATTTTGAAGAAATGGTCCAGGTGGATCAGACATGGAGGTTTGGCGAGTGCCTGGTAAGAGGAGCTGAGAACCCCCAGGCTCAGCCTGGAGAAGGCCCCTGAGGGCAGTGCTCAGGTGCGGGGCCGAGCAGCTGTGTCCCTGCCCGGTGCTGCAGCCAGAGGCCGCGCGGGCTCTTCTCCAGGCTCCCGTGGGCCCCAGCCGGGTGCCCATGGAGCCCCGGCCCAGCGGGGCTGCGGGCCGGCACCGCGGCTCCCCGGGCAGCAGCCGGCCCTCTGACCCCTGCCCTCGGGAGCCCTTGGCAAGCGGCTGCAGGCCGCGCCTCAGGCCTGTGCGGCCAGGGGAGGCCGGGGCTGGGCGCAGGCAGCGCCCGGCCCAGGGGCGGAGCCCGCGCCAACCCTTCCCTCCTGCCAATCTTTGCAGCTGGCAGAGGACAGGAGCAGAGCGGCCGAGCATCTGCGCCAGGCCCTGCGCTACGTGCGGAGCCCACAGGAGCCCCTGCGAGAGGCAGCCGTCAGGTTCATGGGTGAGCCACGAGCCCGGGCTCCCTCCCCGGCCCGGCCCGCCGCAGCTCGGCCCCAGCCCCGCCTGCTGCCCCGGCAGCTCCAGCCGGGCCCGGCGCCGTGGAGCCCCGCCCGGCCTGGGCATTGCTGCTGCCGCCCTCTGGCAGCCGTGCTCTGGGGCGGCAGCGTGCGGCAAGGGCCCGGGCTGACCCCTGCCGGGCCAGCAGCCCGTGTGGCCACAGCGCCGGCAGCGCCGCCGGCAGGGAGCTGTGCCGCTGGCGCCCTGACAGGCTCTGTGTTCACAGGCATGGCCGGGCGGCACCTGAGGGGGCAGCAGCAAGAGCTGCAGCTGATCTGCACTGGTGAGTGAGGCCTGCGGGCTGACAGCGGGGGCTGCCGGGGACAGCTGCAAGCCCTGCCCCGGCTGCGGAGGGCTCTGCTCCCGGGGGCAGAGCACACTGAGATTTCAGGGCCACGTGGCCCATTCTTGGCCAGCAGCTTCGGGCTGATCCCCTTGCTCCTGCTCCATGGCAAGAGCCGGCTGGGAAGGCTCTGGCAGCAGGCTCTCCTTGGCTCCCCACAGATCTGGGATCTGACCTTGGCTCTGTTATGTTTGCCCAATTATCCCATCATAAAAAACCAAATAATATTTGAGATAGCAGCAATTTTAATTGAATAGTTTAGAAAATATATCTTGACAATATAATTTGATTTAAAATAAGGGATAATTTGGTTGCAATAATAGCGTGTAAGCAAAGGATAACCGCGGGCCATGGAGTGCAGGACCCTTGCCACCTCATGTACGAGCTTTCCAAGTGAAGATTCCCCCTTTTATGCCATGTGTCAATGTCATCTCCTCCCATTTTCGATTCATCACACTTCTACCTCCGCCCTCATCACCGCCTTTACCACGCATGCTCCACCGCTCGTTTTGGTTGTCGCACAAGGCTTTGGGGGTCATTTTTTGATGAAGGCCTCTCCTCTTCCTCAATGTCCTTTAATTCACCTTTGGGTTACACATGCGCACCCAGCCAGTACAATGTAATCCAAAACTAACATTTAAGCATCAAAGCAATAAATCTCTTATAGCTGGCATTTTCCTGGGACCCAACCAGATTTTCCCTTCTTTCTGTTAATTTTTAGTAACTGTTATCTCTTGCATTTTCCTCCTATCATGGAACATCTGCAGGGAGGAGGTAGTGGAACCCCTCCTCTCCCTTTTTTCTTGGCATTACAACTTTTACCTGTTTTATTATTACTTCCAAATATTAATTACTGCATCCATATTGATTACTGTTTCAATTTTGTCAGCACAAATCATACCTATTTACCACAGCTCTTTTCCTCTCTCTTGCAGCCCTTGAAAGCCTGACGGAGGACATGAGCAGTGCTGTGTCAGAGCTGGCAATTCAAACACTGCATGTCCTCCGAGCAACAGCCAGTGGGCAATATTCCATCTTCCAGAGGCTGCACGATCAGCTGCGCAGGGCATGGATCACTCGGCCTCGTCTGTCACGGCTCGGCTGGCTGCACTGCTGGAGCTCAGAGGAGAACTGATCTGGGAGGCTCTCTTTGCTGGGGCAACCTGAGCCAGCGGGGATTTTTAGTTTTCTTTAAGATTTTTCTGTTCCTCCATTCTATTTTTTACCCTATGTAAATATAGACTGTGTTATAATACAAAGAATCTCAGTAGACTTTTTTTGCTGCCCAGGGCCTGTAGGGCAGAGGGGAAGAGGGGGAAAAGGGTGCTTGTGCTCAGCCAGCTGCCCAGGCATGCGGTGGGCAAGGGGAAATGGCCAGAAGCCCCTTGGCCTTTGGTGGTTCTGCTGAAGCCTTTGTGCTTCCCACAGAGTGGCTGGGCAGGGGCCAGAGCTGCGGGGATCCCTGCCAGAGCGGTGCCTGGAGATGGCCACAAGCCCTGTGCCAGGCAGGAAGCGCCATCCGTGTCCTCCTGCCCGTGTGCTGCTGCCTGCCTTGCCGAGGGCTCCCAGGTGCCTCTGGATGGGGCTGCTCTGGAGCTGCTGTGGGGCTGCAGCGCTGCTGCCAGGCAACTTGGCCGGGCTGGGGCAGGGCCTGAGGGGCTGGGGCGCTGGCAAGCCCTGAGCAATGGGCTGTCAGAGGCCACAAGCAGCCCCCTGGCAGCTGCCGCCTTGCTCCTGATAGCCGGGTGCTCTGACGCTTCCGCAGTGGGCCGTTGGAGGGACCCTCTGGAATCAGGCGTGGAACCCTGGTGCCGGCCTTTCAGGGCTGTGAGGGCAGGAGTTGTGGGGCTGGGCGTGTGCCCTACATGTGCTCCGGACTGGAGCCCCCGGCCCCTCAGCCTTAGGCATTGAGCTCCACTGTCTGCTCTCTGAGTCTTGTTCCTGTTGCTCTGGGGGAGGACGAGTTCTGTGGCTTTAGGCCCCATTGAGCCAGAAGAGCAGCAGCTTTGAGCCCAGAGAGGCCACAGAAACGCCCTCTGGACAAAGGGCATTGCTGGCATTCCCAGGGCAGGGACACATGAGAGCGGCAGGCACTTCCGGGTGCCACGCTGGCTTTCCACTGGGTCACCTCCCTGTGTGCAGGGCTGGCTCTTTGCTTTGCTGTCCTTGGCCTTTTGCCGTCGTGCTCCTTTGGCTGCCTGCAGCAAGGGGCAGCCTTGTAAGGAGGGTGAAAGGCCCTGTCTCCAACATCTCAAGGGGGAAATGGAGCTCACCCGGCCCTCAGCCCATGCTGTAAGCAGAGCTGAGCCTTTTCCCCAGCCCTGGCTTTCTGCTTACTGCTGGTCCCTGGCCACCATGACCCACTGCACTCGCTCTGAGTCACCCACAGGATGGCTGGTGCCTCTTGATTTGCTGACGGGACGTGAGGGTCACTGAGAGAAAGGTGGGTGTCCCAATGCTGAGGGCACATGGGGTCACTGAGCAGACTTGAGGCTTCACCAGCAGGTTGCAGGTGCCTTTCTGTCACTGAAGGGAAGGCAGATGCCCCAGGGGTCGCTGAGGTGTCATGACAGTCTCTGAATGGGACGCAGGTTCCCTGCATGCCACTGAGGCCAGCCTGAGTTCCTGAGGGGAGGCGGGTGTCTGTCGTGTCCCTCAGGGTGAGGCGGTGTCACTGAGGGAAAGTGAGGGGGACACGGGCACACCGCGTGTGGCTGAGCGCACCTGCCGCTGGCTGAAGGGACGCCAGGGCCGCTGAGGGGCCGTGGGCTCGCCCTGAGGGACACGGCAGGGCCGGGCCGCTCCCCGCTGCGCCGCCACCGCCCGCTCCCCGCCGCAGGGAGCGTTTCCCGCCCAGGCGCGGGCGGCCCCGCCCCGCCGCTCCCCTCAGCCGCGGGCGGCAACTCGAACCCGCTGGGGCCGCCCCGCGGGGCCGGGCGCCGGGCGGCCTTGCAGAAGCCCTGGGGGAGCTGCCCTGGGGCTGCCCTGTGCTCATACACACCGAGGAGCATGGGCCAGGCTTGCCTCAGCACCAGGGAGTGTTTCACTTGGCCAGGGGTAAAGCTGCAGTAGCTTCCAGGGAGAGAACTTCATAGCACAGGAATGCTGGAATTACCTGGTGCCACCTGTAGGGCACGGAATGAACATTTGGGCTTTCCAGTTGAGGTAATCACTGGACTGTGAGAATAATGAAATCAGAGGTGAACTGTCGAGTACATGTAGTCGATATTTGAGCAGGAAAATTTAAGGTGATCTCTAGGGAAAAAAATTACTTTTGAGGAAAAGTCTGAGTAATTTCTAGAGGGCACATAGAGATCATTTTGTGACAAAACCTGAGGTAAATGTTAGGGCAAAGACAGAACATTTGGGGGGTAAAATCTCAGGTTCTCTGGCTTCCCACTGCCTCATCCCATGCCCCAGAAGGGGAGCTTTGCCTCCCTGTGCCCAGCCAGCCCAGCCTGGGCACCTCAGGGGTGTCCCCACCCTCCTGCTGAGGCCCGGCCTGGAGGGCTCTGCTGCAGGCCTGGGAGACGCTCTGGGGAAACGCCAGAGCAGCCGGGTGCCAGGGACAAGGCGGCTGCCTGGGGGCTGCTTGTGCCCTCTGACATCCAATTCCTCAGGGCTTCCCAGCGCCCCGGCTCCTCAGAGGCCTCCTGGTGTTCTGCCAATTGACTGAGGTGATTTAAAGGACACATCACTGGAAATAATGGTCTTCTTTTACTGGGAATATGAAGGAACCACAATGTAAGATGATACAATCAATAAAAAATGTGAGCTTGGTTTTAGTGACAAGCAAAAACAAGCAAGGTAGTTCCCCTAAATCAGTACTGTAAGAAAGAAAGGAGAGCGATTTAGAAAGATGCATCACCAATTGCCTAAATTGTTTCTCGTCTTGCAGATCTGCACTTGCTGGGGAGCCACATTTTACACCAAGGACCTGGGGAACCATTCCCAGCAATTGGGAAAATCCTAGGTGCTCCATCCACCCATAGATGAGGTCTCCAAATTTGCCCCAAAAGCTCTGTCTTCCTCCCTTCTGCTGCTTTAATTGTTTGTAATGATTTAATAAGGAGAACTATTCTTCCCTGCAGCAAACACAGGCATGTGGTATTTTATTACCTTGATTAGGACCCCTGTTTGGAATTTCTTTGCTGTGTTTCCTTCTTTGCAGGCTTGGTCCAAAACTTGGAGAAGTCAGTGGGAGAACTGGACTTTGTGCTGTCAACATTCTGAGTGTTGAGCCAGCACCAAATCCATGCAATTCTGTGGGAAGAAAATCATAAGGACAAATGGCATGATTTAAACAAGGAAATGCTCTTGGCTTTGGCATTTAATGTGCACAAATGCACACCAGGAGAGGAAGAGCAAAGCAGGTACAAGCTCCCAGTGCTTGCAGAAGAATGAATGGAAATAACTTCCTGTTTAGGCTGGAAATCAGGAGAAAATTTGTACCCGTCAGAAAGATGTTGAAGTGGAGCAGCTGCCTAGTGACAACAGACAGGTGGAGAAGTGAAACCCCAAATTAAAGGCTTTTAATGTGGAGTTGTTTGGACGTTGGGGTCTTTAGAAGCAGGTCTTGTGAGTGCCATGGGCAATGCAGGTGGCTTCCCAGGGGAGCATCCCTGTCCAGTGCCAGGGATCTGCTGCCCTGGTCCCACAGAGGGATTTGGGTTGTACCTGATGGCCCAGCAGAGCTTGGGGAAATGCCTCAATGTTTTTTGGATTTGAATGGCATTTGGGTCAAATCCAGTTTCTCCTCTGAGGGATGGAGTCTTGAGCTCTCACAGGTTTTGCTTGAACATTTCTTTCATCTGCCCCCACCCCAAACCCCCCAGCAGATGCCCTGCTCCTGCCACTCTGTGTCTCCCACAGCTGGGATCCTCAGAACTTTTCCCTTACACTAAAAGAACTGGAAATTGGCTGGGTTTTGTTGCCTCTTGGCAACAAAATTGTCTCCTATTGTGCAGCTCGGGGGGAAAGAAACCTCTTCCTCCCTTCAGTCTGCTGCAACCAAGTGTTTTGTTCCTCTTTGTGAAGAGCTAGGAAGAAACACTTCTTTTTAAGATGAGGGAGCCCAATTCAATTCCCTTAGCATTTTGAGCAAAATAACCAAGTGATTTATGTTGAAAGTCACTCCAAAATTTGGAAGAGATCTTTTTAGAAAAGATTTCTCTTGGTGACTGATTAGGAGTGGGTATGGGAAGAATCTCTTTGCATTGAACCACTCAAAGCAGTAATTTCTTCCCAAAAAGTAGATGTAATTCCATGTTTTGGGTGAAAAAAAGTAAGTACTAGTGGACCAAAGGAGCTTCAAGCTGATCTCTATTTGCTGCCAATGACTGAATTAAATGCACAGGGTTCCTATCAGCTCTGCCAGACAAAATGTTGCATTTGGGTTCTTGGGGGTTTTGTCAGAAATCTTTGTAGCATGAATAGTTCATGGACTTCTCTCTGCTGGCTTCAGCCATTCCTGCTGTCCATCATATCTTGCTATTATAAGGCAGCTCTTTTCATTATGTTGTCTTTGAATCCAGATATCTGAGCCTTTTTCTGCTTCTAGTGCCAGTTTTCAGTAGGACAAACATTTTCTTATCTGTGAGTGTATTCAGTGGTGGCCACAGAAGTGAAGGCAAGGAGCTGGCAGGTGATAATTGATGAAACTTTCTATCATGGGAAAAAACTCAGCATTCAATTTCCATCTCCTTAGAAATCTCTATTTCTTTTCTTGTCTCTTATGCTCTTTGTGGCTGGTCTGAGGTTAGTGCTTGGAAATGCAATGATATGGATTCCAATTCTTTTGAGAGAGAATAATCTTGTACACAAAGCCAAATAAATTTAACTTTTCAATATTAGAGCAGTGTGACATCCAGGTTGGGGACCTGGCAGTGGTTGGTGCCTGGCCAGCCTCAGAACACAGAGTTCGTCCGATTTAGGTGAAATTTCATTCATTGGAGACAAAGTAAAATTGCCTCTTATTTGCTCAGCACTAAAAATCCATCTGAAGCTCATTGCCAAGACTTGCTGCTGAATGATGGGATTAAGCCCTGCAATGGCACCATGAAATGAGAGACTGGGAGAGGAATAATAAAAAATGCCCTTTCCAACCATGTGCAGGCCCTGATGTCCTGCTGTTGGCTTGGTGCTCTCAAAGGGGCTGATTTTGATGGTTTTAGAGGCACTAAGCTGGGCAGTGAAATGCACCTCAGGCAGCAATTGCATCTCTGGTGTCTGCAAGTGCCTTCATCTCCCTTCCTGCTCCTCAGAACTGAAATTCTGCATAGACTGAGTGAATCTGGGGCTTTGGGAAGGCCCAGTAGTGCCAGATTTTGGTGAGATTTGAGTCAGGAGATGGAAGCAGCAGCAGCAGAAGGTGCTGTAATCTTCATTCTTGTGCTCCTCTGAATGCTAATGCAGTGTGAAGGAGGCAGGGATTCCATAAAGCACCTTCTGTAGCTCCTGAGGGAAAAAATCAAGTGGCAAGTTCTTTATTTGGTTAGAGTTTCAGGCTGTGCTGCACCTCAGGGCCAGGCTCTGCCTCTCTCTGCTCCAGCTGGTGCTTCCAGGCTGTCCTCTGTGGTTTTGATTTGCAAACCACCTCTCTGACCAGCTTCCACTTTGCTTTAAAACATTCAGCACCACGTTTGTGGCTGAACGGGTCCCAGAGCTGGGGAGAAGGATTTGAGATGCAATTTGCATCACAGAGTTGTTACAGCAGGGAAAATGTCGCATCCCTCCTGTGCCTGGAGCTGCTAATCTTGTTCTGAACATTGAAAACCTCTTCAGCTTCTCTCATTATACCTAAATTTGATTACTGCTTTGATTTCACACCTCTTTCATGCAGGCTTTTCCTCTCTCCTTGGCTGGAATTGTCAGGCCTGAAAAGAGAAATTTTGTCAAGCCTTGGGACAGTTCCCATTACCTATCCCTGCTCCTAATGCTGCTTTTAATTATCTTGGGAAGCTGAGCAAGAGGGGAAAATGGGAGAAGTTTAGTGAGAGGAAAAGTAAGGCCCAGAGACCAAAGTGTAAATGCAGATTCTGGGTTAGCAGAGTCTGCAGTGTTGTGGGGATCTGGGCCGTGCAAACTGATGTTTTTCTCTGTGAATGGCTGATTCCTTCTGTATCTTCTGAAATTCCTGTGCACTAGGGCTAGTGCTGGAACTGCAGCCACACAAACTCCCCATGGAGCTGTGTGGGACACAGTGGGAATCATTGATTTGCTGCTTTGGATGAAAAGTTGTGACATGAACCTCAGTGTCAGGGAGGTGGCACGTTAATGCTGCTGCTGTCAGACAGTGCCCACACACCGTGTCTGGAGACAGCTCAGGAGAAGATGAAGAAAAACCAGGATTAAATCCCATGTGCCACTGAACTCTCTCAGAGATAAACTGCTTGGAGTGAAGTCTGTGAAGTGACTGGGGAGAGCTGGATGAAAGGGACAGCTCTGAGAAGTGTGTGGTACGTCAGTGATGTCCTAATACTGATCTTTGCACAGAGATGAAAAAGTATCAGTTTGCATGGCCTGAATGTCTGGGTCTGGAAATTGTGTGTTGCAGAAGCTGTGCTGAGCTCATCTGGCTCTGAAATATCATCTCTACACCTTAGCCAGGAACAGCATCAGAGTTCTGAGCAGATTAATAAAAATCAATCATGACCCAGAAGCAAACCTTGGCAGTACACATCTGTGGCTGGTGAGGACACCAAAAGCTTTCATTACTGTTCTTGGAGAATGAATTCAGCAATAAAAATCCTCTCTCTTGGCATTAGAATGCTTTAGTTTCAGCTCTTGCCCCAGACTATCAATGTCAAGTGTTTCTCTGGGTGCTTGGGGGTAGGTTCTCCCCCATAGCTCTCTGCAGGTTGGTGCTAATTAAAGATGTTCTGTCAGGTTCAGATGTTTTGGTGCCTGACCAGGGAGTGCAGAACAGGGATTCCAAGTGCTGACATTTGCTGTACTAGAAAGTGCCAGGGACAAATTGTTGCCAATTAACACCTTTAACTGGGAGGATCAATTCCTGTTGTGCTTGTACCAGAGTCTGGGCACAGAGGGGGTTTCAAGGAAAATCTTGGTCCATGTAGGGCTGAGGCTCTGCAGGCTGCTCCAGCCCCTCTGGGTGCTCAGGAGCAGGGGTTGCAGTGCACCCTCATTAGCCCTGGGGCTGGCCAGGGAAGAGCCATGGCTGAGGCTCTGCAGGAGCAGGCAGGCTCAGCCCTGCTCCAACATGGGATCCCATGGCACAGTACACGCTGGGATTTGCCCCTGCAGCTCCCCAGTGTGTCCAGAGAAACTGCAGGCAGAGGGTGACCTCAGTCAGTGGGACCCCTCTGTGCACAGGGACCCTCACTCCTGGCGTGGCTGTGCCAGCTCCTCCAGGGACCTCCAGCCCTGGAAACCTGGAGCAAGTTGAAACCACAACTTTGCAAATGCTGCCTGTGCCCAAAGTAAATGCAAAGAGAACTGGGATGTGAAAAAGAAAATTTGTTTATTTCCAGAAGAACAGCAACAATACCAAACACTTTTACAACATAAGAATATTTCTAACAACAGCAATCCATGGAACGTATATACATAAGAACCTATCTAGTAAAAATATATGAAACATATTTACAAAGACAAAAAAAAAGTCCTAAATCCTATTCCTGAAGAGAACAAACTGTAAAACATATGTACAAAAGGGTGGCATCCCTGTCTGGAATGTCCATCAGTCCTGGACAAAAAGCAAGTGTGCCGTGGTCACTCCAGTCAGGCACAGAGGGCTCTTCCATGTGCCCCCATGCTGGCACATGCTGGCACAGCAGGACTTTGCTGCCAGAGCTGAGCCTGGCTGGGTCTGGGATGGAGCTCGTGTGGCCCAGAGCAAGCGCAGGACAGGCTGCGGATGGCACCAGACTCCAGCGCACGGGGTGCCACGTCCCTGAGCAGGGACCAGCCCAGCTCCAGCCTGGCAGCAGGGGACCCACTCTGCCTGTGGGGACCACATGCCTGTCCTGCTGCTGGCATTTGTCTTCATCCCAAGATCATAGGCTCTTCCTCATCTTTTTCATCAATGTCCATGTCTTCAATGTACTCTTCCATTTCCACTTCCATCTCCTCTTCCTCATCCACATCCACTTCCATTTCTTCTTCCACATCCATATCCACCTCCATCTCTTCCTCTCCAGTCTCTTCCTCCATTTCCACATCCTCCTTTATATAAGTCTGGATATCCACCTCCATCTCTTCCTCTCTGTCTGTGACAGCCTGCAGAGGTGGCAAAACCTCAGAGTGGGGTCCCTGTCCCACACCATCCCACAGAGCTGCACCCCACCTGGGCAGCTGGCGGTGTCCCCCTCCATGGAATGGCACCATACCTTCCTCAGGACAAACATAAGCATCCTGCAGCGGTGGATGACAAAATCCAGGCACTAGGGAGCTCTCAGGACTGATGGAGGGAGCAGGTGACAAGAAGGGTGGCAGGGGTGGACAGGAGCAGAGTGCAGTGTGGGCTGACACAAGGGCCAGTGGTTGAGTTGTGCTCTTTGCTGGGTGCTGGCAGTTCCACCTGGAATGGGGGATGTGACATCACAGTTCCCAGGAGCCCAGGGCCAACTGAAGTGGGCAGCGGGGATCCCTGGATGGTTGGGCTTGGAAGGGACCCTGAAGATCATCTTGTTCCAAGATGAGCAATCTTCCCCCAGGCCTTGGGGGAGCCCTGTTGCCTAGGATGGGGCACCCACAGCCTCTGTGCCCAGCCTGGGCCGGTGCCTCACCACCCTCAGTGTAAAACAGCAGCTCCCTTAGATCCAGCTTCAATCAGCCTCCTGCACTTGAAAGCCATCCCCCTTGTCCTGTCAGCAGAGGCCCTGTTGAACACTCTGTCCCTTCTTTCCTGTGGGACCCTTCCAGTCCTGCACAGCCACAGTGAGGCCTCCCAGTGTCTCCTCTTTCCAGGCTGAGCATCCCCAGCCCCAGCTGGACAGCAGTCAGTCAGATCAGGGCATGTCAAGGCTGAAGGGTAGCAAATAGGAACTGAGAGATGGAAGCTTTAGACCCAGGTTTGCCTCTAAATTGTACAAAATGAATAACAGTGGAGGGGGAAATGGTGGGACACTTGTTCTGTTCTAACTGGTGAATTTTATTGTATTTTTTTCTTCTTTTCTGTCATGCTGACCCAGGTTTTTCTGTTGGAAAGGAAGCTTGGCACAATGTCCACTGTCTTCTCCATTTCTGAAACACCAAGCAGAGTCTGGACAGGCTGATGATGCAGAGTAAAACCTGCAAATATACTGGTGATCCTGAGCCTGGGGGTGCAGCCAAACCCAGGCTAAAGGAATTTCTGGAAAGTTGAACCTGGTTTACATTTTCTTGAGTTTGGCTAGGCCAACTTAACCACTCATTAATAAAAAAGCCAATAAAAAGCTCAAACCAAAACAGACAAAACCCCAAATAAACAAACCCACACAAACCAATCAAACAGATAAAAAACCCCAAATCAAACCAAAGGCAATGAGGAGTTAGTATTAGTTGTGAGGATATCACAGCAGGCAAATGGCTGCTTCCCACAGGATCACCATAAAAAGCCACATCTAACAGCTGCTCCAAAATATACCCAAAAGGAGAAAAATAAAAAGTGATCCATGGCAACTTTGGGGGCAGCTCCACATGAAGGTGAAGGATGAGCCCTGCTACAGATCCAGCATTCCCCACCCTCCAGGCTGCTGTTTGCTCCTGATGAAAGACCCTTGCAGGACTGTGGCCCCTCTCAGTGCAGTGTAAATCATTGCCACAGCTCTCAGCTGAGCCACTGGCATTGTCAGAGCGAGATCCAGGCACCATCCTGAGCATCTGTGGAAGCTCCTGAGCATCTTCATGCCTGCAACCACAAAACACCTCAGGCTCTCCCTGGACTGGCTTTTCAGGGGAGGTTTCCACATCCCTGTGAGATCTGTTCATCCCTCAACATGTCTGACTTTGTGTACAATGATGCATTTGGGTTCCTCCCTTGCTCCTGTGTGCCAGTGAGAAACCATCCATGTGAATGGAGGATGTTGTGAACAGGAACATTTATTCCTGGATTGCCATTTTGCTTCACTGTCACTCAGCTGAGCATTGTCCTTATCTGCGGTAACCGTGACTTTAAAAATCCCGCCTGCGCTGCCGTTCCCGCCTGCCAGCCGATGGAGCAGGGGGGGTGCGCGGTTTCGCGGCTCGGTGCGCGGGAGCCGCCCGTCGGCAGGGACGCGCTGGATCGGCGTTCAGCTCTGCCAGAGGCGGATAAAAAGGCACGGCACCTGTAATAAGTAGCAATACGTTTGTTCATTAATTTAATCAATAGCTAAATAATTATACAATATCAAAGCAATAACTAAATAGCTAAAACTGCTTGATTTTAAATGTATAGCCACATATGGTTCACATATGGTTGCTTGGCTTGCAGGAATCCTATAGTGCTTTGGGAATTCCATGGTAAAGGAAAGTTCACCTAAGAGGTCACAGAGGAGAGCTGTAATAACAATCCCTAAACTCACAAGAATTGCTTAGGCTTGCAGGAATTGTATAGTGTTCTGAAAATTCCACTGTATAGGTATGCCTTAGAAGGAAAAGTTCACTCAGCGGTTCAAAGAGGAAGACTTGGAGCCTTCATCCCACGACCACCAGAAGGCAGAAAAAGACCCCCTAGCAACTGAACAAGCAAGCGCAAAAGACAGACCACGTCATCCCTGGACCCGGGAGAAAAAGGCAATAAAAAGCGGACTTTGGGGATAGGAACAGTGCGAGCCTAGAGGAGCGGAGACTCCCGGCCGCCCAGCGCTGAACTTTGCTTATTCTTGCTTGCATAATAATAATAATAATAACAATAAATTTATAAATGTATGATCCTTGAATCCAGTGAATTCATTTATCACAATTTGGTGCCATGACTTGGATCCAGAAAACGGGGTTGGTTTGAGAATCCTGGGGGGGCGCCCCACCACCTGGTGGCCCTGGCCTTCTCACCCGACCCCTCATCTGGACTGACGAACCTAAATTCGAGAATAAGCAAGGAAAACACCGGTAACCCTGTAAACTTTGTGCACGAAGATCCGAGCGACGATGCAGGACGCGTGAGTATACGAGGTGAACCACTCGGTTGGGGTTGGGATCCCGGGGCACGGTGAATGAGACGTCCACCTGCAGACTGTGGGAGAGGGACCCTCCAGTAGTGCGGTTCTCATAGCCCGCGAGGGAGCGAGCCATGACCGAGGGGTTTTGTGCGTGTGTGTGTGTGTGGAGGTGCCTTGGAAGATGGGGCAGAAGAAGAGCAAGCCTTCTGATCCCATGGGGGAGGGTCCCCAGTTACTCCCAATACCTAAGAACAGTCCGTTAGGATTAATGATTAAGTATTGGGATGACTTTCCCTCCAGAAAGGGGAAGGATAAGGCAAAAATGATAAATTATTGTATGGTAGTGTGGGGAGGCAAGAATCTGGATTCAGGAAGTATATACTGGCCTGTTTTCGGATCCTTTGAGGATTGGGTCTGTCAAGCCCTGAACATTTATGTGAACTCTAAAGAGCCAGTGAACTCAGAGGAGAGTGCATATGCTAAATTATGGTTGGTAGAAAGTAATGAGCAAACAGCTAGGCTGTTCCCCCTTAAGGGAAGTCAAGGGGAGGAGGAAAAAAAGAAAAAGACTCAACCGGAGGAATATGTTCCTATTTATCCTCCCCCGTATATACCACCAGCTCCCCCTGAACCCCCCCAAACGCATTCCCGGCATCGGCCCCTAATAGACAGCAGGTCACGGACTCCCCGGATTGCAGGAGGCGTACTCGGAGTCAGATGAGGACAGTAATTGAGGAAGGAGAGAGCAGTGGGTTGTTCCCTCTCAGAGAAATAGCATTAGGAGGACCTCAAGCTGGGATGGGGTTTGTCACTGTTCCCTTGAACTCAGGAGATGTCCGTGAGTTTAAGAAAGAGATGGGAAAATTATTAGAAGACCCTATAGGAGTAGCAGAAAGAGTGGATCAGTTCCTAGGGCCAAACATATATACTTGGGTGGAGATGCAATCCATTCTAGGCATCCTATTTACAACAGAGGAGAGAGGGATGATTAGAAGGGCAGGAATGAGGATTTGGGACACCCAACATGTTCAAGGTCCCGTGGCTGATGTGAAATGGCCCTTGCAAAATCCCAACTGGAACAATCAGGACCCCAACCATCGTGGTCATATGCAGGATTTAAGAACCATCATAATCCAGGGCATACGAGAGGCTGTGCCCCGGGGACAAAATATAAGCAAGGCATTCAAAGAGTGCCAAGGAAAAGATGAGACCCCCACTGAATGGTTGGAAAGATTAAGGAAGAGTTTTCAGTTCTACTCAGGGGTGGACCCAGAGACGCCAATGGGGCAAGCACTCCTTAAAACACAGTTTGTAGCCAAATCATGGGAGGATGTTCGAAAGAAATTAGAAAAGTTAGAGGATTGGCAGGACAGAGGACTTGATGAATTGCTCAGGGAGGCTCAGAAGGTATATGTTAGACGGGAGGATGAGGCACACAAAAGACAAGTTCGGATGATGGTGGCGGCAGTCAGGGAGGGACAATGAAACAACCTTCCAGCACGAGAAAGAAGTGGCATGAGGAGAGGTCCCCGGGATTTAGGAGGACCCCCAACTGGAGGGAGAGAAGGAACAGTGTGCTACTATTGTGGTGGAAAAGGACACATGAAGAGGGAATGCCGAAAGAGGCTTAGGGATGAGAAAATGTTCAAAGAGGATTAGGGGGGTCAAGGGCTCTATCTATTGGGGACGCAAATGTCATTGGAGCCCTTGGTAAAACTTAAGGTGGGTCCCCAGCAAACCCCCATAACCTTCCTTGTAGATACAGGGGCTGAGAGATCAACAGTTCAATCTTTGCCCCCGGGATGTAAGATTTCACCTTCCACACTACAGGTTATTGGGGCAAAAGGAGAACCCTTCAAGGTTCTTGTAATTAAAGATGTCTTAATAGAATCAGAGAAGAAAATAGGGGTAGGATCACTGCTACTGGTCCCTGAAGCTGATTACAATTTATTAGGAAGAGATTTAATGGTGGAATTAGGGATAAACATAACTATTGAAGAAAAACAGCTGAAAGTCAGGTTGTGCCCCTTACGGGTCACTGACGAAGAGAAAATCAACCCAGAAGTCTGGTATACCCCTGATACAGCAGGAAGATTGAATATAGAGCCCTTCACAGTCAACATTCAAAGCCCAGAAATCCCAGTAAGGATAAAGCAATATCCCATGTCAGATGAGGGGCGAAGGGGACTAAAACCAGAGGTAGAACGGTTAATACAACAAGGGCTCTTGGAACCTTGCATGTCTCCCTTCAACAGCCCCATCTTACCTGTAAAGAAACCAGATGGAAAATACTGATTAGTACATGATCTAAGGGAAATAAATAAGAGAAGCATTGCCCGGTTCCCTGTAGTAGCAAACCCCCACACATTGCTCAGTCAATTGAAACCAGATGATCACTGGTATAGTGTTATAGATTTGAAAGATGCCTTTTGGGCATGCCCCTTGAAAGAAGAATGTAGAGATTATTTTGCATTTGAATGGGAAGATCCCGATACCCACCGAAAGCAACAACTAAGGTGGACAGTGCTCCCACAGGGATTCACAGAATCCCCGAATTTGTTTGGGCAGGCACTAGAGCAAATAATGAAATCCTATACCCCAAACCAAGGAGTAACCATTGTTCAATATGTAGATGACCTTTTAATTGCTGGAAAAAGGGAGGAATCAGTTAGAGAAGAAAGCATTAAGCTTCTGAACTTTTTAA
Organism: Agelaius phoeniceus; assembly: GCF_051311805.1. Taxonomy (NCBI): domain Eukaryota; kingdom Metazoa; phylum Chordata; class Aves; order Passeriformes; family Icteridae; genus Agelaius; species Agelaius phoeniceus. Next base: position 8,245,721 of record NC_135271.1, read on the forward strand.
GCATCCAGGGGCTGAAGGTGTCCAAAAGTAAATTGCAATTCATAGAAGAAGAAGTGAAGTACCTAGGACACAGACTTAGTAAAGGAACTAAAACACTAGACCCAGGGAGGGTTAAGGGAATCCTCTCCCTTCCTCCCCCAAGAAATACGAGACAAATCAGGCAGCTATTGGGTCTTGTAGGATACTGCAGACAATGGATTGAAAACTTTAGTGGTAAAGTAAAATTTTTGTATGAAAAACTAACTGCTGAAGGTTTGATGAAATGGACTGAGAAGGATGATGAATCATTAAAACAATTAAAAGAGGAATTGGCTAATGACCCGGTGCTAAGCCTTCCGGATGTTAGGAGACCCTTTTATTTGTTTGTTAACACTGAGGCAGGAGTAGCATTTGGGGTACTGGCTCAGGACTGGGCTGGCAGTCGAAAACCAGTAGCATTTATTTCTAAAATACTAGACCCCGTAAGTAGAGGATGGCCAACATGTTTGCAGATTATAGTGGCAACAGCCCTCTTAGTGGAAGAAGCTCTCAAAATTACCTATGGAGGAGAACTGAAAGTCTTTACCCCCCATTACATATGGGCAGTATTGCAACAAAAGGCAGAAAAATGGATAACAGACTCAAGACTTTTGAAATACGAGGGCATTTTACTGTCATCCCCTCGGTTGATACTTGAAACCACCTCTCTGCAAAACCCCGCTGAATTCTTGTTTGGAGATCCACAGGAGGATTTAACTCATGACTGCCTACATAGCATAGAAAAACAAACAAAAATTGGGCCGGACCTCAAAGAGGAAGAACTGGAAGAGGGAGAAAAGTTATTTGTGGATGGGTCCTCTAGAGTTGTTGAGGGAAAGCGAATCTCTGGATATGCGATTGTAGGAGGTGAAAATTTGGAAATAATAGAATCCGGACCTTTGAGTCCTAGTTGGTCAGCCCAGGCCTGTGAGCTGTATGCAGTAGTGCGGGCTCTAAAATTCTTGGAAGCTAAGGTTGGGACCATCTACACAGACTCAAAATACGCCTTTGGAGTGGTACATACCTTTGGGAAAATTTGGGAAGAAAGAGGGTTAATAAACTCCCAAGGAAGAGAATTAATACATCAGGAACTAATTACTCAGGTACTACAAGCTTTAAGAGGCCCAAAGAAAATAGCAATAGTACATGTTAAAGGACATCAAAAGGGTCTCTCCCATTTGATCAGAGGAAACAACACAGCAGACAGAGATGCAAAGGAAGCTGCTCTCAGAAAATTCCAGGATCAGGGGATAAGGAGAACGCAAGATGATGAGAAAGTTCGAGTCCTGAGCTTTACAGCCCAGGAAAAGGAGAAATTAGACAAAATGGGAATAAAAGAGAATGGGGGTATTCGAAAATTGCCAGACGATAGGGAGGTACTGCCAAAATCTATAGCTCGAAGAATAGTGCAGCAGCTGCATGACCAGACTCATTGGGGAACCCAAGCCTTAGTAGATCAGTTTACTATTAAGTACATCTGTATAGGAATTTACAATATAGCAAAACAAGTAGTTAGGGGATGTATAACAAGCCAAAGGGTTAACAGACATCAGGCTCGAGAAAGGATTCCAGGAGGAAGGGAATTAGCACACCGACCTTTTTCACATGTACAAATAGATTTCACCGAGCTACCGAAAGTAGGGAGATACAAGTATTTATTGGAACTGGTAGATCATCTAACCCACTTTGTAGAAGCATATCCTACATCGCGGGCTACTGCAAATGTGGTGATTAAAACCCTGCTGGAAGAAATAATCCCTAGGTATGGACTAGTAGAAATATTAGACTCTGATAGAGGTCCCCATTTTGCAAACAAAGTACTGAGAGAGGTAACCAGGGCCTTAGGCACTAAATGGCAATATCACACCCCTTGGCACCCTCAAAGCTCAGGGAGGGTGGAAAGGGCAACTGGAGAAATCAAGAAGCAACTCACCAAGCTCATGGTAGAAACTAAAATGTCTTGGGTCAGATGTTTACCCATGGCATTGCTAAACATTAGAACCCAACCTAGGACGGATGTGGGAATCTCTTCTTTTGAAATGCTTTATGGAATGCCTTACAACTTAGAACTCCCGGGGAACCATCCTTGCATCCAAGATAGTCAAATTCAGGGTTACATACAACAGTTAATGAAATGGAGGGAGGAATTAAGATGAAAAGGGCTATTGGTACAAAGACCCCCTTTGGATATAATTATGCATAAGCTTAAACCCAGAGATAGGGTCCTAATTAAGACTTGGAAAGAGACATCCCTAACACCCCAATGGGAAGGCCCCTATGTTGTCCTGTTTACCACAGAAACAGCCATCCCAACTGATGAAAAAGGCTGGACACATGCCAGTCGAGTGAAAGGACCCATCACTGCAGACACCCCTTGGGAGCTGACCAGTCGCCCTGGAGATCTACGGCCAACCCTTCGGAAGGCACAGGAACCTGCGCCAGCTGGAAACGTGAATGACTGAATTAGGGGACAGAGAACTACACCGATTGAGACTCTTGGTAAGAAAACCCCTACAGGAACTGGAACAGGAGTTCAAGTGCCCTCTGCCGTGGAAAACCTGGAATGAACTGACGCTTGCTCTTTCAGTAGTGGCTGAAGTGAGGTGAGAATTATTAAATTACACCGAGTGTCTTAAATGTCAGGAATCTTCTTGTCGGGCATGGGTAAAAATCTTTTGCGGGGGCTGTAAAGACAAATGGTGGATTCTCCAGTCACATTTGGTGGGGAGCACATGGTGTCTTACTTGTGATTGGGATTGGAGAAGAGCAAATCCATTAAGGGCCTTAAGAGAATTTATAAGGATCCCTGGAGAGCGGGAGATCCCTGACAGAGAAGCAGCGTCACTAGTTGAAAATCTAGAACAGAGAAGAGATTGGGCCCTGGCATGGGAATTCCAACACCAATTGCATAGGATCACACACCAAAACCAGACAGTCATATTAACTACCTTGTGTAAGAAGGGAATCCATGTTCCTCTGGGGTGGCAAGTGAGGCCTGACGAGTGGAATAGCACGATTCGCCGCTATTCCCGAGTCTATAAACAACAAAAACGTAGAGAACGTAGGGAAGAACGACGTAACTCTAGGAAGACGGGAGAAAGGGAATAAAAAGGCAGAGGGTGGACCCTAAGTAGGTGTGGGACTCAGGCCCTTTAAAGCTCGCTAGGGACGGCAGAGAGTCTGTCATAAAATCAAAGAAATCCTTTACAGGAGACCCTTTCCCTGGAGGCCTGACAGCCTGCCCTTAGGAGTGGGGGCAGGAGTTAAGGAGATAGCCCAAATAATGCACCCCTGAAGACTACCCCTGCTGCCGAGAAGATAATGATCCCTGCAGAGCGACGCACCCGGGCTGGCAGGCGAAGCAGAGAGGTAAGGAGTAGTGGGGGAGAGCAACGGAGCACAGGAACAGGAACGGAGCACAGGAAAGCCCCAGGTAAAAGAGATATGAGTACAAAAGGAGAAAGAAATTTGTTGCTAGGACCCTGCCCCTGCTTGGCGAGCTACCTTAATTATTATAACCCAGAGCCTCCCAGCTACATGGGGAAACCCTCATCAGCTTTACAAAGAGAACATGATCCCCCTAAATAGAGGGACCCTGACCCCTGACTGGTCTCAGGCCTTTTTGCAATCTACTGGATCTATGGGGAATACCACAGGTTTAAGTTTACTAACATTAGTACTGCATGAAAGGCTGCCGTACGCTAGACACGAATGGAAGAAGCAGAAAACCTGGCAGCTTCAAGGAGTAGTGGGAGAACAAATTAATATTGGATGTCGAATGGTTAATGGGTCTGACTATACTAATGCGATTGCAATCAGTGTTTCCATGGGTCAGGAGGATAAACAAATAGCAGATTGTGCATACCCAATCACACGAGACTGCTGGCAAAACTTCACATTAACTCACACTGCAGAGGTAGTCTGTCTCTGGTCGAAAGATACACAGGGCCTTTCTTTTAAATTTATAATAGATACTAAAACGCACTCTACCACTGCTGAACCTCATAATATCATCACTCCATCTGCACCACCAGTTATACTCACCCCAAAAATTTTCAAAATTGGGCCTTATATAATCAGGAAAACTGGTCAACAACAAATATTATTCACTCCAGCATGGTCTCTCAAACAGGTCGAACTGCTGATGCAGACCAATGTTTCAGACATCCAGCCAGCTTGTTCTCCGTTTTTGCAAACATCCTTTGAAGGCTGGACCATTTGGCTGCGGAAACACAGCTCTATTAAACCAAGGAAACTTAGAGATGTGACCGGTGTTCTAGGTACAGCATTGGGAATCCTGAATAGCATTGATTCGGAAGTACTAATGAACAAATTGGCTGCTACGACTAGAGATCTGTCCAAATTACAGCAACCACTGAAGTCATCTCTGTTAGCCTTGGGGACACACCAGTGGATGCTGTCAAACATTTTGCCAAAGTGGGAAAGAGTAAATGTGAACGATCACAAATTGGTGATTGATGCACTCAGTGCTGCACAAAATAATGTTTCCTTAGCCCTCAGCTGTATCCAGGCACAATTGTGGATGCAGTCAGTTTCTGCCTCGATTATAAGAGAGGGCAAGGAAGGCACTTTCCCCACAGAAATTTGGAAAATAATCTGGGACAATGCCAACGACTTTGAAAGAGAATTCCAATCCTGGTGGAAACTGGTAAATTTTACCTAGAATACTATTTCAAATACAGCTACTGCTTTTGTCTTGACCATACACAATGCCTCTGTACATCTAGTTTTTCCTGTTATTGCATTAGGAATAAACCATGACGGAGCTGTCCTCTATCCTATAGAACATAGGGAATGGGCCCGTCAGTTTGATGACAAATGGCAAACTGTTGATTTGGAATCTTGCATTATCTGAGAACAACTGGGGTTCATCTGTGAAGGCCATGGAATTATAGCTCAAGATATCTGTTTAGACACGGAACAAAACATTTGTCATTTTGAGATTCGTCCTAACGAGACTTCTAAAACAGTTCTTATATACATAGGCAATGGATGTGCGTGTTTTAGAACTATTTGTGATTCTGTGCTTGTAGATGATATTGTGGTGGATACAAAGAATCACTCAAACTTCTGTGCTTGTAACTTCACTAAGGTTACAGGGTGTGATATCGCTTATGAGGCTAAAGTCACCTCCCACCACCTATTACAATCCAACTACACACTGCTTCACAAGCTAATGCCCACCCCGATTGGGATGAACTTCACTCTAGTGAGACAACTGATGCTCCATCAAGACCTGATCCAAATCCTCGAGAGAATCAAGGAAAGCGGACAGAAAACCCTAGTGACTGTTCATCATGATGTAGGAAAAATACACCCGGTTATAGAGAGGGCAAAGCAAGATGGCGAGCACAGGTGGTGGGATACCCTGTTCGGGTGGTCTCCTACTACCACAGGTGTCCTAAAGAAGTATATGCCATCCCATTGTTGTTCTTTTGATTCTGATTGTGCTTGGTTTTTTTTTTGTCAGCAGTTCTATTCGTTATGAATTGGAATATGATGAAAAAGCTAGAGGAAATTAGCATCTATAATTAGTGCACATATCTTAACTGAGGAGGAAACTGAGTTAACGCTTGCTAGGAAGGAACTAAAAAGATTTAATGAACAAAACTGGTAAAAAAAAAGGGGGATTGTAATAAGTAGCAATATGTTTGTTCATTAATTTAATCAATAGCTAAATAATTATACAATATCAAAGCAATAACTAAATAGCTAAAACCGCTTGATTTTAAATGTATAGCCACATATGGTTCACATATAGTTGCTTGGCTTGCAGGAATCGTATAGTGCTTTGGGAATTCCATGGTAAAGAAAAGTTCACCCAAGAGGTCACAGAGGAGAGCTGTAATAACAATCCCTAAACTCACAAGAATTGCTTAGGCTTGCAGGAATCGTATAGTGTTCTGAAAATTCCACTCTATAGGTATGCCTTAGAAGGAAAAGTTCACTCAGCGGTTAAAAGAGGAAGATTTGGAGCCTTCATCCCACGACCACCAGAAGGCAGAAAAAGACCCCCTAGCAACTGAACGAGCAAGCGCAAAAGACAGACCACGTCATCCCTGGACCCGGGAGAAAAAGACAGTAAAAGGTGGACTTTAGGGATAGGAACGGTGTGAGCCTAGAGGAGCGGAGACTCCCGGCCGCCCAGCGCTGAACTTTGCTTATTCTTGCTTGCATAATAACAATAATATATTTATAATTGTATGATCCTTGAATCCCGTGAATTCATTTATCACCCTTCCTTCCTTCCTTCCTTCCTTCCTTCCTTCCTTCCTTCCTTCCTTCCTTCCTTCCTTCCTTCCTTCCTTCCTTCCTTCCTTCCTTCCTTCCTTCCTTCCTTCCTTCCTTCCTTCCTTCCTTCCTTCCTTCCTTCCTTCCTTCCTTCCTTCCTTCCTTCCTTCCTTCCTTCCTTCCTTCCTTCCTTCCTTCCTTCCTTCCTTCCTTCCTTCCTTCCTTCCTTCCTTCCTCCCTCCCTCCCTCCCTCCCTCCCTCCCTCCCTCCCTCCCTCCCTTCCTCCCTTCCTCCCTTCCTTTCCTTCTTCCTCCATCTTTGAAGTGATGTTGGCATTTTTAGATTAGTTTAGAGTAAAAACTCACTGTCTAACATAGGTGATAAGTATTGAGAAGTTATTGTCAATAGTGTACACGTAGTTTTTAGTATAAAAAGATAACACCACACAGTTCCCCATGGTCCCTCATGGCCCCTCATGGCTCCCTCACAGTTGCCCAAGAGCCCTCACAGCCCCTCACTGTGGATGCCATGGGACAGAGAGAGAGAAACAGCAAGTTTCTCACAGCAGCTTGTGAGAATTATTAGCAAGTTGTAAGAATGTGAGAACTTCAGTATAAACAATCTGCAGGTGGTGTTCTTCTACTTCATCTTTCTCTTCTTCTCAAGGACGGTGTCTAAAGAATGTGGTTTTGTTCACTAGCCAATCAAACAGAATATATTGTATCACTCTATAAAACCCGCACGGTTCTCTTGAATTAAACGTTCTTTTAGTCTTTCTGCAATGCTGCCTCCTGCCTGTTCCTGTGTCATTCTCGGCGCAAGAGTGACACCTCACGGCCCTTCATGGCCCCTCAGGGCCCCTCACAGCTCAAGGCTCTTCACGGCCCCTGAGCCTCCTCCGGCCCCGCCATTGGCGCCGCTCTTTGCTGCTCGCCAATGGCGGCCCGAGTCGGCAGTGACGTCACCGCTCGCCGGGCAAAGGAAGGCCTGGGGCTGAGGTGCCCCGGGCTGGCCGGGAATGGGGTCCGGGGGTCCCCGGGCTCATGGAAACGGGGGATCCAGGGGCTGGGAGAGGCGGATACCCTCGGGTGCAGGGGTTGTCGGGGCAGAATAAGGGGGTGCAGGGGGTCCTGCAGCTGGGGAAGGAGATGCGAAGGGTCCCAGTGCCCAGGAAAGGGCATTCAAGGGGGTCCCCGGGGGGCTCCCCAAAGCCCCTCCCAGGGGGCAGCAGGAGCTGGCTCAGGAGCTCTGGGCAGAGAAAAGGGGGTGACCCCGGCTTGGGGGGAACATGGGGGACTCACCCACGCTCCCGGGGGGACACGACCCCCGGGGACCCCCCCTCACCTTGTCCCGCAGGGGAGGCCGAGCCCCAGCCCAGGCAGACGAAGCCCCCGAGCCCAGGCAGCATCTTGGGGGGCGTGCGGGGCCGGGAGGGGCAGGATCCGGGAAAGGGCGGCGGCTGCCGGGTTCCGCGGCTGCCTGGAAACCACGAAGGCGGCGGCAGCGTCTGTGACAGCGGCGCGGCCTCAGTTGCCTGAGAACGCGGCCCTGGCTGCTTGTGCGCAGCCTGGGCTCCTGCAGGCGGCTTCACTGGGCCATTCGCCAGGGGAATTGTTCGCGGAGCATTGGCCTCTGCAAAGTTCCTGAGCGTGCAGAGCACTGGCCTCTGAAGAAAGTTCCTGAATTTCCTTTGGAGGTAAAGATTGACTCAAGTTCATCTTGGTTTTGTCTCATCTGCACTCTGAGAGAGAATGCCAAAGGGAAATACAGGATGGGATAATGCCCGTCTTCTGGTGCAGCAGTTCAGTGGCCTGCACTGCCACAGACATGTTTTATGAAAAAACCTTTCCTTTGGGTTTTTTCTCCTGAGAAGCTGAGAGACCTCAGGAACAAAATGTAAACAATGGTTATCTGCTGCTGTGGAATGCAACAGGTGCATCTGTGATTGGTCTCCTAGAGTTGTTTCTAATTAATGGCCACTCACAGTCAGCTGGCTCGGACTCTCTGTCTGAGACACAAGCTTTTGTTATTCATTCTTTCTTTTTCTATTCTTAGCTAGCCTTCTGATGAAATCCTTTCTTCTATTCTTTTAGTATAACTTTAATAGAATATATATCATAAAATAATAAGAGTCAGATCCTCATCTCTTCCCTCATCCTAAGACCCCTGTGAACACCACCACAATGCACAGCTGAGTGGATGAACAATATATGCTCTACTGATTGTGCTTTTTTTTTTGCACTGAAGGAATGCAACATTTTCTAAATGTACTGGTCTATACTTTTTTTTCCCGTCTAGTGGTTGCTTAAACTGCTGAAAGGTGAATGAGGTCTGTTGAAGTTTCATCAAGTTTCAGTGGGTTGTTATCATCTGGCTATTAAAATTATTAGAGAGAGGCCTGTGAATTGAGGTGCAAATGAGACCATATGCCAAAATCAATAGTCTGGATTTTATGTAACAGTAAATAGGAGGAAGACAGAGAGAAAGGAAAAGAAAAAGAAGTGGGGGGGTGGCAGGGGGGGGATGGGGGTTTGGGAAGAAGGGGAAGAAGGAGAGTGACAGAGACAGATGAAGTGAAAAACATCACCATTCCATGGATCCCATTGGCATACCATAAAATCCTCTTCTGGTCTTCTCTGTGGTGAGGTCTTGCAAAACGTAAGACTCCAATGGATTCCTGCAGATTTGGGCAAGGTGGGACCTCCCAGCTGCCTCTCTGGGGTGGGGCAAGTTGGACTCTGTCTATTGCTACTTTCAAATAATAGAAAATCTTTAGCATCTGTCTGTCCTTTGAGTCTGCCATCAATTGGCTTCTGGATTTTCAGATCTGTTGTGTTACTTTGTGTGCCCTGCAGTTGTCTGGTGCAAGGCCTCAGGAATGGGTCTGGGGGCACTGTGGAGGTCTTTGATGGGAGGTTTGTGTGCAAACCTGGCCTCAGCAGACGAGTCTGTGGCTGTGACTTGCCCACCTTGAAGGCAGACAGAGCTGATTTTCAGGACAGCTGCTGGGTTTGGCTTTGTTGTGGATAGGTTTTTCTCTGCAGCCTTGTTTACTCCTCCCCAGCCCTGAGCTAATGGGACAATAGTGTCACCTTTGTCTTGTCTCAAGTTCCCTTAGGCAGCTTAACTCACAGTGCCAAGTTCCAGTCCAGAGGCATTTTCAGGGAAGGGTGGGCTCAGGTGGTCGCAGCCTCTTTATACAGTTTTGTCCCAATGGGCAGAAAGTCCTTTCTAACAATTTTTAAGCCATTAGCCATAACATTCCAGTCTCTCCCAAGTCCTGTGAGGAGCAGCTGAGAGAGCAGGGGTGCTTTAGCCTAAAGAAAAGGATGTCCACTCCAGCTATTTTAAAGTAATATTTAGGCTGCAGCTTTGTCTGTTCTAACTATTCTTAATGTTCAGATTTTTAGCTCCAGGTTTCAGTATGATCCATCTTTGAATTGCACAAGGGAGCCCTATAGTTCAAATAAAGTCCAACTAGAGGCCTAACATACTAGCTACTTACACCAAACAAGCACTTAGCTACTTTCAAATCATAGAAAATTTTTAGCACCAGTATATGCCTTGAATCTGCCATGAATTGGGTTCTGGATTTTCAGAGTTCCATTGTTGCTTCTGCCAGTTTTGTTGAGGCATTGTCACTCATCTGGGAGATCCTGCCTTCAAAATGGCTTCTGGATTCCCAAAGAAGACCTCGACACCTCGTCTTTTGTCCAGGGAAAGACTGACATCTTTCACTGTAAGTACCCACTGGGCTGTGTTAAGGCTGCAAACTGCCCTGGTGTCCCTGCTCTCCCTGCCCCTGCTTTAGTGCAAGCAAGAAAATGCTTTAAGTGGGTAATAAGCAGAAATATTCTAGTAAGGCTATGAAACGCATGTAATAAACGACACAATTATGAAGGTTTCTTTTTAGGCGAAAAGAGAGGGGGAATTGTAGGAATCTACAAAATTAGAGGGTTTTGGGAAAGCTGCAAAAGGCAAGCCTCAGATACAGTAGAACTGTGATTAGAGCTAAGCAGCTGCCATGAGATAGGTCAGCAGAAAAATTATTTAAAAGTAGAAGAGCAAGGACAAATAGAACAATGGTGTGTGTATTAACGCTTGTCTAGAATAACTCCCTAAGCTACAGAAAAGTTTATCTAGCAAGATATTAGGAGGGTTAAAGCTTAATAATGGAGCTCTGTGCATTGTGTTTTAAGGTTTACAAGCCGGTATTGTATTCAAAATAAGCAAGCATTTTTTAAACCAAAGGTACATGTGCTTATAGTGGTTGGATGGAACTACTGTCAATGTGCTTTTGCTTTGTGTGATTGGTCAAGAAACTTATAAAGGAAGTTGTAACATTAGGTTCTTGGTCTGCTGCCTGGGATGTGAGCTGCTGGCATCTTCCCATTGTCATAACCATGGAATGAGAGTGATGCTGGAAAATAAAACAGCTCAAGGCAGTTCCTCAGCAGTCCTGTCCCGTTTGTGATTTGTAAATAGCCCCCTGCTGGTGTCAAGACCAAGCTGCCCTTGGGCACCTGAGCATGTTGGGGGGGAAGCTCAAACTCTGCCCAAAGCCCTGTGAGACAGGGCTGGTCCCAGCTGGAAGAGCTTCCAAAGCAGCTGTTCTCTCCCAGCTCCTGTGTGGGCACAGATCCAGCCCTGCAGACACAGTGTACAGCAAAGCAAGTTATCTGCTGCAGCACGTCCAGAAGAAAATGTCTCAGCACCTTTGTGTCCCAGATATCTTTTATGAAAAATCGTTTCCTTAGGATTTTTCCTCCTGAGAAGCTGAGAAGCCTCAGGAACAAAATGTAAACAATGATTATCTGCTGCTGTGGAATGCAACAGGTGGATCTGTGATTGGCCCATGTTGGATGTTTGTAATTAATGGCCAATCACAGCCCAGCTGGCTCAGACAGAGAGTCCAGGCCAGAAGCCTTTGTTATCATTCCTTCCTCTTCTATTCTTAGCTAGCCTTCTGATGAAATCCTTTCTTCTATTCTTTTAGTGTAGTTTTAATATAATATATATCACAAAATAATAAATCAAGCCTGCTGAACCATGGAGTCAGATCCTCGTCTCTTCCCTCATCGTAAGACCCCTGTGAACACCATCACACCTTTGTTCTGCAGGATGGTGGAAATCTTCCTGTGCTGGGAATTGTCCCCTGATTTTGGTGTACCATGTGTTGATGGTATCTGTCCCAAAGGAGTTGGCTTCTCTTGAAAGCTCTGGAATGGTAGGAATCTTGAGGGCTGTACAGTTCTTTCCTGCTCCCTGGAGCCAGGGCCACAAATGTCCCTTGGTGTCTGGAGCTCACTTGACTGAAGATGCCCCAGTGCTGAGGCTCTGTCCAGGAGATCCCTCTGTTTTCTTCTCTGCAGGGGTCTGTGAGCCCAGAGAGAGAAAACAAATGCTAATTAACAGAGTGAACTACAACTTGGACACATTCCTGTGCTCCTCACTCTTGGTGCAACGTTCCTTTCTTGCCTCTCTTGGACTCACTCAGCAGTGATATCTCCTTGCTGTGAGCTCTCAGTGCTGTACAGGGATGGAGTCAGGGCAGTTCTGAGAGCTGCTCCCCATTCTTTGAAAAGGTCACTGCCTCAATCCAATGAACCTGAAGAGGAAAGAAATGCCCAAAGAGCAGAAATCCCCATGTCACATGCAATCACGGAGAAGCTGATGGGACAGAGCCATGTGGTTGGAGTATGTGTATTGCACTCTGTATTGTAAATTTATTGGTGCTGAGTATTTCAGCAAGCAACTTCCAGGGCTTCCAGGACTGTCCTGGACAATGTGATCACAAATTGTTCACCAGTGCCACTTGTTCAAGAAAAGCCTTTCTGAACAAGCCCAACTCTGAGGCTCTAGCTGGTTTATTTTTGCCTTTCAGCTGCTTCCCTCTAAGTTCCTGTGGGAGAAGTTTCTCAACATGAAGAAGAAGGCCAGCAGTGGCGGGAGTTTTCTACCCAGAACTGGCCCATGTGTAGACCTGGGGAAGACTGGTCCAAAGGTAGCCTTTTCCTGCTCTTCTCCTTTCTGTTTGATGGGAAGTTGGAAGAGGGTGTGTGCTTGTGACAGGCTTGCCTCCAGCAAAAGACCTCAGTGTGCAGGTCCTATTGTCATTGCAAGCTGCTGTTAGAGGTGGGCTGGGAGTCCTGATCTGCACTAAGGCAACACAAATAAGCTCTGCTGAAGCTGCCTAAGTGTAGCTGCCATTGCTGAAACAATGGGGGGAAGGCTGGGGACACAAAGGCACAGCATTGCCATGTGCCATTCTCCTGCTGAAGGAGCCACCTCTTGCTTTGGTGTGGTCACCATCAAATGCTCGGGGTCACAGGATTCCTTCTGGAGTGGCGGCATTGGCCTTGGAAGGCCGAGGACCTGCAGGAATGACTTCAGCTTTAACAAAACAAATTGCCTTTATGCTTTGGGCTGGAACAATGTGTTGGAGCCTGAGGGGGTGTTAGATTTTGCAGGCTGCCAGATGTACAGGGGAGTGGCCCTGGGCAGAGGGGAATGGATGTGCTTTATCTGGATCAGTGCCTTCTTGGAGGTGTGTTTAAAGCTGCTTTTCTGGCAGGACTGGCTCAGTAGAAAGCACAGTCCCAACGGGTAGGTGACTGAGGTGAGCTGTTGTTATGAATGAGGTCCCTATATGTCTAATTTAATAAACCATCATTAGAATTGAGCAGCAATTTGAATTGAGCAGCAATTTTATATGAAATCATGCAATCAAATATAATCAAGCAGATACAAAATAATTTGGCAGTGGTTTAGATAAAGCATAAGCAAAACCAGTCAGCATACAAGGGGCTTTTCTCACCCTGCCTCCCATTCAAAAGATAAAGAATCCAAACACAACTTCTAGACTGGATGCTAATACATATTCATCAAAATTTTCTGTCAATCTCCTCCTATTTTTGATTCTTGAAATCTATGTCACTGTACTGGACAGTGCATGCTCTGCTTGTTTCTAAGGGGTCTTTTGGCTTTGGTGGTCGCTTCCTACGAAGGCTTCTCCTCATCATCACTGTCTTTTGAACAACCCCACAAGCTGCACATGCACCCCAAGACTTGTGTTATAGAAGCCAGCATTATATTCCAAAAAGAAGCCTTATGATTTCATCGATACCTGGAATCATCCCAATTTTGTCCATTTCAAGGCCGATTCTTTAATTATCCTGAGGCCTATTGCCTTTTGGGATGTTACTTATCTCAAACTACATCCTGCATCCTGTTTTCTCATGAACATCTGAAAAATTCTGTTTTGTGACACTGATTCCATATCCTTTTTCTCGATTACTTTTTAGCAAATATTTTCTAAAATATTTAAAATATAGTTACAATTGTTAGCACGAATCAGATTCATCTATCACACTGTTGAGCAAGAAATTGGCAGCAAGAGCCATATAACACACTGGTTAAGGATTGCCCAGACAGAGCAGGGGAGAGTTTTCTCCAAGCAATGCCTCTGCTCCAGAATCATTTGCTGCTGTTTTGGGCCTGTGGGTCCGCCTCGGTGGCGGCGGTGGTCCCCAGCCCACGTTGTTGAAGCCGTCGCCCTTCCTTGGCCTTAAGCCAGGGACCCGAGTTGTGGCGGGCAGAATTTTTTGGCCTAGTTGTTTGTTTTTTTTTTTTTTAAGGGCCCGACACCCGACAGAGAGCCCCCCCGGACTGGTCCTGGGCGAGGCGGCGGCGCCGCGCCTACCTCGGTCGTGGCCAGATCGACTGAGCCGCTTCTGCTGGCCGGGGCCGGGTTTGCCGCGCCGGGTCCGTTGCTTTTTGTTGAGGCGGGCGGAGTTGGGGGGGCGCCCGCCAGGCCTCCATGGGCCTTTTTATTTTTCTCTCACAGCCCTAAGCCGCGGCACCGAGAAGCGTTGCGACGAAGGCGCGAGCGGGATGCCGGTGGGTCCGTCGTGGGGAGGCAGTAAGGCGCGTACCTCGAACCCCCCCCCCCGGGCCCCTGGCCCCTTTGCCCCCGTGGCTAGCACGGGTCATTTCGAACGCGCGTCTGTGTGCCTTTTTTACCGTGCTGTCCCCTGGCTTTTTTTTCCAGAAGGAAAAGCCGACCGCCGCGAGGCCGGGCAAAAGCCGGTGGCCCATGGCGCCAGGTTGGTGGCACTTTATCTCGCACAGTCGGCCGGTTTCCCCGGGCCGGAAGGTGGGGGAGGGCCACCGAGTCCCCCCCTGGCCCGGCAGGGGCCCGTCCAGTCCCGCCGTTGCCTAGCCTAAAGGGGAGCCGTTGTTGGCCGCGGGCGGGTGACAGCACCCCCCACACTCCTCTGCTGCCGTGAGCAATCCGATCCACAGGTGGGCTGGGTGGCCGTCTCCATTGTCCCAGGAGCGTGGCCGTGGGGCCCTTGTCGCCGTTGGCGCAGCTCCTTCCCAGAGCCACGCCTGATCGGTGTGGCTTTTCAGGTGGCATCGGAGAGGGCCCCCGGCAGGCCGGCTCTCCTTTCAAGGCTTCTCTGTCACGGAGAAGCCACGGGAGGGGGGGGTCCGGTGCTCGGGCAGGGCAGTCTCCTTTCCAATTCGCTTCCCATTGTAGGCGGGGTGTCGCTCCTCCCGCTGGCCTGGGGAAGGGCGTCTTTACCGTCCCGAGCTGTGTGACGGCCGCGTGGCCCCGCGAGCCTTCAGGTGTCCTTAAAAAACCATGCGAGGTGCCGGTGCTGGCCCCGGTCCGGGTAGCGCCCGTGCGGGTGCCAGCTACGAGCAGCACCGGGTGGCGGTGCGGCTGGAGCTGAGCCGCGAGAAGGGAGAGAGAGGCGAGAGAGAAAAGAGAGAGGGCGAAATTGTCCGAACCCGATGCGGCGCGGATGAGGGGGAACAGAGCCGAGTCTCAAACCGGGGCCCGGGCGGATTAATTTGACTCAACACGGGAAACCTCACCCGGCCCGGACACGATCAGGATTGACAGATTGAGAGCTCTTTCTCGATTCCGTGGGTGGTGGTGCATGGCCGTTCCTAGTTGGTGGAGCGATTTGTCTGGTTAATTCCGATAAGGAACGAGACTCTGGCATGCTAACTAGTTACGTGACCCCCGAGCGGTCGGCGTCCAACTTCTTAGAGGGACAAGTGGCGTCCAGCCACCCGAGATTGAGCAATAACAGGTCTGTGATGCCCTTAGATGTCCGGGGCCACACGGACACTACAGTGACTGGCTCAGCTTGTGCCTACCCTCCACCGGCAGGCGCGGGTAACCGGTTGAACCCCATTCCTGATGGGGTTCGGGGATTGCAATTCTTCCCCGTGAACAAGGAATTCCCAGTAAGTGCAGGTCATAAGCTTGCGTTGATTAAGTCCCTGCCCTTTGTACACACCGCCCGTCGCTACTACCGATTGGATGGTTTAGTGAGGTCCTCGGATCGGCCCCGGCGGGGTCGGCCACGGCCCTGCCGGAGTGTCGAGAAGACGGTCGAACTTGACTATCTAGAGGAAGTAAAAGTTGTAACAAGGTTTCCGTAGGTGAACCTGCGGAAGGATCATTACTGGTGGGGCTTGGCACCCGCTGCATTGTGCCGGGCCATCTGGCAGGCCGCGCGCGCGCGGCGTCACTCACACGCCCACTCCTTTCACACGCTCGGCCCTCGGCTGCCGGCCCTGGTCAGCACCGGGGGCCACACACACTTCCCCTTCACCGCGCGTCGTCAGTCCCAGAGAGAGAGAGAGACCGGAGGTGCACGGCACCTCCGGGCGCGGGGGGTTGGAAGGGGGAGAGGGGGAAAAAGCCGCTTGGCGCTACGAAGCGTGCCATGCGCGCCCGCCACGGTGCGCGCTGGCGGGGCTCTCCCTGCGCTACACCGCGCGTCGTGGCCAGGCCTAGAAGCATGGCACGCAGGCCGCCGTAGCGGCGCCTTGCCCCCCCACCCCTCACACCAGCCCCCCCACCCCGGCCTTGCGCCGGTCTGCCACCAGTCCATCCCCGCTGGAGAGCAGGGACGCCGACGCGGGCCCACGAGCCTCTCACCGCCATGGCCGGCGCCGCCGGTCACCGGTGTGCCGCGTGCGGGCGCCCTGGCGTGGCCCGATTTTGGTGCGCGCGCGAGAAAGCCACCCGGCTGCGGGGAGGGAGGAGTGCTCATCCAGCCGCGGCACACGCCCAGCCGGGCTTCGTGCCCCAGCCCGACCGACCCAGCCCTTAGATCCAATCCTTATCCCGAAGTTACGGATCCGGCTTGCCGACTTCCCTTACCTACATTGTTCCAACATGCCAGAGGCTGTTCACCTTGGAGACCTGCTGTGGATATGAGTACGGCCCGGCGTGAGACTTCCACCCTCTCCCCCGGATTTTCACGGGCCAGCGAGAGCTCACCGTATGCTGCCGGAACCGCAACGCTTTCCGAGGCACGGGCCCCTTTCTCGGGGCAAACCCATTCCACGGCACCCGGCCCTTCACAAAGAAAAGAGAACTCTCCCCGGGCTCTCGCTGGCTTCTCCGGGATCGGTTACTTCAGCGCACTGGGCGCCTCGCGGCACCCCTCTCTGCCACTCCGGATTCAGGGATCTGAACCTGACTCCCTTTCGATCGGCTGAGGGCGACGGAGGCCATCGCCCGCCCTTTCGGAACGGTGCTCGCCTATCGCTTAGGACCGACTGACCCATGTTCAACTGCTGTTCACATGGAACCCTGCTCCACTTCGGCCTTCAAAGCTCTCGTTTGAATATTTGCTACTACCACCAAGATCTCCACCCGGGCCCACGCCCCAGGCTTCGAGGTGCACCGCAGCGGCCCTCCTACTCGTCACGGCCTAGCCCCCGCGGGCATCGCACTGCCGGTGACGGCCGGGTATGGGCCCGACGCTCCAGCAACATCCATTTTCAGGGCTAGTTGATTCGGCAGGTGAGTTGTTACACACTCCTTAGCGGATTCCGACTTCCATAGCCACCGTCCTGCTGTCTAGATCAACCAACACCTTTTCTGGGCTCTGATGAGCGTTGGCATCGGGCGCCTTAACCCGGCGTTCAGTACATCCCGCAGCGCCAGTTCTGCCTACCAAAAGTGGCCCACTGAGCACACGCATTCCACGGCGCTGCTCCACGCCAGCGAGCCGGCCCCCTTACCCATTGAAAATTTGAGAATAGGTAGAGATCGTTTCGGCCCCAAGACCTCTAATCATTCGCTTTACCAGGTAAAACTGCCCATTGCCGAGTGTCAGCTATCCTGAGGGAATCTTTGGAGGGAACCAGCTACTAGATGGTTCGATTAGTCTTTCGCCCCTAGACCCGGGTCGGATGACCGATTTGCACGTCAGGACCGCTACGGACCTCCACCAGAGTTTCCTGTGGCTTCACCCTGCCCAGGCATAGTTCACCATCTTTCGGGTCCTAGCACAGACACTCACGTTCCACCTCCCCGGCCCCGTGAGGGGTCGGCGGGCAAGACAGGCCGGTGGTGCGCCCGGGGCTGCCAGGCGCGACACGCGCCCCGGGATCCCACCTCAGCCGGTGCGCACCGGCCCTCACCTTCATTGAGCCGCGGGCTTTCGATGACGGCCCCTGACTCGCGCACGTGCTAGACTCCTTGGTCCGTGTTTCAAGACGGGTTGGGCGGGTAGCCGACATCGCCGTGGACCCCAGGCGCCGGAGTGCGGCCTGACAAGTCCGGCCCTGGGGCGCCACAGGGTTGGGGCGCACTGAGGACAGTCCGGTCCGGTTGACAGTGGCGCCGGGTGTCCGCGGGCTCCGCCCCTGCACCCCTGCGTGAAACGCTGCACTGTGGGGACGCCGCCCCCACCCCCCCCACCCCGGGAGGGGGAGGGCGGGGGAAAAGCGACGCCCTCCACCATGGTGCTGCCGACAGGGGGGCAGGAGGGCGCGGCGGCGGTCCTCTCCCTCGGCCCCGGGATTCAGCAAGACCTGCTGCCCGGGGCTGTAACACCCACCGCCGCTCGTGCAGCGCCGGGCGACCTGGCCACCGGAGGCCTTCCAAGCCTACCCGGAGCCGGTTGCGGTGCACTGCCGCGGAGGAAATGATCCCGGCCAGAGCCGGCTGCTGGCCAGGCGGCGGTCCCCACGCTGGCCCGCCCCCCCCCAGCCAGCCCCCGCGGACAGGGTTCACCCGGGGGAGGGAGGGGAGGCAGAGGCGAGGATCCGCCAAGCCCGCGCCGGCTCCCCGCAACTCGCCGGGTTGAATCCTCCGGGCAGATTGCGCGGGCTGCAACCGTTTTCCTCTTAACGGTTTTACGCCCTCTTGAACTCTCTCTTCAAAGTTCTTTTCAACTTTCCCTTACGGTACTTGTTGGCTATCGGTCTTGTGCCGGTATTTAGCCTTAGATGGAATTTACCACCCGCTTTGGGCTGCATTCCCAAGCAACCCAACTCCGAGAAGCCCCGGGCCCGGAGCGCCGGGGGGCCGCTACCAGCCTCACACTGTCCGCGGGCTGTGGCCTCGATCACAAGGACTTGGGTCCCCCAAGAGCGCCGCTGGGGAGGGGGGCTTCTGTCTGCCACATGTCCCGTGCTCCACCGTGGGGCGGGGATTCGGCGCTGGGCTTTTCCCTCTTCACTCGCCGTTACTGAGGGAATCCTCATTAGTTTCTTTTCCTCCGCTGACTAATATGCTTAAATTCAGCGGGTCGCCACATCTGATCTGAGGTCACAAGCCCAAAGCTCGGCCGCACCACGCACGGGGGTGTGCACAGAGACGGCCGCCTTGTCTCCCCCGCCCGGTACGCCGCCCGCCTCCTCTCTTCTCTGCACTCCCGGAGGGAGCCGGAGAGAGAGAGAGAGCACGTGTGTGCGCGAGCAAGCGACGAGGAGACGGAGAGCCCGATCTCGGAGACGAGAACCAAAAAGGGAGCGCGGCAGAGACAGCCCCGCCGCGCGACGGCCTCAGTGGGGAGAGAGAGAAGAGCGACTGCACCCCTTGGTGTGCCCTGAAACCACGACAGAAGAGGAGGGGGCGGGCGAAGGGAGGAGGGGTCAGAACCCCCGTCCCTGGCGCTCTCGCCTGTCCGTGCTGCAGCACGGCACGGTACTGCTGCGGTACCCACCCGAAAACAGCCGCCCACACGGGGGGGGAGCCTAGGGGCAAGGCCCGCGCCTCGCCTCCCCGTCTCACCCTCCTCTCTCTTTCTCTCGGCCCTCGGTGACGCCTTTCGACGCTGTCTCTCGCTCTCCCCAGGCCGCCGCGCCACCGCATCCCCAGCACGGTCCCGGCGAGGACGAGCTCCGCCCCAGCGGCTCGCTCCGGGAGCAGGGAGCTGCGGAGCGCTCCCCGAGTCTGCATTTAGGGGGACAAAGGCCCTGCGCGGCAACGACGACGACGATGACAACTGCAATGACGACGATGTCTACCGGGCCGCAGGGAAGGGATCGAGGCCGCCTAGGGAAGCGCTTCTCTCGCCAAACCCCTGACCACCTTCCCTGCGGGCACCGGAGGGACACCGGAGTCGCCGCGGCCGCTGCCACCTCCGCGGGCGACGGGCCTGCAAGGCGACCTTAGCCGCGCCGCCGGGGTGGCCCCCAGACAGCAATTGATTGTCAAGCGATGCTCAGACAGGCATAGCCCTGGGAGGAACCCGGGGCCGCAAGTGCGTTCAAAGTGTCGAAGATCAATGTGTCCTGCAATTCACATTAATTCTCGCAGCTAGCTGCGTTCTTCATTGACACACAAGCCGAGTGATCCACTGCTAAGAGTTGTCTGCCCTTTGGGCACCGCTCACGCCGAGCGGCCCCTTTTTTTGTTACTCTGGCGCCGAGGACGCGGGGGCGTGCACCTGGCTTCGACCGTACGAGCACACAGAAATGGAAGGGGAGGGAAAAAAACAACTGGAGCAACCTACGCTATGAAGGCCAGCCAAGAGGCAGGGGAGCTCGCACCCCCAACTGCCTCCCCCTGTGAGGGGAGACGCCGACCTCACAAATGCCGTCCTTCAGAGGCGGCCCAGGCGCCCGGGCTCGGCCCGGCCTCCGTGCGGAGGGCCATGTGGCGCGCGCCAGAACGCGGGACGGCGCGGCGGCCCGCCCGCCTCTTGCTTTCACAGGACAACCCGAGCCGGCATCGCCAGTGCCCAAGGCCTGCTGGATGGCAGAACCAGCCACCGCCAGGGCCGCACTCCCGGGACCGCTGCCGCCACGTCGCACCGCCGGGGCGCCTTGCCTTGGGCACGCGCCCGGCGGAAGGCGGTATGGCGCTGAGCCGGGGGGCAACACCCGCTCTCCTCTTTTTCACGCGGAGACCGGGTGGGGAGAAGCGCCCCCCGTGGCCGCCCCGCACGCCTTTCTGCGGCCCACACGCGGCCGGGAAGGGCGATGGAGGACGTGACAAGCGGGGCCCGGAATGGGACCGCTGCTGGGCGACGGCGGGTCTTTTCTGGCTGACTCTCGCCACAGGGAGGGACACCTGTCGAGCGGCACCACCACCGCTCGGCACGGGGTCACCTGCGCTTGCGGGCCTCTGCCGCTGGAGGGCCCACCAAGCGCTTGCCCCCCACAAGCAGGCAGGCGGTTGAGCCAGGGGATGGCCGGAGGATGATGGCGCCGCCGGTGCGCCTTCGAGGAGAAAAGGCTGTCAAGGGGAGGAGAGGCACCGGACGCGCCGAACGCGGCGCCGCGCTTGCCAGAGACCACGGCAGCAGTCCGAGGAGAGAGAGCGGGCAGGCCCCGGTGGCCATGACCCCACAGCTGAGGAAGGGCAGAGGACGCGCGCTCTCTGCCAGAGTCGCCCGTTACAACGAGGCGAGCGGGTCGGCCCCCGTGGCTGACTGTGCGCCGCAGCCTCTCCGTCGAGGCCGGACCGCGGAGAGGGGGATGCAGGGCGCCCCTCCTTAGTGCACCGCAGTTAACCCCCGCGGCCTGCGGCGGGATGATGACGGCGACGGAGGAGCGCAGCCGGTGGCGATGGGACAACCACCGCAGGCGATCGGCAGGAGTAGCTGCTCCCCACCCCTCAGTGGCACCCTGCTCGGCCACCGCCCGCCATGCCTGCCACCGCCGGCACCGCCGCTGCCGTGGCGGGCC
Source organism: Agelaius phoeniceus (assembly GCF_051311805.1). Lineage (NCBI taxonomy): Eukaryota > Metazoa > Chordata > Aves > Passeriformes > Icteridae > Agelaius > Agelaius phoeniceus. The sequence continues at coordinate 8,266,946 of NC_135271.1, forward strand.
ACACCGAGCCGCCGGAGTCTTTAAACCGCCGCCCTGCCCCACCGGCCCCTTTCAGCTAACCCGCAGCGTTTGACGATGCAGAGGGAAAAAAACTGGGGGGACCACAGAGGCGCGGAGCGCTAGGTACCTGGCCCTGGGGCGAGGGAAACGACCTGCATGGCCCTGCCAGGGTGCCTCCCCCGCTGCCGCCCTCAGGGGAGCGTCCACCGGCGGGGGCGTGCCCGACATCTGCTGCCACCACCGCCATGTCCTTCTCAGGGCCCGGGGTTTCCCTCAGTAGCCAGGCGCTGCGCAACCGAGAGGACCGGCGTGGCTTGGGCTGCTCCGCCGGCGCGGGGGATGCGGGCCCGACCACCAAGCACACCTCAGGCACGCGCGCGTGCCACGAAGCGTGGCACGGAACGCCCAGAGGCCTCGGCCCTTGGAGTTTCTCTGCCGCGCGCGAGAGGGGGGCCGCTCGGCCTGAGAGCGGGGAACTCTGCCGGCCAGCAAAAGCCCCTCTCCCCAGTGTGGGCAGGGCCGGAGGAGCTGCCTGCTCCGAGCCCCGAAGGTGCCCCTGCCACCCGGCTCCCTCGCCCATTCCACCTTGGCCGCCAACGGGTGCGTCGGCCAGACAGCCGTCGCTTGATGGGCGAAGCAGCGAGGGAAAGGACGGGCCCGCCTCCAAGAGGGGCCGTGCCAAGCACCCTCCCTCCCGGCACCTGGGCAGCTTTCTCGCGCGCATGCCAAGGAGAGCCGAGCTCGGGAGAACTCGGGCCGCGCCAAGGCGCCCACACACGGCACACTGGCGACTGGCGTTTGGCGGCACCGGCCGCGGCAGCGCGAGGCTCGTGGGCCCGCGGCCACGCCCCCGCTCTCTGCCGGGGACGGACTGGCAGCAGACCGGCGCAAGGCCGTGGTTGGGGGGGTGGTGTGGGGGACGGAGGGGCAAGCTGTCGCGACGGCGGTGAGCGTGCCATGCTTCTAGGCCTGGCTGCGATGCGCGGTGTAGCGCGGGGAGAGCCCAGCCCGCGCGCACATTGGCAGGTGCGCATGGCGTGTGCACGCGTGGCACGCTTCGCCGCGCAGAGCGGCTTTTCCCCCCTCTCCCCCTTCCGACCCCCCGTGCCCGGAGGTGCTGCGCGCCTCCGCTCTCTCTCTCTCTGGGGCTGCGATGTGCGGTGAAGGGGAAGGGCGTGTGGCCCCCGGTGCGACCAGGGCCGGCAGCCGGGGGCCGAGCGTGCGAACAGAGCGGGCGTGCGAGTGACGCCGCACGCACGCAGCTGGACGGACGGCCCAGCACGAGGCGGCAGGCGCCAAGCCCCACTGGTAATGATCCTTCCGCAGTTCACCTACGGAAACCTTGTTACGACTTTTACTTCCTCTAGATAGTCAAGTTCGACCGTCTTCTTGACACTCCTGCAGGGCCAGGGCCGACGCCAGGGCCGATCCGAGGACCTCACTAAACCATCTAATCTGTAGTAGCGACGGGCGGTGTGTACAGAGGGCAGGGACTTAATCAACGCAAGCTTATGACCCACACTTACTGGGAATTCCTCGTTCACGGGGAAGAATTGCAATCCCCGATCCCCATCACCAATGGGCTTCAGTGGGTTACCCGCGCCTGCCGGCGGAGGGTAGGCACAAGCTGAGCAAGCCAGTGTAGTGCACGTGCAGCCCCGGACATCTAAGGGCATCACAGACCTGTTATTGCTCAATCTCAGGTGGCTGAACGCCACTTGTCCCTCTAAGAAGTTGGGCGCTGACTGCTCGGGGGTCGCGTAACTAGTTAGCATGCCAGAGTCTCGTTCCTTATCGGAATTAACCAGACAAATCGCTCCACCAACTAGGAACGGCCATGCACCACCACCCACGGAATCGAGAAAGAGCTCTCAATCTGTCAATCCTGTCCGTGTCCGGGCCGGGTGAGGTTTCCCGTGTTGAGTCAAATTAAGCCGCAGGCTCCACTCCTGGTGGTGCCCTTCCGTCAATTCCTTTCAGTTTCAGCTTTGCAACCATACTCCCCCTGGAACCCAAAGACTTGGATTTCCCGGGAGCTGCCCGGCGGGTCATGGGAATAACGCCGCCGGATCGCCAGTCGGCATCGTTTATGGTTGGAACTACGACGATATCTGATCATCTTCGAACCTCCAACTTTGGTTCTTGATTAATGAAAACATTCTTGGCAAATGCTTTCGCTCTAGGCCGTCTTACGCCAGTCCAAGAATTTCACCTCTAGCGGCACAATACCAATGCCCCCGGCCGTCCCTCTAATCATGGCCCCGTTTCCGAAAACCAACAAAATAGAGCCGGACTCCTATTCTATTATTCCTAGCTGCAGTATGCCGGCGGCCGGCCTGCTTTGAACACTCTAATTTTCTCAAAGTAAACGCTTCGGACCCCACGGGACACTCAGCTAAGAGCATCGAGGGGGCGCCGAGAGGCAGGGGCTGGCACAGGGGGTGGCTCGCCTCACGGCGGACCGCCAGCTCGATCCCAAGATCCAACTATGAGCTTTTTAACTGCAGCAACTTTAAGATATGCTATTGGAGCTGGAATTACCGTGGCTGCTGGCACCAGACTTGCCCTTCAATGGATCCTCGCTCGAGGATTTAAAGTGCGCTCGTTCCAATTACAGGGCCTCAAAAGAGTCCTGTATTGTTATTTTTAGTCACTTCCTCCCCAGGTCGGGAATGGGTAATTTGCGCGCCTGCTGCCTTCCTTGGATGTGGTAGCCGTTTCTCAGGCTCCCTCTCTGGAATTGAATCCTGATTCCCCGTCACCCATGGTCACCATGGTAGGCACAGACAGTACCATCGAAAGTTGATAGGGCAGGCATTCGAATGGGTCGTCACCACCACAGAGGCGTGCGATCGGCTCGAGGTTATCTATAGTAACCACAGCTGCCGGACGGGCCTGGGTTGGTTTTGTTCTGATAAATGCACGCATCCCAGGAGGCCAGCGCTCGTCGGCATGTATTAGCTCTAGAATTACCACAGTTATCCAAGGAGCGGGAGAGGAGCGACCAAAGGAACCATAACTGATTTAATGAGCCTTTCGCAGTTTCACTGTACTTCCCGTGTGTACTTAGACATGCATGGCTTAAGCTTTGAGACAAGCATATACTACTGGCAGGATCAACCAGGTAACCACCACCCACGGCGGCGCCGCGCCGCGGCGCGTGAGCATCCGGAGGCACCTGGCCCGCCGGCGAACCCGCCCCGTGCCAAACCCCAACCGCCCCGGGCTCCTTTTGCCGCTCCGACCCGCGGGAGCAGCATCGCGGACAAAGACACGGCGGCGGGCGGCAGCGTGGTGGCAATGGGCGCCGGAAGCAGGGACAGCGGCCGGCCGCATCGCGGCCCGGCGTCGCCTGGGATGGGGAATGGCGCCACGTGCAAGGGACACCTCTCGGCAACGGCCGACCGCGGTGGCCGGCCTTTCCCGCAACGCCACGGGCAAGGAGCCGGGACCACTGCACAGCTTTTCGCCACTCGGATGGAGCACGATCTTCGTCTCTCTCTCTCTCTCTCTCTTTCTCTCTCTCGCGCTTTTATTCCCAGGGCCCGTGCCCCGGTTCAAGATTCGGCCTCGTGCTCGAAATGATGCACGCGGCACACGGAACGGGTCTCGGCTGGGCCTGACCCGCCCCCCCCCCACAAGCTGAGAAAAACCCGCCCGCCAAAAGGTCGCGGGCGAGCGACCGGTCACGGGCGAGGTTGGGCCGAGCGGGGCCCCGCTCACAGGGACCAAACCCCGTCCCGGCGCATCCCCCCACCGGGCCACGCGGAAAGCACCGGATGTGCTAGAGGAGGCAGCGACCCAACGAGGTGGGCGTGGCCTGGACACTGAGGCCCCTTTTCAGCTGGGGCAGCTCGCTCTGCAGCAGGCGGCGGAACGGCGAAGGAGTGCGCGGACCGGGCTCTGTTCCACCCGGGTCCGCGCCCCATAGTGTTCGGGCACTTTCGCCCTCTCTCTTTTCTCTCTCGCCACTCTCCCTTCTCGCAGCTCAGCTCCAGCTGCACCGCTGCCTGGCGCTGCTCGTGGCCGGCGCCCACACGGGCGCTACCCGGACCGGGGCCAGCACCGGCACCTCATGGGTTTTTTTAAGGACACCTGAAAGCTCACGGGGCCACGCGGCCGTCACACAGCTCGGGACGGTAAAGACGCCCTTCCCCAGGCCAGCGGGAGAGGCGACACCTCACCTGCAACGGGAAGCGAATTGGAAAGGAGACCGCCCTGCCCGAGCACCAGACCCCCCCCTGCCGTGGCTTCCCCGTGACAGAGAAGCCTTGGAAGGAGAGCCGGCCCGCTGGGGGCCCTCTCCGACGCCACCAGAAAAGCCACATCGATCAGGTGCGGCTCTGGGAAGGAGCTGCGCCAACGGCGACAAGGGCCCCACGGCCACGCTCCTGGGACAACAACGGCGACGGCCGCCCAGCCCAGCTGTGGATCAGATTGCTCGCGGCAGCAGAGGAGTGCAGGGGGTGCTGTCACCCACCCACGGGCAACAACGGCTCCCCTTTAGGCTAGGCAACGGCGGGACTGGACCAGCCCCCGCCGGGCGGGGGGGACTCGGTGGTGCCCCCCGCCTTCCAGCCTGGGGATTCCGGCCGACTGTGCAAGATAAAGTTCCACTGACCTGGCGCCATGGGCCACCAGCTTTTGCCCGGCCTAGCGGCGGTCGGCTTTCCCTTCTTGAAAAAAAAGCCGGGGGACGGCACGACAGAAAAGGCACACGGAGGCGCGTTCGCAACGACCCGTGCTAGCCACGGGGGCCACGGGGCCGGGGGCCCGGGGTAGGGGCCGAGGTACGCACCTCACTGCCTCCCCACGATGGACCCACCGGCATCCCGCCTGCGCCTTCGTCGCAACGCTTCTCGGTGCCATGGCTTAGGGCCGCAAGAGAAAAATAAAAAGGCCCGCGGAGGCCTGGTGGGTGCCCCCCCAACTCCGCCCACCTCAACAAAACGCAACGGACCCGGCGTGGCAAACCCTGCCCCGCCTGGCAGAAGCGGCTCAGTTGATCTGGCCACAACCGAGGTAGGCGAGGTGCTGCTGCCTCACCCAGGACCAGTCCAGGGGGGCTCTCCATCAGGTGCCAGGCCCGTAAAAAAACAAACAAAACTGGGCCAAAAAATTCTGCCTGCCAGAACACGGGTCCCCAGCTTAAAGGCGAGGAAGGGCAACGGCTTCAACAATGCGGGCTGGGGACCACCGCTGCCGCCGAGGCAGACCGATGGGCCCAAAACAACAGCAAATGATTCTGGAGCAGAGGCATTGCTTGGAGAAAACTCTCCCCTGCTCTGTCTGGGCAATCCTTAACCAGTGGGTTACATGGCTCTTGCTGCCAATTTCTGCCTCAACAGTGTGATAGAAGAATCTGATTCGTGCTAACAATTGTAACTATATTTTAAATATTTTAGAAAATATTTGTTCAAAAGTAAGAGAGGAAAAGGATATGGAATTAGTGACACAAAACAGACGTTTTCAGATGTTCATGTTAAAACAGGATGCAGGATGTAGTTGGAGATAAGTAACATCCCAAAAGGCAATAGGCCTCAGGATAATTAAAGAATCGGCTTTGACATGGACAAAATTGGGATGATTCCAGGTATCTATGAAATCATAAGGCTTCTTTTTGGAATATAATGCTGGCTTCTTGTGGTGGTTTGACAGGAAATGTGTTTTTTGGGATGCTGTGTTTTGGGCCAATGGATATTCAGGCTTTAATATTGGCATTTAACCTGGCCATTGGGACATTGGACACGCCTCTGAGAACACGGGGTTAAAAGCAGAGCTCTCCCCTGGGAGGGTCCTTTCGGGTTTCCGGCAGGAAAGAGTTTGGGTCTCTGCCCCGGCCCAGCTGCTGGCTGGGCAGGGAGCAGGGAAATGCCATGTGGCCAGGAGAGGTAGGCCTGAGCCCGGGGGTGGAAGGGTGGAAGAGAGAGAGAGAGAGGGAGACACCAGGAGCCATCGGGCAGCCACCCCTGAGAGACACAGAGAGAGAGAGAGAGAGAGAGCCGCTGCCTGAGACTGTAACCTTGAAACTTGATAAACATGGGCCTGTGCCGGCAGCACGGCTGGGACGGAGAAGAAGGGGGGGTGCACCGGCCGCTTGTAGGAGCTTTTAACCCCTTCTCAGAGAATGAGAACTTTACAGATCATTGACCTCTCCTAGAAGACAGAGTGGAAGATGAGGAAGGAATGTACAAGTGTGAGAGAGGTCTGGGCGAGTGAGAAATAGTGGAAGAATAGAGAAGAATCCTCGTGGGAAGAGATGATGGAGTGGCTTTTGCTGGACTCTTTTTGTACAGCCATGGACAGAACCATGTTCCTTGTGATGCAGAGACTGCATTCTAGGGGGAGGCAATGCCTCAGAATCAAGAGGGTTCAGTGTTGGTGCCCCTCGGCCCCAGGGGGTGGAAAAATATGGGTGGGACAGGTGTCCCAAAGGAGAGATTGTGGGGACAGGTGTCCCAAAGGAGAGACTGTGCCCTTTTTGGATCGGGACAGAGCATCTTTAAAAAGACAACCCTAGAAGCAGCTCTGGTCCGTGTTCAGTGGTGAGAGCACTGGACATGAAAGGAAGAGGTCACGACGGCAGATGGACTCCGGGCGGTGCCACGAGTGACACGGAAACACATGAGGCTTCGGCTGTGTTCCAGGGGAAGCCCATGGTACAAGAAGGACTCCTGTCCTCTTGATGAACTGAGGATTGATTGTTTGAAGAGTGGTGCTGGACTAAGAGTTGGTGATTTGAGGAATACATGTATTGTGTTGGGAATTTGGTGGGGGGAGGAGGAAATGTATTTGGAAGGTTTTCATTTTCCCTGTGCATGTGTTCCTTTTTCTTTGTAGTTGTAGTGTAGTTAATAAAGTTTTGTTTTCTTTCTTCCCTAAGTAGGAGCCTGCTTTGCTTATTCCTGGTCACATCTCACAGCAGAAACCAGGAAGAAGGTATCTTCATGGGGGCACTGGCATTGTGCCAGTGTCAAACCATGACAGGGACCCATAAGTGAAATAATATAGTCTTTCACTCTGGGGTAAGACAAACAAATGAACAATTGTTGCCTCTAAATCCACAGTACTCTCTGAAAAAGCTGGAGGTAAAGATACAAGCTAATGTTTCCAAAATTAAACAGCAATACTGCCCACTCATACGGCAAAGCCTAAAAGAATGGGAGCTGTGGATACATTCCCAGACACCAAATGATAGGTATAAAATAGACTTAAGGGGATGGTTTGGGTCTGAACTGGGAGTATTAAATTCTATTGATCAAGAAGTCTTACTCAAGAAAGTAAGCACTGTGAGCTCTTATATTGGAAAGATACAAACTCCTCTCAGATCAACCCTGCTATCACTTGCCCATACCCAAAACCTGGCAGCTAACCTATTAAGCACCCTGGCCAACAATACACAGCAGGATTTTCAAGCAGTTGGTGGCTTTATGGGAAAACTACAGGGTAACATTTCTTTAGCATTTCAATGTACACAAGCTCAGCTGTGTATGTCTATGGTCTGTAATCTCAGGAAAACTGCCCGGAGCTCCCCATGAGCCTGATGGCCGCCTCTCACAGGGGCTCCTGTGGGCTGTCCTGGCACAGCAGGGCCCGGTGCAGGTGCTCGGCTGCTCTGCTCCTGTCCTCTGCCAACTGGAGAGAGCCAGGAGGGTGCACTTGGTGCAGGCTCAGCCCCTGGGCTGGGCTCTCCCTGTGGCCAGCACTGGACTCCCCTGGCCACGCAGCCCTGTGAGGCAGCCAGCAGCCACTGGGGCTGGGCTCTGGAGGGGGCAGACGGCTGGGTGCTGCCCAAGAAAAAATAAAGGAAAACTTCTGACCCCTGAGACAAATGGCAGTATTGGAGATACTTTTTGCAAGGGATGGACAAAATAATGACCCTGACAAGGTCAGATGCACAGTGCAAATGTGGTGGAGCCATGCACAGCAGGGGCCATCTGAATACTCCAGCTTCATGGGAACAATGCATTTTGTGGATAACCAAGAGACAGTGAGTTCTGGAGCAAGCAAACTCAGGAATGATGAGACCATCGTCCATGGCCTGACACACACTCATGTCTCTGCTGTGCTCGAGTCTCAAGGATGAACAGGAAAAATTCAGAGAGAAGATGAGGAAGGAGATGAGCAAGGACAGTTCCCATGTGGCACCAGTGCAAACCAGAGGCCCCAGTGTCAGAGCCCAGCATTCCCCAGCTAGGGAGAGGGAGTACACCCCACGAGTGGGCCTGTGGTTCTTCCTGTATAAACATGGGCAAGACTTGAGAGGGTGGAATGGAAAACTCATCTCTGTCCTAGCAGCATGGGTATGCGAGCTAAAGGAGGAAACTACTAAGAGAGGGATTTACACCCAAATGAATGCAGCCCCAGCTCCCCGTGACCGAGCTGCCAGGTATAGCAGAAAGGAGCATGATATGCCAGATCCCCTTGAAGGAATATCCAGAATATACGCCCAGGGAGGGCACGGTAGCCAGGACTAGAGAGACCCTGCCTCTAGCCAGGTAGAGGCCAGGGAAAATTGTGTCTTTTGGGCTGTTTGGATCCCTGCCACACCAGAGCCATGGATATACAAGGCTTTTGTCCATTCTGGTGCACAGTGTACTCTAATCCCTTCGGGACATGTGGATGCAGAACCCATTTCCATTGCCAGGGTGATGGGGGGATTGCAGCAGGTGATCCTGTTGGAAGCCAAGGTGAGCCTGACTGGGAAGGAGTGGCAGAAATTCCTATTGTGACTGGCCCAGAGGCCCCGTGTATTCTGGGCATAGACTTCCTCTGGAAGGGCTTTTAGAAAGACCTAAAGGGAATCAGGTGGGCTTTTGGAATAGCTGCTGTAGAGACAGAGAACATGAAGCAGTTGAACACCTTGCCTGGACTATCAGAAAACCCATCTGCAGGTGGACTCCTGAAGGTGGCAGAGCAACGAGTGCCGATTGCCACCTTGACCGTGCAACACTGGCAGTATCGAACAAATCGGGATGCCGTGATCCCCATGCACAAAATGATCCGTGAGCTGGAGAGCCAAGGGCTGGTCAACAAAACCCACTCACCCTTCAACAGCCCCATCTGGCCTGTGCGCAATTCTGACAGAGAATGGAGATTGACTGTGGACTATCGTGCCTTGAATGAAGCGACTCCACCGCTGAGCGTGGCTGGGCCGGACATGCTGGAACTCCAGTACGAGCTGGAGTCCAAGGCAGCAAAGTGGTACGCCACTGTTGGCATTGCTAACGCGTTTCTCTCCATTCCTCTGGCAGCAGAATGCAGGCCTCAGTTTGCTTTCACCTGGAGGGGCGTGCAGTACACCTGGAACCGACTGCCCCAAGGGTGGAAGCACAGCCCCACCATCTGCCATGGACCGATTCAGGCTGCACTGGAAAAGGGTGAGGCTCCAGAACACCTGCAGTACATGGATGCCATCATTGTGTGGGGGAACACAGCAATGGAAGTATTTGAGAAAGGAGAGAAGATCATCCAGTTCTGCTGGAATCTGATTTCGCCATCAGGAAGAACAAAGTCAAGGGACCTGCCCAAGAGATCCAGTGCCTGGAAGTAAAGGGGCAAGATGGACGGCGTCAGATTCCCACTGAGGTCATCAACACAATCACCGTGATGTCTCCACCAACCAGCAGGAAGGAAACACAAGGTTTCCTAGGCACCACAGGGTTTTGGAGAATCCACATTCCCAAGTACAGCCAGTATGTGAGCCCTTTCTACCTGGTCATCGGCAGAAAAGGACGATGTCCAGTGGTGCCCTGAACAGCAACAAGCCTTTGCCCAGATCAAGCAGGAGATCGCTCATGCAGTGGCCCTTGGCCCAGTCAGGACAGGAGCAGAGGTGAAGAACGTGCTCTACTCTGCAGCTGGGTACAATGGCTCGTCCTGGAGCCTTTGGCAGAAGGTGCCTGGGGAGACTCGGGGCCAACCACTGGGATTCTGGAGCCAAAGGTACAGAGGGTCCAAAGCCAACTCCACTCCCACAGAGAAGGAAATCTTGGCTGCCTATGACGGAGTCCAGGCTGCCTCAGAGGTAATAGGCACTGAAGCACAACTCCTCCTGGCAGCCCGACTACCGGTGCTGGGGTGGATGTTCAAAGCAAAGGTTCCCTCTACGCACCATGCCACCAGTGCTACATGGAGCAAATGGATTGCCCTCATCACACAGCGCGCCTGTACTGGAAACCTGAATGGCCCTGGGATTCTGGAAATAATTACAAACTGGCCGGAAGGTGAAAACTTATGTCTCGCTGATGAAGGGGAACAAGAAGTGACACGGGCTGAAGAAGCTCCACCATACAACCAACTGCCAGCAGAAGATACATGATACACTCTTCACTGATGGTTCTTGCCACATTGTGGGAATGAAACGAAAGTGGAAAGCAGCCATATGGAGCCCCACAGGACAGGTCGCAAAGGTCACTGAAGGAGAAGGTGGATCAAGCCAACTTGCTGAACTCAAAGCTGTTCAACTGGCCCTGGACATTGCTGAGAGAGAGAAGCTGCCAAAGCTCTACCTTTACACTGATTCATGGATGGTAGCCAGTGTTCTGTGGGGATGGCTGGAGAGGTGGAAAGAGGCTAACTGGCAGCATAGAGGAAAACCAATCTGGGCTGTTGATGAGTGGAAAGACATTGCTACCAGGGTAGAGAAGATACCTGTGAAAGTTCACCATGTAGATGCCCATGTCCCCAAGAGTCGGGGTAATAAAGAACACCAAAACAATGAGCAGGTAGACCAGACTGCAAAGAGAGAGGTATCAAAGATAGACTTAGATTGGCAACATAAAGGAGAGTTTTTCTTAGCTCGATGGGCCCATGATGCCTCAGGCCATCAGGGCAGAGATGCCACCTGTAAGTGGGCACGAGACGCAGGGGTGGATTTAACCATGGACAGTATTTCTCAGGTTATCCATGACTGTGAGACGTGTGCTGTCATCCAGCAGGCCCAGTGGGTGAAGCCCCTGTGGTATGGTGGGCTGTGGTCCAAGTACAAGTATGGGCAGGCCAGGCAGATTGACTGCATCCCACTGCCCCAGACACGCCAGGGCAAGCGCTGCATGCCCACAATGGTGGAAGCCACCACTGGATGGTTGGAAACCCAGCCTGTGCCTCATGCTCTGGTTGGAACACCATGCTGGGCCTTGAAAAGCAAGTTCTGTATTATGTATAATGTCTGTGTTTGTAGAGTTAGAATTTAAATTAGTTTTAGTAGTAAGCAGACGATATGGGGATAAGGGGTGGAATGTCCTGGGTTGACTATATGATGCTTTTATCCCCAATCAATTGTACCAAGGGATACACTGAATTTTGTGTGCAAAAATGAGGTGCTTGAAAGAGAGGATCGGTGTCTGCATGCTGAGGGCAGCACTTGTATTTTTGAAATGAGCCCAGTTACCCATGCACTATCACAGGTGTGTTATGTGGGAAGGGGCTGTGCCTGTGTGAGATCTGCTTGCACAACTATTCCAATAGAGTCTTTTAATGAAACTACTAATGGTACTAACTTCTCTATTTGTAATTTCACAACCAAAAGTGGATGCCACTTCAGCTGCACCACACAAGAACTTCTCTACAGATGCTGCAGAATGCACATGATGGGTATCAGCAAGCGCCCAAATTCCAAACTGGACGGGACGCTAACGTTCTAAAGCAAATGCCATACCAGCCTGATATAGAATGGCTAGTGGCAGGAGTCAAAAATGCATCTCACAGAGCCTGATGGACACACTCAAATCCGGTATCAAAGTTGTTACTGAAATCATCACCAAAATAGAGAAAGAAAGAGAACATCATGAGTCAGATGTCTTCTTGTGATGGACAAATCTGGAACCACCAGCAGCTCCTCAGATTTTTAGCTTCCTCAGCAAACCAGTTCTAATTTTAAAAACATTAACCCTCCTCTTAACCTTATAAACCTCTGGATGCAGTAGAAAATTAAAACAGCAGCAGAACAGTACATATGTTCTGTGGACTGTCCAGAGGATCTTGCAAAAGAATTTGCATCAGGATAAAGAGAAGGGGAGAATGAAACAAGGCCTTTGTTTGACATAAGCACAAGCAATTCCCATAAGTAAACAAGTACTTAGCACAGACCTACATAGGCACTTAGCACCAGTTAGCATAAGAAAAACCTGGTGGGCCTGCCTTGACAGGAGAGGGACTTGACAAAAAGCTTTAGAAACATTCTACCAGAAGAACTAAGGGCAAGTGTAAAATGAGCCCTGTACAGGGAAGCCATGAGGAAGAAGTGCTGCTTTAGGGCATGGAGGCCACTCCTGGCCATTGCCTGGACATTAGCTTCAAGTACAGGAATCTGACAGAATGTATTTTTAACCCCCTGCCTATCGAATCACCTCAGCAGAGTCAAGATGGATGGTATTTTTGAGATACATTTCTGACATCATCCCACTGAAATTTACATGTGGCAGAGCAGCATTTTAGCGGGGTGCAGACCCCTGCCCTCCTGCCAGCTCAATAAAAGGGCTTTTGGTGGACAATGCATTTGTCTGCCGATTTCTTTGAATGAGGGAGGCCCCTCAGGACTGCTGATGGCCATCCCCTTTGTGTGGCCATCCCCTGTGTGGATCTGCAAAAGCTTCAAATCAGCTGCCTCAGCTTCCAGGGCCTCTCTTGGCCAGCATCCTGATGTGGGTGCAGGGCTGCTGCCAGGCACTGCTGGGACCCAGCGGGACAGGACCGGCTGTCTCGTGTCCACGGAGCAGCCCTGACACAGCCAGGGCCATCCTGAAAGCAGACAAACGCTCACGGGTCAGCAGAGAGGAGCAAGGAGCACTGGGCTGCGCTCAGGGTATCTCAGCATGGGGCTCCAGTGGGAAGGGCAGGCAGGCCTCCCCCATTCAGGGCACCCCTGCATCAAAAGGATGGGCCTTTTGTCCTTTCATCCCTCCACCCCAGAACCAGGCCTGACATCTCCTCCTCTGGAGTGGAGTTTTCCAGTTACAAGGTCATCTCACGCTTGGCCAGTGTGTGAGATGAGGCTGCAGTGACCTGTGATACCACCTCCATGCCAACCATAGCTCCATTGTGTATCGTTCCTCTTTCACAGGTTCACTTCCCATCGATTGACCCGTCCATTGTTTCCCTGAAGGGTCAAATTCCCACCAGTTAAACCATAAGGTTTCCTTCATTCTCTGCTCTGCATTCTCTTGTTGACGTGCACAACAGGGGACCAAATATGGCAGGGCCTTAGACACGACTTTGGTCCCTGACACACACAGGCTTCTTGTCCCACTGCTGGCCTTCAGTGTGCTCAGCAAGATGTGGAACTGCACGGTGCTGTGGAACTGCACCTTCAGCACAGGGACCTTTCCAGCCTGACCTGCCCCCGTTCCTCTGGGTCCGTGCACAAAACACGGCGTGGCAGAGAACAGCAGCAGGGGCCTGTGTGTCCCAGGGCCCCGGATTTGCTTCAGCTCCACAGAGATGCAGGCAAATTGAAGAAGCCAAACTGTTTATTAATGAAAGGCAAAAAAAGGGATGATATGGAGGGAAAAAGGGAATGGGAAGGCAGGGTCTGAGGGCTTGAGAAATGGAGCTATCAAAAGGAAGAATGGAAGGAAATCATAGGAATAGGCATGGTCTGAGGGCTGGTGAGATGACGCTGTCAAAAGGGAGAGAGGGTGGAGGGGCAAAAGTGGATGGACAGTGTCTGAGGGCTGGAGGGAGGGAGCTATCTACAGGCAGGGAGAGGGCTGAAGCCACGCAAGCTTCCCACAGGCTCAGCCGTACCAATCGTCAACTATGTCTAGAGCTCCAGTGGCAATGGGAGATGGTGTCCTCTTCAGTCTCTCCTGGTGCTGTTCTTGGGACACTGGCTCACTGGATCCAGAAAAGGACCCTATTTCTTCAGGTCTTAGGCCTAATTTAGCATGACGACTTTCAATGTTAGAGCAGGATGGGCTGGCATTGTTCTTTGGGGATTCTAGGCCTGGAACAGAGAGAAAGAGAGCCATGGTCAGAGCCTGGATCTGCAGTGACCTGAGGAAAGCATCCAGCCAGGGCCACCCCACCCAACTCTTGCCATGGCTGAGAGAGAGGTGTTGCCAACAGGATCAGCAGCAAGCTGTAGGCCAGGAATTCCGCCCGTGTCCCTGAAATCTCTGTGTGCTCTTCCCACGCCACCTCTTGTCAACACATTGAAGGAAGCTCACTGCAGCCAGGACAGGGATTGCAGCTCCCTGCTCAGGCATTGCAGCTGGGCGGCCCAGGCCGCTGCCCTCACTCACCCTGACTGAGATCCTGGAGCTCTTGCTGCTGCTCCCTCATCCTGGGAAACCCGGCCATCTCTGAGAACAAAGAATTCATCTTGGCCCTAGCGGCACAGCTCCCTGCCGGCGGCGCTGCCGGCGCTGTGGCCACACGGGCTGCTGGCCCGGCAGGGCTCAGCCCGGGCCCTTGCCGCACGCTGCCGCTCCAGGGCACGGCTGCCAGAGGGAGGCAGCAGCAATGCCCAGGCCGGGCGGGGCTCCACGGTGCCGGGCCCGGCTGGCGCTGCCGGGGCAGCAGGCAGGGCTGGGGCCGAGCTGCGGCAGGCCGGGCCGGGGAGGGAGCCTGGGTTCGTGGCTCACCCATGAACCTGATGGCCGCCTCTCGCAGGAGCTCCTGTGGGCTCTGCAGGTAGCGCAGGGCCCGGCGCAGGTGCTCGGCCGCTCTGCTCCTGTGCTCTGCCAGCTGCAGAGAGCAGCAGGAGGGAAGGGTTGGCGCGGGCTCCGCCCCTGGGCCGGGTGCTGCCTGCGCCCAGCCCCGGCCTCCCCTGGCCGCACAGGCCTGAGGCGCGGCCAGCAGCCGCTGGCCAAGGGCTCCCGAGGGCAGGGGGCAGAGGGCCGGCTGCTGCCCGGGGAGCCACGGTGCCGCCCCACAGCCCCGCCGAGCCGGGGCTCCATGGGCACCCGGCTGGGGCCCACGGGAGCCTGGAGAAGAGCCCCCGTGGCCTCTGGCTGCAGCAGCGGGCAGGGGCACAGCTGCCCGGCCCCGCGCACTGAGCACCGCCCTCAGGGGCCTTCTCCGGGCTGAGCCTGGGCCTTCCAGGCCCTCCTTACCAGGCACTCATCGACCCTCAAGGGTGGCTGCTTCTTCAACAGCTGTACGAGCTTCCTCCTCTTCAGGAACTCAGCCACACGAATCAGCGTTTCCCGAGAGGCCTGGAGAGCAGCAGAGACCCAGAGATGGCCCCAAAGCACAGGGAACAGGACCTGCATCCCTGTGCCAAGGCCTGGAGGAGGCGTCAGCCCAAGAGGCACCAGGGCAGGAGGCAGCCAAGCCCCCTCCCAGAGATCCACCAGCATCACAGGAAACCTCACCTTTGCCACGTCCCAGTTCTTATCATGACAGTAAATTAAAAGTTCATACAGGCTCTTGCTCACAATTGTCCTCAGGGGCTTTTTTCCCTCATCCACTACCAATTCTATCACCTTGCTGAAGAGTTGAATGGAGAGCACCTGCACATGGCTGTTGTCCTAGAGGAAACAAAAGACCTACATCAAATGCTCCAGTCCCTGCTGGGCAAAGGCCTGAAAATCCAGAGGGCACAAAGTTTCTGGGAAACACCTGATGCCTGTGGCTCAGGATGCAGAAGCTTACGTGGTCAAAGAGCAGCAGCAGTGCCTCAGCCAGCTTTGGGGCAGTGGTGCTGGATACCAGGATGCCTTTGTGCTGGAGCACATTCGTGAACACAGAGAGGGTCATGCAGACCACCTCTCCTTCTGCATCATCCAGCAGCTCCAGAAGGCTTGGAGACAGACAGCACATTCTCCTGGCCTGTGTGGAACACAAGGCTGTGCTGGGAAGCCAGGGACAGCTGCACCGCCACCACCACCCTGGCACTGCAAGGCCACCCTGCTGCTGCAGGGCCCACAGGCCAAAGGCCTGAGCCAAAGCACTGGGGCAGGTGAGGCAGGAGAGCTGAGAGCAGCTGCCTCAGCTCCTGAAACCCTGCCAGCCCAAGGGGCTGCTTTCCCCAGTGCAGCTTCAGCCGCTGTCCCCTTCTCACCATCAAGAGATCCTTGCTGACCACCACGAGGCCTCTGAGTGCCAGGCGATGCCTCTCCCTACACTTGCTGTGCAGGAACCTCAACAAGACCTTCAGGACAATGCCACCACATTTCCTCAAGTCCAGGCACTCGAGGACCTGCAAGGCACAGGGCAGTGACAGGGGAGCCAGCCAGCAGGAGCCCGGAGCCACACAGAGCTGGGCCCAGGCAGCAGCAGCAGCAGCAGCAGCACAGGGCACGGGCACCGTCCTGGCAGCTGTGGCTGTGA
Organism: Agelaius phoeniceus; assembly: GCF_051311805.1. Taxonomy (NCBI): domain Eukaryota; kingdom Metazoa; phylum Chordata; class Aves; order Passeriformes; family Icteridae; genus Agelaius; species Agelaius phoeniceus. The sequence goes on from NC_135271.1 coordinate 8,283,221, forward strand.
GAGGGCAGAGAGCTGGGAGGCAGCGCTGGCCTTGAGGCTCACCTCCACAAAGAATGCCAGGAAGGGCAGATCCCAGTATGGGTCCTGCCTGCTGAGCTGCCTGAGCAAGTGGAGTGCGATGCGAGAGCACAAAGGGACCAAGTTACGGCGCATCTCCCTGGCAGGGGGAAAAAGGCACCAAGACCCTGACGTGGGGAGGCAAACCTTTCCCAGGACTGACTCACAGAGGTCTGGTCTTTCCCCAGCATCCCTGGAGGGCATGTGGGTGCTCTGGGAGGTGGCCCCTTCTGGGCACCCTCCTCTCCCAGCTTTTTCCAGTCTCCTTGGCCGTCCCTCAGTGACGAGGCTCTCTGGCCCATGACCACAGGGACTGAGTGGGGCACAGGGCACAAATGCCGGGGGCAGTGGGGACAAGGGGGTCTCACCTGGCCAGCAGACCCATGGCATAGTGCTGGGTGTGAGCACACAGCAGCGTGTCCCAGCCACACTTGCGCTCCATAGACACCACCTCATTGTCACAGCGCAGTCGGCAGAGCAGAGCCTTCATGGCCTGCGCTGCAAACCTGTGTGCAGAGCAAAGCCCAGGTCACACTGGGAGCACTGGCACTGGCCACAAGGGCATGGGAAGGCCAGGAGGACTGGGACCTGTTGGAATTGCTGGGAAGGCAGTGTTCCTCCTGGCATGCTCTCCAGAAATTTCCAGCTTCCACTGGTGGCATCTGCTGTGTGGTGATGACAATATGGAAGAGCAGAGCCACAAACAGGCGGGAAGAATAAAGGATCATGGCCTCGTGGCACTCGGGCACCTGGACAATCACCCAGACCACCAGAGTTGCCTGCAAAAGAATCAGCCCAAGACAGCGCTCAGTGCCGAGGTGTCCATGGGGCAGGGCCCAAGGGCAGATGCAGGAGGAGCAGCGGGTCTGGTGCCCCCTGAGCCTGGCCCTAGCCCAGAGTTCAGCCCAGCGCCTGAGGCATGGAGAGGACAGAGAGCTGCTGGGGAGGTGACCGAGGGGCAAGCAGAGGCCAGTTCCAGAAACTCACAGCCAGGGCAAAAACATCCCTGTCATCCCCATCAGAGGTGCATGCGCTGTGCAGTGGCCAATCCTCCATTACCCGGACCAGTGTTGGCAGCACTTTCTCCACTGTTACTCGTGACGAGCCAATGGTTCTCCATATCATTGTAGCAGCTCTGTGGGATCAGAGCTCTGTGTCAGGGGCATCTCAGTCCCAGTACCATGCCCTGTGCAGCTGTGGGGGCCCAGGTGACAGAGCCCCGGTGCCCTGAGGGGCAGGGAGGGAGCATTGGCAGCAGGCTCGGGAAACAGAGGGGCCCCAGGGTGCTGGACCTCTCTGCCTGTCTGGCAGAGCCCATAGCACAGGCTGTGCAGGGCCATGGGCCCCAAAGGCTGGTGAGCCCTGAGCTGTACAGGCACGTGGGCCCCGTACCTGTCACACGTTGGGGCACAGCGCAGGAGGCTCAGCACCACGTCAGCAGGGTGTTCTTCAGCCAGCCTCACTATGTCGCTTTTCAGCCTGGCAACCACAGTGCCATGGGACACCAGCCTCTGGTGGATGCTCCTCACAATGGCTGGCACCTGGAGGAGGCATGGGGGAGATTTTGAGTGCTGTCCAAGGCAGCAACTTGCCCAGCTTCCCCCAAGAAGTGCTTCCCTTCCCGCCACGCTGTGCTGGACTCAAAGGCCGAGGGGCCTCAGTGACCATGGCTTGAGGGGACACACGGTCCTGGCAGGCCTCCAGGCCTGGCCCCAGGCTGCTTACCTGCTGCTGAGAAGGAACAGCAGTGTCCTCAAAAAAATCCATAGTGGAAGCATGAATCACAGTGGGAGTGGGCATGGTGCCTGTATTTGAGATGTCCTCAGTGTCTTCATTGTCACTGTTTGTGATGGCCACATCCTCAGTCACTTCTTTGTCCACCTTTGCCCTGTCCTTGTCCATTGCAGCCTCAGAGTCTTGTGAGCTCTCAGGTGAATCTGGGCTGACATCAGGCTCTGCCGGGAGCTTGGTCAGCCCTGAGTCAGGCTGGGCTGTACCCTCAGCTGCTGAGGTGCCGGTCTTCCTACGTCGAATGCTCAGGAATTTCCGGAACCTCTGCAGCAGAACAAAGGACAGGGAAGGCAGGGACGTTGCATGGCGTGCTCCAAGCGTGGTGCTTGGCTGAGCAGGGACAGCAGGCCCAGCCCAGCTGGGGGTGGCTGCAGGTACCTTCAGGGTTTGGCGGAAGCGGCCAGGGCCGGGTTCCTGCTCTTGTGTCTTGTCCAGGGCTGCATCTGGCAAAGAGCGAGCACAGCCAGAGCTGAGGGGCTGCGGGAAAGTCCGGAGAACACAGCCCAGCCCTGCGCTCCCCAGGCAGGGAGAGCCCCGGGATGCCCCAGGGGATGGAGCATGGCCACTGTGGGGTGTCTGCCCGGGCCCTCTTCCATCCTGTCCGTGGGCATGTCCCCAGGGATGGGATGGGATGGGATGGGATGGGATGGGATGGGATGGGATGGGATGGGATGGGATGGGATGGGGCCAAGCTGGCTGTAGCCATCAGCCCTGTGGCCCAGCTCTGCTACTCACCATCCTTCAGTGTCTGGATCTGCTCCAGATCTTCAGGCTGTGGTGCTTGGGCGGCTCCAGGGTCATTCTTTTTTTTCCCCCTGAACACTTTGAAAGGGCTGAGAAATCTGTCCGCCATTCCACCACCCAGCCTTGACGGCACCTTCTAGAAAGATGCCTCAGGATATTGCCAAGGCAACAATTGCAGTTCTGCCTTCGAGGCACCTGTGACAGGGAAGCCTCAGGAAGGCTGCAGGACAGGAAGTCCTGCACTTTGGTCTTTAGGGCTCCTGCCACAATGACAGGAGACTCCTCATTAACAATTTAGGTGACCAGATTCCACGGTCTGGACTTGATGGCACTGACACTGAATGGGAGATGCCTTGGAAAAGTTCTGAGTCACCAAGTCCCGCAGTCTGGCCTCGCGGTCAGCTGCAGTAACAACGCCTCGGAAAAGCTCCGGGTGGGACACGAACGAGTGCGCTGTGCGGGGGCTCCTCACGGCACCGCTCTGTCCCGTTGTGCCCCGTTGCGTGTTCCCAGCTCCCTGGCAAGCTTCTATTTCCCACATGTCACAAAGGGGCCTTGGACACCAGGTTCCGTTCCATGGCATGGTGACCGTGCTGCAGCGTGTCACAAAGCGCCCTTGCACACACTGCCGCCTGCCCTGGGGCTGCCCCCAGCCCAGCCAAAGTGGCCCAGGCTGGAAGGAATGCCTGGCCCCAGGTGTCTAAGGCAGCCCGCACAGGATCTTTAGGAAGGGCTCAGAGCATCAGCAAACGCTGCCCTGCTCTGCGGGCTCAGGGCAGCAGAAGGAGCCCCCAGGGCTGCCGATGCAGCCATGCTGGGAAGGGCCCGGGGCCTTGCAGGGAAGCTGGCACGGCCTCCTTGGGACACGTCCCGGCCCGTGGCCATCCTAAACCCACGGGTGTGACACGCACAAGGAACGTGTGGGCCTGGGCACGAATGCTGCTCTGAGTCCTGGGGCCCGGGCAGCACTGACAGCAGCAGCTGTGGCAGAGTCCCCACCCAAGCAGAGCTGCCACCCCCGAGCCCTGGCAGCGCTGATGCCCTGCCCCAGAGACCTGTGCCCCTGGGGGGCTTCTGTGCCACAGGGAGCCAAAGCCCACCTGCATTGGGGGCTGATGGCAGGAGCACCTGGAGCAACTGCTGCCAACACTTGGTCTCTGTCCAAAGCTCTTACTCCGTGCTGGAATTATTTTCTCATTGAAGTCATTTGCCGCAGGACAAAAACATCTTTACCTTGAAAACACAGAAGAATCTGGCAATAAAGAATCCTCGCTTCAGGAAAGCTTTACCTCTCATTGCTCAACTCGCTCGAGTAGTTCAAAAAACCTGCATACTTCCCAAATTAATTGAGATGCCCTAAGAACATTGTGAGAAACAAGGCTCACTTTTAAAATTTCAAAGGTTTATTAAACCATAACAAAAATACAACAAAGAGCGATTAAGGAAAAATTACAAGACTGCGAGTCTCCATCAAAAGCCACGTGCTCATCTACAAAATGGATGCTCTGTCTTTTGTACCCTTAGCCCCTCTCAAAGTTTTGTCAGTCAACTCTTTCCCTGCTATCCAATGGTGGAAGTCACTTTCTTACACCTTGACTGGAGGTCAGGTGTTGCCATGCTCTGCCTCCTGGTAACAAGCTCTTCCTCCCCTAAATGCCCCACTAGTGACATCAATAAGGGGGGAAGGGAAAGAGTACTATGGAGAGAACATGCAAAAATAACTGTACATAACTGTACAGCTATAAAAATTCTCTTACCGTACACATAATATTCATCTCTTAATTGTGAGAGCCAACTATCTCCTCATTCATTTATAACAACGTGAAAGGTTTTCAAGGTTGCTTCCAACTCAAAGCAGTAACTCATTTGCCTTAATGTCAACCACTGAGAGTCACTTTAGAAAACGTAACACAGAAGCAAAAAAAATGGCCATCCATTGGTTTGCAAATGTTTTTCTGTGAAGGGATGATAATACCATAATTCTAAAGGAATAAAAGCCCTCATGGAATGAAAGTCCAGTCAGTGTTACAAAAGGAAACTGAACAAATGAGTAGATTCCAAAAAGGTCAGTCCTCCCCCGGTAGAGATAACTTAGTGGCCAATAAAGTACAGCTCTGCCTTCTTGTTCCCTGTGGGAGAATCACGACCTGGGGGCCACGTTTGGACACTTTGGCAGGACAGGGACTGGCTGTGGTATAAGGTGTGTAATAAAGAGAGTGAGAACAAGGAGGAAAGAAAATCCAGGAAATGCAGATTGTTGGTGGAAGATTAGGATTTTCTTTGAAGGATTTTGTTTGGTTCACTGGAAAGACGAATGGCTTTGAGCTGCAGAAAATGAGTACCCGCTGGCACTATCAGGGAGGACTAGAGGAAGGGTGGAATATATCCCTGGATGAACTGCTTAGAAAGATACAGCAAGTGTATGTAAAAAGGGATGCTGAAAAGGAGAAAGCAAGGACAAAGGTGATGGCAGAATTTTTACAGCCCCCGAGGGCCCCAGGACCCAAGTGGTTCCCCATAATAGAAGGGACAGGGTCGGCTACAAGGAAGTGGCAGAAGCATTCCCTCCTCAGCAGGGGAGAGCCAAGCCAAACAGCAGCTGGGAAAGAATCAGTGTGCTATCTGCTGGGCAGAGGGACACTGGGAGTGGGAACGTTCACAAAAACAGCTGGACCCTCAGGAGGAGGAAGTCCAGGGGATAATGGAGATGGATTATTAGATGTGTCAGGGGCTCCCATTGTAGCAGGGACACACCACACCAGAGCCCTTGTTAACTTTTAAAGTGGGTTCAGATGGAGAGGAGGTGTGTTTCCTAGTAAAGACAGGGGCCTCTCCATCCACCTGAAATTTTCTCCCTAAGGTGGGAGAATTGTCAAAAATATCTTCAATTATTCAAGGGGTTGTGGGAATTGTAGTTTACTCGGTAGGCTTGGAAGTTTGAAAGCATCTTTCTCTGAAGGAATTGTGGATATTGTGGTCAATGGGTTTAGGGATTTAATTCCTTTGTCTATGTGGGGTTTTGTGCAGAGCTGACAAGCTCCTGTTTGGAGGGGACCCATGCCCCTGTGCTTTTTGTGTTTTGTTGTTAAAAGCCAGAATTGGCAGGTTTCAGTCCTGAAACCAATTCTGCAACTCCACCAGTCTGTGGTTTGTTGTGGAGAACTAGAATTGGCAGTTTTAGTCCTGAGGCCAATTCTGTAGCGGCTGCCTTGTGGAGATGGTGTTGTCCCTATGCAGGCCTAGGTATTTATCATGCAGCTTCCTCTGTGGGGGCTATAGGAAAACTTCAGGGGAAAATATTTTGTTATTCTTCCTCAGTTAATTTAGTAGTCGCCTCCCTACACCTGGGGTGGACTTGATGAAAAAAAAAAAAAGGGGAAATTGGCTACTGAAAAGATGATTGGTTCTTAAAAAAGTGATTGGTTGTTAAGAAAGGCTCTAGGCAGTGGCATTGCTTGCTGCAGAACTTGATCATGTCCAAAAGGCAAGTCAGTGGAATAAAAGGAGCAAGCTGCTAAGGTGAACTGCTCCAGGGTGAGAAGCAAAAGCCTGCTAAAACCCTGAAATAAAAGCAACTCAGATGCTTAATTCACGGACTGCAGCTCTTGCAAAACATTTTAAAAGAAGTCTCACTCCCTCCGCTGAACAATCTATTGGAGGAAACCCCACTGAACTCCTGTGGGAAACAACAAAAGGTGGAGGAGGGTGGGGAAGAACACATGCTCATCCCTCTCCCCACTCCAGGCACATTAACGTTACAAAAGCTAACCCTATAATAAATAACCCTGCATTTACTGCCAACTCTGAACCTGGAGATGTTTCGTTCACTGATACTTCAGCCAAAAACATTGATGGTAAAAGTATAGAGCTGTTACACCCCAGGTTGCAGCTTAGCTTATTGAGTTTCTTATCAGTTGACCAGAGTGTTTTGTTACTTTTGACATGTAGGGGTCATGCCAGGTCTGGATGGTTTTGTTTAAGCCTCAGCTGGCACTGGGAACACTGTGTGGGCACTGGGCACTGAGAATACTGTTCCACATCTTTCAGGGCAATTGCCAGCCTCAGGTTTGTGCTGCAAAAAACAATTTCCATTGTGCCTTATTTCACAATGTAACCATTGATCAAATTGTGTGCTGTGGATCAATTTTTATCTTTCTGACTTTTGTCAGCTGCTCCACTTGATCATTCTATATTTGTAAAATCTGATAGTCCGCATGGGTTTTAACCAATCCTAGATGGATTTGTTAGGATTGAGTTTGTAAAAACAACCATTCAAATCCTCCCTTTGCCAAACCTCTTTTCCATTCACTTGCCAATGAACATTTCCCCTGACAAAATCACCGTGTGGCACCGACTGGGCCAGGGCTCCATGGGCACCCGGCTCGGGCCCACGGGAGCCTGGAGCAGAGCCTGCGTGGCCCAGGGAATAGAACGGCTTGGGTAGGGGCACAGCTTTTTATTGAGTGTAAGAAATGTTTCAGTCTGCTAAAACTTCAGGAATTGCAAGCTCAGTTTCTAAGGCTGCCTTCTCAGAATAGTTTACATTAGAAAGCTTACATTACTCTTTAGTATCATATATCCTTAAAGGAGACCAAAAAAAATAATCTGTACAGAATGACTGAGGAATGACTGTTCTTTTCTTAAGCTAATGTACAGTACCCAGTGCAAAGGGCTGCAAGTGTTGAAGGTCAGGATATTGCCAGTACCTAGACATTAATAACTCATGTTAATATTAAGACTACAAGACAGCCATGTCTACCTCCAGCTACTACTTACAAGAGAGTGACATGTTTTTATAGGGGCAGGTGAGAGAACACGATTGGGATTTCCTCGCTAACAAATTTTCAATCCAAAGTACTAAGATAAATTCAAGAGCCAGAAGCACATAGTCACATAAAAAATAGAGAGATACAATTAGGAGCAGCCACAGTCTTAATCTGGCATTAGGTATCTACTGCAGGCCCTAAATTCCAGTCAGGAAACTTATGTGAGTTGTGTTTTATATGATGGTTTCACTTCCTCATCTTGTACAGCAATAGAATTGTGTGCATTGTAACATCCCAAGAGCACAGAGAGTGCTCATAATGGTCTTTCTCAGCAGGAAATGTGGGCACGTATTTAAGAAAAAACTGATGTGAATGTGTAACAGACTATATCTATAGAGATGAACTACCTACAGTTTGCAATTCCAAAAGAAAAAAAATTAAACACATCAGGGAAAATAAAAAGCAAGGCCAAAAGCAGAGTGCCTTTGAACGAAAAGCAACTATTAACTTACTTCTTCTATACAAGGCTTGACACCAATCATGATAGATTCACCAAAAACTTTTCCATCTTTGCTTAAGGCTTTCCGGGCTTGAAGCTTAGACTGATATCGAATATGCATCCAGTTTCCTGTGTTGGACATCTGAATGAGATCAAGTGGAAATTGTGAAATGTAGTTTTTTAAATGCTTGATTCACAATGTTTTCTGACATAAGTGTCAAACTAAGACATACCACATGCTTGAATATGTTTCCATACTGAGCAAACTGTAGTAGAATCTAGGAAGCTGATGCTTGAGGAAATCTGAAAGACAGAATTGAGTGTAACCACTTAAACCACTCATAAAATTGAGTGGTTTAAGAATTCAGGTGTTAAGATACAACCCTATGAAGCATTTACAGAAATGCAGAAGAGAGCACTGTAATATCAGAAGCAGTGACTTGAGAAATACCACCTTCTAGGCACTTTAGCACACACCCCAACAGCAGAATGGTGCCTTTCTAACTAGAAAAAATAACGTGTAGCTCAGTTTAAATGGCTAACTGAAATGTATGTGTTTGCTTCCTTTAACCATAGCTGTACTTGCAGCACATACCAATGCCAGACAACATCAATGCCCCCAAGGATTTTTCTCGTATGCTCTAAAGACTTCCCCCAGGTTTTTCCAATACTTTGGAAATCAACTTACCCAAATACAGTTACCCATGTGTCATCAAGTTGATCTTCTGAAGGAAGGGAATCACCTTGAGTATCAAAAGGATCCAGCTGAGCAGGAGATAGAGTAGTCTTCTTAGGCTGCCCAGTACTTGCAGGGCTGAACATGCTTGAAGAAGCTGTTCAATTGAAATGATATTGCTGAACAGATTTCTTTTGCAAGACAGAGGTTTATTAGAAAAGAATACATTCAGTGTCAAGCATTTCACTTGGATGTGGAAGATTTTGATGGGGATTTACTCACAGACAGAACAAGTAAGTCAATCCTAACTTCACATCTGCAAACACACTAGGAAGTTTTTAGGACTAGCAACCTAGTGTTCTCTTCAACTTCAAAACACCAATAGCTTAATACAGTTGTCAAATAGGAACAGGCCAACACAATAAAGCTTAGCAAGAAGCCACCAGTTCATACACAAGATATCAAACCTTGTGAAGATGGAAGTCAATCCATCAATCTCAGCTTCTTCACTCAATTACAACCACCTCTGTGCTCAGTTCAACACCACATTTGGAACAGGGAACAAGAAAAGCTGCTTGAAACTCAGTCTCAGCAGAAATAATTATTTCCTACTCATAGCCACACACCTTTTGAAAAGCTAACAAATACACCACCTCTTCATAAACTAGCAAGGAACTGATGTAGCTTGAACAGGGATGATTTTTCTGTATTAAAGAAAGCAGTAAGAAAAGAGAACAGAAATTTTGACAGGACATCTACCTGCTCCTGGAGTTGATGGCAGAATTCCAGTGGATGGGCTCTGTGATAAAGTAAAGCTGGCCTGTATTAATATACAGAAAGTAACAAATTATTCTTATAGGTATACTGCTCAGATCAAGTGATTTAAATATTCAGGTAATAATATTAATTATTTGCCTTAAGTTATTCTTAACTTTTTAGAGAACAGATATTTGCATGTATATTTAACCAAAGATTACCAAGAGCTATTAATGAAAAGTTATTTGGCAGCATATTTGACATATGCTTTGTGAAACAAAGTAGCTTGAAGTATCAATAATCAGAAACCTTCTTAGAATAGTCCAATGCACTACTGCTGCACTGTAATAATTCACACATTCATATGCATCCTGATGGGAAGGATATTAGTATCCTAATTTTATCAGCGTTTTCACTGCCTAAAGGGTTCAGAACTCATGGGAACATAACCTTCCCTTCTATGGAGACTATTACTAGACTTACTTTCCTGCTCAACTATTTAGTGCATAGAAGGAAAGAATACTTTGATTTTTAGATGGTAGCACTTGTTTTTGTTTTTTTTTTTTTAACATACGATTTCAACACTCAAAACAATTTTAGTCAACTTTTAGCCTGAATTATGGCATTTCTTAGATTCAAGATCAAACAGCCTGGAGATACCTGTAGACCTAGCAACATAGGTTCTCTGTCGCAGACATCTTTCATGAAAAATCCTTTCTTAGGATTTTTCCTTGTGAGAAGCTGCAGTTTCAGCAACCAAAAGTAAACAGTGGTTATCTGCTGCTGTGGAATGCAACAGGTAGACCTGGGATTGGTCTCCTGTGGATGCCTGGATTTACTAACCACTCATGGCAGAGCTGGCTCTTGCTCTCTGTCTGAGACACAGATCTTTGTTATTCATTCTTGTCAATTCTTAGCTTAGCTAGCTTCTGAAGAAACCTTTTCCTTTCTATTTTCTTTTTACTGTAGTCTTAATGTAACATATATCATAAAATAATAAATCAAGCCTTCTGATCATGGAGTCAACATTCTCGTCTCTTCTTCCTCCTGCAAACCCTTGTGACCATGGTCACAATTGGTGACCCCTTGACTGAGGAGGACAATCATCACTTGGTCAGACCACCAGAGGAGCATTGCTACACTGGGTAAACCCCGAATGTGTGGCATTGATGGTTGCTTCACAAGTGACCACAGAAGTGGATTCTAGCCAGGAGCTGAAGAACTGAAGATCCGAATTTGGACAGAGTTCACAGCAAGGCTGACCACAAAGAGAACCTTCTGAAAAGCCTCCAGGAAGATGTTCAGAAAGCTCAGCAGCACCATGCAGATAGCCAGACAGTCCTGGACACTGTCACAAGGTACTGTTGGTTTTTCCCCTCCTAAAGATGAGGCCATTCGCAGTTTGTGGCTGCTCATCTGGAGGACTTCTCCCCTAGAGGATGAGGTTCCATTCTCCTCTTCAGAGGAGAAACTTATTGCCCTCTGGCAAAAATGGGGTGAAGAGGATGGAATTCTCCTGTTGGAGACAGATCTCTGAGTTTTTTCGATGGGCAAAGCTCTTTGGGTTTTTTATGAATGTGCTATATGCCCTCGATATGTTCGTCTGGGAGTGTATGGGCTCCATTTTCCAATTCTTTTTGGACCGTGGGTTCGGATGCCCCTCGATTTATCCAACCTTTTTGTTGCTCTTTCTAGTCTTGAAACGGAGAGCAGCTGTTTTTCCCTGGATTGCTAACTGCAAGGGGAAAGCCCCGTTCCCCCCAGTTCCGGGGGAAGACCCTTTGGAGGGGGACGATCTGCTGCTTTCCAGCCCCCCTGAACCACAGCGGGGGGGCGAAGTTTTGCCCGCAGCCAAAGTTTATTTTACTGCGTCTTCGGAGCATGCTCAGACGGAGCCGTTTTTCCCCCCTCCCGTTGCTCTCAGTGGGGAGGGGAGTAGGCGGTGCCGCCCCGGCCAGTGCCGCGAGCACCGCCCCGGCCAGCGCCGCGAGCACCGCCTCAACCCGCCCCGCGCATGCAGGCGCTTCCCCGCGCGGCCCCTCCCGTGGCCGTCCCTCCGGCAGAGCCTGTGGGCGCTCCGGCCGCGGTTCCGCCGGCTTCCCTGCCTGCATCTGAGGCCTCAGAGACACCGCTTCCCGCAGCTGCGCCGATATTGCTGGGCAACAGCGATCCAGCGCTCCCCCCGGCCGTCCCGCTGCCTTCTGCGACTGCGGTTCCGCGGCCGATGTCCGGAGCAGAAGATGCTGCCGACCCCGTGCCGCCCCCACCGCCCCCGCCGCCTCCCCAGGTGGCCCCGCTGCCCACCCCGGCAGTTCTGCCGCCTGCGGGGACTCCGTCCTCCGTGTCTGCGTCAGAGGCTGCCCTGGAGCGGGCGGCAGCTGCAGCGGCGCCTCCTGCATCCAGTGTGACTTCCTCCCCGAGTTTTTCGGGTTGTCCTGGGGCTGCCCCTATGGGGGGAGCTGGGACAGGGGAAGAGGGCGTCAGCCTGTCCTTCCGTGGAGGAGGCATGGCCCGACAGCTGGCTGTGGGCGCAGCCCGGCTGCCTGTTTTCAAGATCAGCATTTTTGGCGGGTTGGGGGGTGTTTGGTCCGGGTTTTCCCCCTGGGGGATGCGAATCTCTCTGCCGCCCCTCGCGCGCCCCAGTGGCGAGGGGGAGGTGGGTCCCGAAAGTTCTGCCCCTGGTCCCCAGCCCAGAGGGGGTGGAGGTGGTGCCGGGAGACAGATGGGAGGAACACCTGGTGCATTTGCATTGCAGAGGCAGAGGGCACAGCAGGAAGCGAGCATCGCTTGTCTGCTGTGGGGAAAGGACATCCCCAGACCCGAGACGAAGTTTCTCGGGACAGCTTCTGTCTTCCCATTGCCAGCATGCCTCAGTGATTTTGGGGAAAGGAAGCATTTGGTCACCCCTTCTGCCATTGTACTGGCAGCAGGGTGCGGGTCTGTGCCAATGCAGAGCCTGCCTCGGGGGCTGGGCCCGGGCTGTCTGGCTTGGTTGCTTGGGCCAGGGCCACCTCCCGGCCTCCTGTTGGGTTTGGGGGCTTTGCTTCCCCCTTCTGGTCCTAGGCCACCTTTCAGTGGGCCAGGTCTGGGGTTCCTGATCCTTTCACATGGGCCAGGGCCCCCAGGGGCCTCTCTCTGGCTCCTCTGCTGCTGCTGCTCTTTCCGACAAGACAAAAAAAAAAAAAAAAAAAAAAAAAAAATTGAATTGAATAAAAAAGCGTGAAAGAGCTGGCAGCAGCTCAGAGGCATTGAGGAGCCGGGGATTGGCTTCAGCCAATGTTGTTCAATAAAGGGCTGTGGCAAGACATTTCAGAAATTTTCTCAAAATTGTTTGAAGACTGTCAATGGACTTTTGATAACTATTGATGGACTTTTTCTGTAGCAAGCCTGTTTCAGGATCGAAAGAAACTTTCAGATATGGCAAAGAGGAACATCTTCAAGCCATGGACTTTTCCTGAAACTCAGCTGCTTGGACTTGAATTTTCTTTGCATTGTTTTTTCATTTTCTTATATTATAAAATTGTTTTAGTGATATGATAGAATTTATGTTCTACGGGTGAAGAAATTCCAAGTGCATTCCACAGGAGCACTTGAGTGGAGTTTGATTGGCAACAGATAACCTGTCAAGTGTTTGTCTTTTTCTTCGGCATGAGTACAGCAGAGAAAATTACAAACACTTTTCCTTTTAATTTAACTAAAAAAAAAAAGGTGACATGTCGCAGACATCTTTCATGAAAAATCCTTTCTTAGGATTTTTCCTTGTGAGAAGCTGCAGTTTCAGCAACCAAAGTAAACAGTGGTTATCTGCTGCTGTGGAATGCGACAGGTAGACCCATGATTGGTCTCCTGTGCGTGTTTGGATTTCTTGACCACTCATGGCAGAGCTGGCTCTTGATCTTTGTTATTCATTCTTGTCTATTCTTAGCTTAGCTAGCTTCTCAAGAAACCTTTCCTTTCTATTGCTTTTTAGTATAGTCTTAATGTAACATATATCATAAAATAATAAATCAAGCCTTCTGATCATGGAGTCAACATTCTCGTCTCTTCTTCCTCCTGCAAACCCTTGTGACCACAGTCACAGGGAGTGCTCCCTGTGTCCAGCTGTCCCTGCAGGATGGCCCCAGGGCAGAGCCCAGCCGGGCTCGCACTGCAGCCCCTGGAGCTTGGGGCAGACAGCGCTCCCAGAGCTGAGGTTCCTGGGGAGCACCTGGAGCTGTGCCTTGCACTCTGTTGCCGTGTGTGACAGTGCAGGCTGGCTCATGCTGTGTGAATGTACCAGCCCTGGTTTGACTGCCAGGGGCCTCGCCCAGTCACATCTCTCCCAGGGCTGGAGCATTTCACTGGCCAGAATCTGACAAGGCATAGAGATCAGAGCAATGAAATTATCCAGGTGGGGTTTTTCAAAGGCCCTTTAGAAGGAAGGGCTTGAGAATAAATGCTCCCTGTTTGCCACATGAACATCGGGGTGAGTGCTCTCTCTGTCTCCAACCAACTCCCCTTCCAGCCAACCTTACAGCCACCCACTCCCTCACACATCCCCCTCGTGCCTTCCCACTGCCGTGTCCTGTCAGGGCTTCCCAGCCCCTCATCCCTTCATGGCCCCAGCCCCTCAGGCCCTGCCCCAGCCCGGCCAAGCTGCCCGGCAGCAGCGCCGCAGCCCCACAGCAGCTCCAGAGGAGCCCCATCCAGAGGCAGCCGGGAGCCCTCAGCAAGGCAGGCAGCAGCAGACGGGCAGGAGGACACAGAGGGCGCTTCCTGCCTGGCACAGGCCTTGTGGCCATCTCCAGGCACCGCTCTGGCAGGGATCCCCACAGCTCCAGGCCCTGCCCAGCCGCTCTGTCACCAGCACAAAGGCTTCAGCAGAACCATCAAAGGCCAAGGGGCTTCTGGCCATTTTCCCTGCAACACTGCACGCCTGGACAGCTGGCTGAGCCCAGGCACCCTTGTCCCCCTCTTCCCCTAAGCCCTGCAGAGCCTAGGGAGCAAAAGAAAGCTCCTGGGAGTCTGTGTATTGTAACAAACTCTATATTGATATACTAAAGAAAAACCAAAAAGAAGAAAAGAACAATCTTAGAGAAATAGAAAATTCCCCCTGGCTCAGGTGGCCCCAGCAGACAGAGCCTCTGGCATCAGCTCTCTGCAGAGCTGCAGCAGCGCAGCCAGCCGAGCCTGGAGAGACAAGGCCGAGTCCTCCATGCCCTGCGGAGCTGATCTTGCAGCCTCTGGAAGATGGAATATGGCTCACTCTGCAGTGCCTGGAGGACATCCAATGTTGGAAGTGCCACGTCTGACATGGCACTGCTGGTGTCCTCTGTCAGGTGTTGAAGGTCTGAAAGAGAGAGGGACAGAGCCATGGTCAGATGCCGCATCTGCGGGGAGCCGAGGAGAGCCCCCTGGCAGGGCCATGGCAGCCGGCTCTAGCCATGGGCAGGAGGGAGCAGGGAGCAAGGGGACCAGCCCGACGCTGCTGGCCACAAATGCCCCGGGTGGCCCTGAAATCTCAGTGTGCTCTGGCCACGCCGCCCCTGGTGCGCACAGGGAGCAGAGCCCTCGGCAGCCGGGGCAGGGCTTGCAGCTCCCCCGGCAGCCCCTGCTGGCCTCACTCACCGCTGCAGATGAGCCGGAGCTCTTCCTTCCTCCCCCTCAGGTGCCGCCCGGCCATGCCTGTGAACACAGAGCCTGTCAGGGCGCCAGCGGCACAGCTCCCTGCCAGCGGCGCTGCCGGCGCTGTGGCCACACGGGCTGCTGGCCCGGCAGGGCTCAGCCCGGCCCTTGGCGCACGCTGCCGCCCCAGGGCACGGCTGCCAGAGGGCGGCAGCAGCAATGCCCAGGTCAGGCGGGGCTCTGCGGCGCCGGGCCCGGCTGGCGCTGCCGGGGCAGCAGGCGGGGCTGGGGCCGAGCTGCGGCGGGCCGGGCCGGGGAGGGAGCCCGGGCTCATGGCTCACCCATGAACCTGACGGCCGCCTCTCGCAGGGGCTCCTGTGGGCTCCGCAGGTAGTGCAGGGCCTGGCGCAGGTGCTCGGCCGCTCTGCTCCTGTCCTCTGCCAGCTGCAGAGAGCGGCAGGAGGGAAGGCTAGGCGCGGGCTCAGCCCCTGGGCCGGGCGCTGCCTGCACCGCCCTCAGGGGGCTTCTCTGGGCTGAGACTGGGGCTTGCAGGCCGTCCTTACCAGGCACTTGCTGAACTTCCACAGATTCTGGCTCTTCACCAGTCTTTCAAGATCCCTCCTCTTCAGCAACTTGGCCACACAAAGCAGCGTTTTCCCAGAAGCCTGGAGAGCAGCAAAGATGCGGAGATGGTCCCACAGCCCAGGGTGCAGGACCCGCGTCCCTGTGCCATGGCCTGCAGGAGGCTGCAGCCCAGCAGGCGCCAGGCCAGGAGGCAGCCGAGCCCCCTGCCAGGGGGACAGCAGCAGCCCACGAGTCCTCACCTGTGCCACAAGCCGATTGCCATCATGGCAGTGGAAGAAGAGGGGCAGCAGGCTCTGGCGCAGGGGTGTCTTCAGGGCCTTTTTTTCCCTTTCCAGTGGAAGAGTCACCAACGTTTGGAAGAGCAGGATGGAGATCAGCTGAACCTGCCAATTGTTCTGGATGGAAGCAAGAAGACCTCAGCATTGCGGTTGCACGGGGCTCAGCTTGGCGCAGGCCTGCAAATGCACAGGACACAGTGTACGGGCAGCAGCCAGTGGCCGTGGCTGGGGGCAGTGAGCCTTACGTGGTCAAAGAGTGGCAGGAGCGCCTCAAGCAGCTGCAGTGTGATGGGGCCGGGCATCAGCGTGTCATTGTCCAAGATGATAAAGCTGAGTAGCATGACTGTCATGAAAACTATCTCTCCATCTGCATCCCACAGGAAGTGCACAAGACTTTCAGTCAGGCTCCACATTTTTTTGGTCTGTGCGGAAGACAAGTTTGTGAAATGCCATCCTGCTGCCGCAGGGCCCAGAGGCCAAAGGCCTGTCGCCAAGCACTGGAGCAGCTGAACTGGGAGGCAGGAGAGCTGGGAGCAGCTGCCCCAGCGCCCAAAGCCCTGCCAAGCCCAAGCGACTGCATTGCCCAGCTCAGCCTCAGCCCCTGCCCCCTTCTCACCATGAAGGGCTCCTCAATGAGCTCAAGAAGGGCCCTGAGCACCAGGCGACGCCTCTCTCTGCACTGGCTCTGCAGCTGCCTTGACAAGATTTGCAGGACTCTTTTAGCACCACGTTCACTCAAGTCCAGGAACGGGAGGACCTGAAAGGCACAGGGCAGTGACAGGGGAGCCGGCCGGCAGGAGCCCGGAGCCGCACAGGGCTGGGCCCAGGCAGCAGCACAGGGCGCGGGCACCGTCCCAGGCAGCGGCGGCTGCGAGAGGGCAGAGAGCTGGCAGGCAGCTCAGCCAGGCAGCGCTGGCCATCAGGCTCACCTCCACAAGGAAGGCCAGGGCGGGCAGCTGCCAGCGTGGCTCCTGTGTGCTGAGCAGCCGCAGCAGGTAGCGAGCGATGCGGGAGCACAAGGGGATGGACACACAGCACATCTCCCTGGCAGGAGAAAAAGGAGCCAAGGCTGTGGGCCAGGGGGACAAACCTCTGCCAGGACTGACTCCCAGAGCTCTGCTCTTTCCCCAGCATCCTGCAAGAGGCCCTGGGCTATTTGGGAGGCAGCTCTTCTGGGCACCCTCCTCTGCCAGCCTTTTCCAGTCTGCTTGGCCATCCCTCGGTGACAAGGCCCTCTGGCCCACGACTCGAGGACTCTGTGGAGCTCCCTGGGCACACATTTCAGAGGCTGTGGGGAGAAGGGGCTCTCACCTGGCCAGCAGAGCCACGGCATAGTGGTGGGTGTCCGCACATAGCAGCGTGTCCCACCCACAATGGCTTTCCATTGCCACCACCACATCCTCGTGCTGCATTCGGCAGAGCAGGCACTTCAGGGTCTGCACTGCAAACCTGCGTGCACAGAAAAGGCCAGGTCATGCTGGGAGTACTGGCTCCTGGCCAGGGACATGGCAGGGACAGGAGGAGTGGGATGGAGCACCTGTTGGGGCTGGTGGCAAGGCCGTATTCCTCCTGGCATATCCCCTTCCAGAAGGCATCGACCTCCTCTGGCATATCCAGAGTGCTGAAGAACACTTGGGAGAGCAGATGCACAAAGAGGCGGGGGAAATGCACCGTCACCATATGTGGGACACAGGGCACCTGGAGGATCTTCCACATCACCACGGTTGCCTGCAAAGGACAAAGCCCCCAGAGACAGCGCTCAGTGCCCAGGTGTCCGTGTGGCAGGGCCCGAGCTTGGCAGGGAGAGGCCCGGAGAGAGGCAGGGGGAGCACGGGGCCTGCTGGGCCTGGAGCTGCCCCTGGGCCAGGTTTCAGGCCAGCGCCTGAGGCAGGGAGATCCAGTGGGGGAAGGGGGATGGAGAGGCGGCCTTGGGGCCAGCAAAGGCCAGTTAGAGAAACTCACAGCCAGGACAAAGACACCCGCTTTGTCCCCATCGGCGGTGCACGTGCTGTGCTTGGGCCAGCTCCCCAGCACGTGCAGGAGTATCAGCAGTGCCGGCTCTGCAGTCCTGGGCGAGCACATGATGCTCTTCCACATGGTGAAAGCAGCTCTGTGGGGTTAGAGCTCTGTCTCAGGGGGGTCTCAGACACAGCAACGGGGCCTGGGCAGCACTGGGGAGCTGAGCTGGCTGCCAGCTCTGCCTCTGCCCAATGCCACTGGCCAGCAGCAGCCAGGCAGCCCAGCCCTGTGGGGACAGGCCCCTGAGGGGCAGCGAGGGAGCATGGCAGCAGGCTCGGGGGCTGACGTGCCAGGGCTGGCAAAGGGAGCAGCCAGAGGGCCCTGGAACTCTCTGTTGGTCAGGCCAGGCTACAACCTGTACAACCTGGGCCAGGCTGTACAGGGTGATGGGCTGGGGAGCCCTGAGCCCCTCTGGGCACGTGGGCCCCATACCTGTCACAGGACGGGGCCACACGCAGGAGCGTCACGACTACGTCAGCAGGCTGTGCTTCTGTCAGATCCAGCAGGCTCCTGTTCAGCCTGTGCTCAGCAAACTGATTGGCCAGGAGCCACTGGTGGATGTACCTGACCATGGCGGGCACCTGGAGAAGGCACGGGGAGACTTGGAAAGCTGCCAGAAGGAGGAATGTCCCCAGCTTCTCCAGACAAGTGCTTCCCTTGCCACCACGCTGCCATGGCCTCCAAGAGTTCCAGTGAGCAGCAGGCATGGCTTGGGCGAGCAAGCAATTCCTGGCAGGATCAAGCCTGGCCACAGGCTGCTTACTTGCTTTGGGTTGGAAAAGCCTTCCTCTATGAGCATATCCAGCAGAGCAGCACTGGTCTTGGTTTTGAAGATGTGCGAATAGGCTCTGAGCCCAGTGCTCATGGTGCTGGTCTCTTCCGCCCGAATTTTCTTGATGAATTTGCAAACCAGCTGTAGGAGAAGGGCAAGAAGCCAGGGATGTTGCAGGCAATGCTCCAATCGCGGTGCCAGCAGGCCCAGCCCAGGTGGGGATGGCTGCAGGTACCTGCGCTGTTCTGTGGAAGAGGCCACGGGTGGGCTCCTGCTCTTGTGTGCGCTCCAGGGCTGCACCTGGCAAAGAGCGAGCGCAGCCAGAGCTGAGGGGCTGCAGGAGAGGCCGGAGAACACGGCCCAGCCCTGCGCTGCCCAGGCAGGGAGAGCCCCGGGATGGCCCAGGGGATGGAGCACAGCCCCTGCGGGGCCCCGGCCCCTTTTCTGTCCTGTCCATGGGCATGGCCCAGGGGATGGGATGGGATGGGATGGGATGGGATGGGATGGGATGGGATGGGATGGGATGGGATGGGATGGGATGGGATGGGATGGGATGGGATGGGATGGGATGGGATGCAAAGGCGCCAAGCTGGCTGCAGGCACCAAGCCTGTGGCCCAGCTCTGCCACTCACCCTCCTGCGGCAGCTCAACTGGCAGCACCTCTTTGGTCTCCTGTGCTGGGGCAGCTGCAGGGCCTTCTTCCTCCTCTTTCCCCCAGGCCACCTTGGGCGCTCTCTGGGGTCTCTGCTCCATGTTAGTGCCTGGATTTCTGGCTACTTGCAGGAGAGATGCCTCGGAAAAGCTCCGAGTCAGCAAGTCCTTCAGTTGTGCCTGGAAGGCACCTTCAAGACAGAAGCCTGGGCAAGGCTACAGGACAGCAAGTCCTGCACTCTGGTCTCCAGGGCTCCTGCCACAAGGACAGGAGACTCCTGTCAACGATTTTGGTGGGGCCTCGAGGGCGCTGGTGGCAGGGATGGGAGATGCCTCTGGGGCACCAAGTCCCACACCCTGCCCTCGAGAGCACCTGCAGAAGAGAAGTCTCAGGAAGGCCAAGCGTCACCAAGTCCTGTGGCCTGGCCTCGAGCTCAGCTGCAGGAATAAGGCTTCGCAAAGACTGCGGGTCAGACAGGAACGAGCGTGCTGTGCGAGGGCTCCTCATGGCACCGCTCTGTCCTGTTCTGCCCCATTGCGTGCTCCCAGCAGCCGGGCAAGCTTCTATTTCCCACGTGTCACAAAGGGGCCTTGGTCACCGGGTTCCGTTCCATGGCATGGTGACCGTGCTGCAGCGTGCCAGCCAGGGCCCTTGCACTCACTGCCTTCTGCCCTGGGGCTGCCCCCAGCCCAGCCCAAGTAGCCCAGCTTGGAAGGAATCCCTGGCAGCAGGTGTCTAAGGCAGCCCGCACAGGATCTTTAGGAAGGGCTCAGAGCATCAGCAAACGCTGCCCGGCTCTGTGGGCTCAGGGCAGCAGAAGGAGCCCCAGGGCTGCTGACGCCCTGCTGGGAAGGGCACAGGACCTTCCAGAGAAGCTGGCACGGCCTCCTTGGGACACGTCCCAGCTGGTGGCCATCCTAAACCCGCAGGTATGACATGGACAGGGAACGTGTGGGCCAGGGCATGAATGCTGCTCTGAGCCCTGGGGCCCAGGGGGCGCTGACATCAGCAGGTGTGGCAGAGTCCCTGCCCAAGCAGAGCTGCCACCCCCCAAGCCCTGGCAGCGCTGGTGCCCATCTCCTGCCCCAGAGACCTGTGCCCCCGGGGGCTTCTGTGCCACAGGGAGCCAAAGCCCACGTGCATTGGGGGCTGTAGTCCTTCCTGCAGGGGCTGTTGGCAACAGCACCTGGAGCAACTGCTGGCAACACTTGGTCTCTGCCAGAAGGTCTCACTCCCTGCTGAAATTATTTTCTCATTGAAGTAATTTCCTTCAGCACAAAAACATCTTACTGAAGGCACAGAAGAATCGGGGGTTTAAGATTCCTCAATTCAGAAAAGCTTTACTTCCCATTGATCAACTCAAGTAGTTCCAAAAAGTTGCAAACTTCCCAAATTCATTGGGATGGCCTGAGAGGGTGAAGAGTTGGAATTTTGCTTCCCATTGTTATAAATGATCAAATCGTCAGCCAAAATTATCAAAAATTTAGCAAAGATTTATTAATTTGTCTGCAAGACCGAATTCCAATATTCAAAACCACCACAGCCAAAGAGACAGCGTCAAGCCCGAGTTTGGCGCTGGGTGAACCTGGACCTGACCCCTCGAGTGTCAGAGTCTCCCCCATTCACGCACGCTGCTTCTTGCAGCGAGGTTTTATACAGTTCATTGTGCCCGAGGCAAAGATGACCAAATTTCCTTTGTAACTCTTCACACGCATCGCTGTTTCTTTCCAGGTGCAGAGCTGGACAAAAGCCGGGTCCAGGTGTGCCATTGGTGTCAATCGGCTCCGGGGAAGCCGTGTATGCAGATGTATCATTTTGGCGCTGCTGACTTTCCTGATAGATGCAATTGGCAAGGCGATAATCGCTCTTGGGTGGCTCCTGAGGACTCGGGAAACCGGTGATCATCGCCCTGGACGCTTCTATCCTTACGTTAAGGCATCGGTCCTTATCTTAACGTGTGTCCAGGAACTAGTTGAATCTAAATAGACAGCTGCTCCCAGCTGGGATGGTCAAAGACATGCTTTTGGATTTCATAATATTTTTTACCATACATTAATAGCATGAATTATCCCTACCATATATTACAATCCCTCCCCCTTTATATCACTAATTTAATTAATACTTCTTTTATAATCCAAATTGCTAAATTCTTTTTATATCTACTTCTATTTGCCACCATTAAGGGTCTTTCACAAAGAAAGT
The DNA here is from genome assembly GCF_051311805.1 of Agelaius phoeniceus. Lineage (NCBI taxonomy): Eukaryota > Metazoa > Chordata > Aves > Passeriformes > Icteridae > Agelaius > Agelaius phoeniceus. Next base: position 8,304,622 of record NC_135271.1, read on the forward strand.
AACTTTTATTAAACTATTCTGTACTCCCCTTGTGGAATATCCTGATACTCAGTATTGTTTACACTCATTTTCACTTCTTTCTTAAATTTTGCCAATACTTTGGCAGCATTGCTGGCATACTTCTTTTCTCCCAGGCTCATGATCTTAGGTGTGTTGCTTCTGGAAGCCAACTCCGGGTCCACGGGCACTATTGCTATCTGCATCCCCTGTACGACGGAGTGGATCAGTCTAATAAAACAAGGAATTACACATGGCAGGAATAGGATTCCGGCTACTGAACACAGCACAAAGAGCATCATTTTATTCCACCAGGCCCCATCAAACAATTTGTCCCACCATGAAGATTGCAAAACTGAATTCCATATTTGAACAGGGACATGGGCCACTTTCTTGATTTTGGCTGCCAATCCTCTTATGGTCTCCCCATAACTGTCAATCTCAATACAGCATTCTGATTCATTGAACTTTCCACACACTCCCCCTTCTTCGGCCAGCAAATAGTCTAAAGCTATTCGATTTTGGTACACAAATGCCCATACCTGGGTGTGCTGATGACTAAGTAAATCCAGGCCCTCAAAGGTGTGATTTGATACAATTTCCACCACTGCTTGCAGCCGAATCAGCCAGCTCAGTAGGTAAATCGGAGTCCTATACCCACAGCTTCCATCTTGAGCCCACGTGCTCGGTCCATAATAATCAATTATTCTTGCAGCCGGCCACTCTTCCTCCCCCCAGGTTTGTTTACCACTTATTACAGGTATCATCTTTTTCAAGCTTCTCCTCTCCCTCCTCAGGGTCTCATACAGAGGAGCCCCTAGTAGGTTACTTTTCATTCGAGGGAGAGTAAAGAAGACTGGCCGGATCATGCCCAGAGTGCATGATCCTTTCCACCTCAGGGGTAACTCACTGTATGCCTTTTTCCCGCAAATTCAATCAATTCCATCTGGGGCTTTCCATCTGATATTCATCCTCCCTGGGTCTCCCCAGTATTCCCTCAGGCCCTCCAAGGATTTGAAAGGGTTGGCTCCAGGATTTTTGACTCAGCACAGTCCTATCCTTTTGTTCCATTCGCAATTGGTCTCATTCTTCCGGCTCCAGTACCCCGTAGGGGTTCTGGTTGCCAGACCTTGCCCTTGTTGTTTGAATTTACTGTCAGGGTAGTTACACATGGAGTGTATCCCACCATCTCAGTATATTCCTTTCCTTCTCGACTGATGCAAATAGTTCCAATTACCCTCTGGTCCAAAATCTACCCCTCAGGCCTCTGTGCCAACTTTGAGACTTTTGGATTGTCCCATTTCAGAAGCTGTTCCGGAGCCAAACCTTCCCCTTTTCATGGCCATTTCTCTGCTGACTTCAGCCCCTCACAAATCCAGCAATTTGACAATCCCAGTTCAGTTGCAATTTCTTGCATCAAATCAATCGATTTCTGTTCGGGGAAGGCAATTCCCCATCAGCATTTTTTTCTCAAGTAATTCATACTGTTCTTCCAGAGTTTTTAATCTCTCTTGTTCAATTCGTTTCTTCCTCAGTTCTGACTCCCTACTCTTCAATTCCATAGTGATCTCTCTCATTCTTCCCTCAGGATGCTCACCATCTTTATTTTTCATAAAACAGACAACCCGGTCATATTTCAGGCACACCCTATCATCATTCACCTGTGCCAAATCCAATATGATTGGTTCTCCGCTTAAGGTAAACTTGCTATCAAATTTAACAATTCTTCCCATCCAATACATTTTCCCGTTCATCGTGCATATCCCCAGCCTCACATTGTCATAACACAATGGGTTCACATGGTGATACACGACAAAGATCGATTCAGTTTTTCCCCCAGCCCACATGGTTCGATTGCATTGGTTACAAATGGGGATTGACATTATTTCTGCACTCCGTTTCTGTATCTGATGCTTGTGCTCATCTGACTGCCCATTCCTTGACCCTGCCTCAGAATTGATACACCAAATCTCCTTGTCCAATTTACATAATTTGACCCTTGTGCCATTCACCCAAGAGTACCTGCCAGGCTCCTTGATGCATTCTTCCAGGGCTCGGTATGCTGAGGGTTTCCCATCCCCTTGCACAACTGGGACCACTTGAGTGCAACTTCCACACTCATCTGCAGAGCTCTCGTTTCCGCCTCTCATGGGGACCTCAATGTGCAGACTGCGTCCTGCACATGGCCAGGCTCAGGCCAATCAGGATTCCCACCAGGCGTACTCCTCTGCCTTTGCCTCCTCCCCCTGGGGTGCCACCAGCGGTGGGGAAGACCATCTTCGCAGCAGCAGGAGCATTCTTCAGGGAACACATTTTCTGACCTAGCCGCATGCCTCCTTTTAAAGGCGCCTCACCGTGAAACCTTGACGGCATCTGAGCTGCACGGTACCTTGATTGATTTCCGGCACTCCACATCCAGAATCTCTGCCTTTGATCTAAGCTTTCCACGCACGCCGTTCTGAAAAATCTGTAACCACTCCTGTGAATCTAATTCAATGATTCCTAGATTTGTGCCTAGGGTTAGGATTCGGTCAGTCAGCTCAAGCTCCTCCTCCAGACACTGAGTGCACAACCCCTTTGGCCTCTGTCCCCTTCTACAGTGTACAACAAACACCCCCTGACAGTATTCACATTTGAAATGTACAAACGGATAGCATACACAGTCAGACAGTCTACAACCTATCCGATCACTGTTGGTCATTTACAAGGATGTTGGAGTCTGAGTTTCAAGTCGCCTGGGGAAGAAGTGGCCTTCCACTCGGGCGCTTCCTCCTGATGTTTGACTTTCTTCACCCTAGATGCGTGCGTCCAGCCTTTCTCCGCCATCCGAATGGCTGTGTCTGTTGTCAGGAGCACAAGAAAGGGGCCTTCCCAGTGAGGGGAGAGGGGTACATCTTTCCACACTTTCACAAGCACTCTGTCACCCGGCTGGATTTTGTGGATAGTGAATCCCAGAGAAGCACTCTGAGATATTATCCCTTGTTTCCTGAGTTCTTGCAAATTTTTGTTGATTGTAACCAAATATGGTTGAATCTGACAGTCCTCAAGCCTTGGGTGTCCCACCGGCATCCCATGTCCATATGGCATCCCATACAGCATTTCAAACTGTGAGAGTCCCGTCTCTGAATGAGGCATCATCCTGATATTAAGCAATGCTAGAGGCAGGCATTTCAACCAAGACATCCGATTTCTAAAATTAATTTAGACAACTGCACTTTCCAGGTCGGGTTCATCCTTTCCACTTCTCCTGAACTCTGGGGATGCCACAGAGTGTGGTATTCCCACCGAATGCCTAGCACATCAGCCATCTACTTAATAATCTTTGATGTAAAATGTGTTCCTTGGTCTGAATCAATGCAATTCACCACCCCATATTGGGGTACAATTTCCTCTAGTAATTTTCTGGACACTGTCTGAGCCCTTGCCCATGGGCTAGGAAAAGCCTCCACCCAATGGCTCAATTTGTCCACGATCACAAGCACAAATTTGAATCTCCCCACTTTTGGCAATTCTGTGAAACCAACTTGAATTCTTTCAAATGGTCGGTACGCTACGGGGCGATTCTCCAGGCTGGCCTGTTTTCCCCTTGTCTTGTTAACTTTCTGGCAATTCAGGCATCCTTGTACCTCTTGTTTGGCCAATTCGTAAATTCCCTTACACCCAAAAAATTTCAAAAATTGCTCTGCCAGGGCCTGTGCCCCCCAGTGTGTTCGCTGGTGCAGTTTCCACAAATCCTCCTGGTAAAACCTTTAGAAACTGGTTCTCTCCCATCAGGTAATCTCCAGTTACCTTCTTTCAATTTTCCTCCAATCTTTTCATAACATTCAATCTCCTCTTGAGAAGGCTGTGGAGGATCATCTGGGACCTCAGTCCCTTTGATCTCCAGGGTATTCACTGTCATCAGTGCCACGGTCTTGGCTTCCTGGTCCGCCAAATTGTTTCTTCTGGTTCAGAACTGAATCCCTGCCTGGTGTCCCTTTACATGGAGCACTGCAGTTTCCCCTGGCCCCCTTAGAGCTTCTAAGATTTGCCGGATCAATTCTCCTTGCATCAGTCCCTTCCCCCTTGTGTTGATCAGCCCCCTTTCCTCCCAGATTTTCCCAGAAGTCTGAACCACTCCAAAGGCATACCTAGAATCTGTAAAAATTGTTCCCTTTCTCCCTTTCAGTCCCTTCAAGGCTCTCAGAACTGCATACAGTTCGCATGCCTGTGCTGACCAACTCACACTCAGGGGACCTGCTTTAATCACTTTTCCTGTCTGTCCATCCACAACTGCATATCCTGATTTCCTTTTCCCATCAACCAATGTCCCAAGTACCTGACCTTGGGCTCTGTGAACTGCAACTTCGACTTCGACACCTTCAACCCCTTTTCCCCTAAAAAGTTCCAAAGCTCAATGGTGCTCACTCTTACAACCTCCTCCCTTGGACCTGCAACCAACAAATGGTCTACATATTGTAGCAATTTTGTCCCCTCTGTTGGTACAAAAGGACTCAACACCTGCTCAAGTGCATGCCTGAATAAATTCAGGGAGTCCACGAAGCCCTGAGGCAACGATGTCCACCTGAGCTGCTGCTTTCTGTTCATCTCTGGGTCTTCCCACTGAAATGCAAAATAATCTCTGCTGCCCTCTGCTAAAGGACAGGTCCAAAAAGCATCCTTCAAGTCAATCACGCTGTACCACGTGTCCTCAGGAGAAATGTTATTCAACAAAGTGTAAGGATTTGAGACCATGGGGAACAAAGTCTTAGTGCTCTGATTCACAGCCCTTAATTTTTGCACCAGCCTAATGCTCCCATCTGTCTTTTCCACAGCCAAAATTGGGCTGTTGTGCCGAGACATGCATGGCTCCAACATTCCTTTCTTTATCAATTCATCAATCACTGGTTTCAATCCCTTTCTCCCCTCCATGGCGGTGGGATATTGTTTGACCCGTATATTGTTTGACCCGTATAGGGTCTTCTGGTCTCCCAATTTCGACACAAATCCGCTCCATGTCCAACCTCCCAGCTTCCCCTTCGACATATCACACCTTCGGGTCTATTTTCTCCTCTTCCTGAACGGTGAGTTTATACATTCTCAGCCTGAGCCAGGAATTCTCCACTGCCAAGCCGATTTCTAGGGCTACCATCATGTCCCGCCCCAGTAAATTAAAATTCACATCCCGTATCATTAATATATGTCCTGTACGTCTTTTGTTTTCTGTTTCTATTTCTACATCTTTTATGATCAGAACCTCAAAGGGTTCCCCTTTTGCCCCGATTACCATCAGTGAGTCATCACTCAGAGAGCACCCTTGTGGCAGCTGCTGCACCGCTGTCCGTTCTGCCCCCGAGTCTACCATAAACCACATCTCCTGCCTCTGGGGTCCTACTTTTAATTTTGTCAAGGGCTCCCTCGGTGTTCCGGACCCCAAACTGAAAAGCCCCTGACACTCCTAAACTTCTTGAAACATTGCGTGGTCCTTGGCTTTGTTGGGACAATTCCTTCGGATGTGTCCCTTTTGCTTGCAGTAATAGCACTCGAAATCTCTCCTCTGATCATTCGATCCTTTTCCTTGGGAAGAGTTCTGTTTCTTTGCCAGCGCCTTCTTCGCCGTGTCTCTGACCTGCTCCTGTTTTTGTGCTTCCTTTACCACAGCTACCAATACCTTAGCTTGGATCTTCTGTTTCTCTTCATCTCGTCTCATGTAGACTTTCTGGGCTTCCTGAAGCAGCTCCTGCAACCCCTTTTCCTGCCACCCATGTATCTTTTCTAACTTTTTCCGAATGTCCTCCCAGGATTTTGCTACAAACTGAGTTTTTAGCAAAACTGCCCTGATCGGAGAATCGGGATCCATGCCCAAATACATTCTCAAGCCCTTGCGGAGCCTCTCCAACCATTCCGTGGGAGTTTCATCTTTTCCCTGGCACTCTCTGAGTACCTTCCTCATGTTCTGTCCCTTGGGTACCGCTTCCCTGATACCCTGAATTATCATATTTCTTAAAATTATCATTTTCTGCCTCCCCTCCTCCGTCTGGGCATTCCAGGACAATTTTTGGTTTGGCCATCTCTCATCCCCGCTTTCCCTGTTGGGGTTTCTCTTTTCCCAGTCTTTGATCACTGCTAGTCTGATCATGTCCCTCTCCTCATTGTTGAACAGCGATCTCATGATTGCTTGGAGATCCTCCTCGGTGTAGGTGCTGGTCCCTAGAAATTCATCTAGCCTTTCTGCCACCCCCAAAGGATCATCCATTAATTTTCCCATCTCTTTCTTGAACGCTTGCACATCACTGGTGTCTATCGGGGCGTGTACAAAGCCAATAACTCCAGGAGCTGTTGGCACCTCCTGTAAAGGGAAGAAACGGGGCTTCTCTTCCTCATCCTCACTGTCTCCCGTGGTTGCCCTCCTCATTTGCTGCCTCGTTCAATAGGCCAAGGGAGATCTGACGTTGGGGATGGTGACCTGTTTTTCTTCGGTTTAGGGAAGGGTCAGCAGCAGCGGTTGCTCACACGGGAGCGGAGTCGCCGCCGCTTGTTCACGTGGAGGGGAAGGCGCCACAGCCTGCTCCGGTGGGAGCCTGGAGGAGTGGGGGGATTGGCCCAGGCTCTGTGCTTGTTCAGGATCCTCGAGTGCAGCAAACGGGAGAGTTCCCAGCTGGGAGAGGCCCCGCTCAGAGGGAGTCGCTGGCCCAGGAGAGCTCCAAGGGCTCCTTCTGGAGCGCTGTTTGCAGGGCCCCAAGAGAGGGGCTTCAGTCCCAGCAATGGTTCATCCTGGCCGCACTGGGCACCAACAGCTTTCTTTGGCAGGGTGAGAACAGGGATCTTGTGCCACTGAGGGAACAAAATCAGTTCCCAGGGCTGCTCCTAAAGGTACCAGGAGCTGGTTGGGCAGAAGCAGTGCCTGGAGCAGACAGTGTTTGTGATGAGCTGCAGAGGAGCTGAGCCCAGGGGCTGTTGGCCAAGGCCGAGGCCCAAGGAGCATTTCTCAGCTGGCAGGGCGGCCTGAGAAGGGCAGGGGGGAATGCACCAGCACAGGGCCCATGGAACCAAGGGACCATTGTGACACTGTGGGGCCCTGTGACACCAAGGGACCATTGTGACACTTTGGAGCCCTGTGAGACCAAGGGACCACTGGGACATTGCTGGGCCTCATGGAACCAAGGGGACTGTACTGACACTGTGTAGCTCCATGGAATGTAGGGATCATTGTGACACTGAGAGGCCCCATCAAACCAAGGGTCCATTGTGACATTGTAAGGCCTCATGGAACCATGGAGACCATTATGATACTTTGGGGTGTCATGGACCCAAGGGGCCATTGTGACACTGCAAGACTCCATGGAACCAAAGGTTCATTGTGACATTGCAAGGCCTCATGGAACCATGCAAAGACAATTAAGACACTTTACAGCCTCATGGAAGCAAGGGGCCATTGAGACACTGAGAGGCACCATGGAATCACAGAGACCATTGTTCCCTTGGGGGTCCCCAGAGAACCAAGAGGACCATTGTGATATTGTGGGGCCTCGTGAAATCAAGAGGTCTTTGTGACACTGCAGGGCTGCATGGAACCAAAGCTCCATTGTGACACTGCAGGGCTGCATGGAACCAAAGGTCCATTGTGACACTGGGCAACCAAAGGAGACCTTTGTGACACTGCAGGGCTGCATGGAACCAAAGCTCCAGGGTGACACAGAGTGGCCTCCTGTCATCAATGGTCCATTGTGACACTGTGGAGCCAGAGGAGACCATTGTGACACTGCAAACCCCCAGGGTCCAAAGGTCCATTGTGACATTGCAGGGCTCATGGAGCAGAGGAGTCACGCGACATTTTGGGGCCTGGGGAACCAGGGAGACCATTGTGACACTGCAAGGCCTCATGGAATCCTTGGGACCATTGTGACACTGCAGGGCCTTATGACACCTGGGGGCCACTGTGACACTGTGGGACCCCATTGAACCCGGGGGCCAGTGTGACACTGCAGGTCTTCTTGTAATCAAGGGGCCATTGTGACACTGCTGGAACCCATGGAATCAAGTCACCATTATGACACTGCGAGGCCTCATGGATCCAAGGCACCATTGTGACACTGGAACCCCTTAAAACCAAGGGAACACAGAACAGCTCTGGCTGGTTTGGCCTCCCATGGGCTGCCTGACTGCTCCAAGGGACCTTTGCATGTTGAGGGTCACTTCTCATCTGCTGCTGAAACACTGGGGCTCTGTGCTTTCCTTCCCAAGGAAAATAACTGTCCTTCTGCTCCAGGCACCCAAGGCCAGAATTGGGATTTCACCTCCAAATTTCCTTCTATCCAGGGATTCTTCCCATAGAAATATTGCCAGGACAAGTCTGGCTGGCAGTGGTTTCACAAGGGTCACCTCTCATCTGTCCCCAAAACACTGGGGGAGGCTCCATGCTGTCCTTCCCATGGGAAAGAACTGTCCTGGTTCTCCAGGTGCCCATGGCCGAGATTGGGTATCCACCTCCAAACTTCCCTAAATCCAAAATCTGCTATTACTGACAAGTCTGGCTGGCCTTAGCCTACTGAGGCTCTCACCTGCCTTCCAAACCTTGGAGCTCTGTGCTTTCCTTCCTATGGCAAAGAACTGTCCTTCTCAGCCAGGTGCCCCTGGCCACAATTGGGATTGCACCTCCAACACTGCCTGTTGTGACAGACTGGAGGAGACTGTTGGCTCGAAACATTTTGTGTGTGGGGGAGGAAGGGGCAGGTCTGGCCTTGCCCTGCCCTGTAAGCCCAGCCCTGCCCTGCCCTGTGACCCCAATGCCCCCAGGGGCCTCCAGTGGGTTTACGGTTTCTACCTGAACCGCGGCACACTGAACCCCCAGCACCGCCGTCCCAGCCTGGGCACTGAGGCCCTCTTGGCTCTACTCAGTGCTGCTGCTGTACACAGGGCACCCCAAACCCCCGTAGGGACCCGTGTCCCCCCACTCCAGGGATTGTGCATGACTCACACTGCCCTGATCCTCCTTGCACCTGGAGCTCTGTTCGGGGTTTGCGTGCCAACTCACCAATTCGTCTGCCACCCTCAGCACGCCCTGAGGGCGCCTTCCAAGCCTGAAGGGGGAAGGCCGACCCCTTGCGTGCCACTCACATTTCTATTCCTCCCACGCCCGGAGGGGGGCCCACCTTATCCCCCTGGGAGGCGTCTCACTCACTCAGGCTTCTCCTGCTTCCCTCCGTTTCTGGCCGGTCCCCTCGCAGCAGTCCGGAACCGCGGTACTCGGAGGCCCACAGCTGCTTCGGGGCTCCAAGCTGCCGGGCCCCGTCTCACACACACTTCTTTCGCTTGCCTCCTACTCCTGCCACCGCCTTTACTTACCTATGCTCCTCCACACTCTTTGGTCCTAGGCTGCTGCCGACCGCTCCAGATAGGGCCAGATATCCCGCAGGCCCTCAGTCCTCTTCGGGTGTGGCCTGTCCCGGACCAGTCCCCCAGACTGTTATGAATGGCACGTGAGCAGCTCTTTAGTGATTTCAGCTTTACTGGAAACAGTCTAGGCAGGGGACCCATGGGGTGTGCGCACACCACCGCTCCTCCCCAGACGGCGTGGAGGAGGAGGAGGTCAGCTCCGTCCTCCAGCAGAGCTGGGTCTTCTTTCCTCACAAGAATCTCTCAGTAGATGCCTGTTGGTTTCAGTTTCATAATCTTTATACTGCTCTTGGCCCGCTCTGGTTAGGGTGACGAAGGCAAAAAGTTCTGACCAGGGTCTTTGATATTGTCTTATATTCCCTCTGTTTAGAAGTGTTATTTTGATTCTTTATTTGCATGGCGGTTCGTTGTTCTAGGGGTTTTTGTTATGTAATCCTTTTCTGCTAAGTCTTATGGGAGTTTCATATTTGCTGATTAGGTGACGTAATCATCTTCTTTATGGTCTCGGGTGGTTTGCCATTTTAGATGAGAGTGGGAGCAGCGGGGGTAATGTTAGTGTTCAGAAACACATAATCACATAAGCGATTATATGCAGGTGCTTTTATTAAGAGCTCTGGGTGTCAGGAGTATTCAACTCAAATCTGACTCCGACCATACTTTCAAGATGATCGTGTTTTTATACTCTATCGTTATATAACTTTCATGGTAATTATTAAACTTATATTGTTCTATTGTATACAAAGTGCTGGGTTTTGACCTAACAGCCCCAACCGTCAGCCAGTTCCTCCTTCAGTCCTTCACAAATTGCTGCAGCAGCCTACTGTTTAGCAAACTATACAGTGAACAGATCTTTCTGGCCAGAAGAACACCTTAACATTGTGACACTGGGCTACCTGAGCACTTGAGGAAGGTCCACAGGTCATAATTAAAAATGAACAACTAGGGGAATGGGAACAGGGTTGGAGACTGGTACTCACAGGACAAGGGTACGCAGCCGTCAAGAAAAATAGTAAAATCAAATGGTGCCCGCTTAAGTCAATAAAACCATACCTTCAGGGCAAAAACTAATGAAATTTGTAAAGTTTGTTTTGCAGGACTGAATCCTCAGACACCCCCGCGACCTGTATGCCCTGCTTCCTAAAGGCTGCGACGAATCATCCAGCAGCCCGATGGCAGACCATACCAGGGTTGTGAAAGAACTCAGTGACCAAACTAAAGGAGCGGCTGGCACAGAGAAGGACAGGGGGGAAAAACAGCTCAGCAAAAATGTAAAGAGGTATCCAGCAAGTAGAGTTCGAGCTCTGGCCAGGTTCTAGCTCTACTTGGATGGAATGCCAAGTAACCCAGAGTTCTTCCCTGCGTCAAAGGATCAAAGGGCGATTTGGAGGGAACATAAGTCCAGACATGGACTCACCAAATCCTCTCTAGTTTAAGATCAAACAGGTCGCAGACTCTGAGAAAATAATTCGGTCCTAGGAGGTCAACTAAAAAAAAAACAAAAAAAACCCCAACAACAACAAAAAAACCAACCAACCAACCAACCAAACAAAAAAAAAACAAACTGAGGAGGTCCTACAAAGAAGATCAAAGACAGGGTTCAGTCAGCCCCATGACTGGTCGCCTTACATTTTCAACAAGTTTGTGGGGTTTTTTTTTAGAAAAAAACAGTTAGAGATAGTTAGCTTTTCGTTTGTTAAACATTTGCAGTTACAAGTTTATTGCAGTTGTGTTATGTTGTTCAAGTTAATTGCATTTTGCCAGTTACACGTTTCCTACTTGTCAGTTTTGCTTTGTTTTTAACTGGTCATAAAAGGGGGGGGAAATGTGGGGAAATATCGCGAGGTCTCGAGATATCGCGAGGTCACGCAGAACCCCTCCCCTTTTACTGTTACTGACCGTTACCCCCTGTTATAAAAGACCCTGACCAACCGTTAATAGAGGCCAGTTACTGTCCCCCACATTGGTGTATGCGTGTGCTTGGCCCGTGTGGCAGAGGCGCCGCCACTGAACCGTCCTCGACCCGGGACACCACACCCCAAGCGGCAGCAGCAAGTGCCGGGCTGGCCACTCAGGCACCAGGAACCAGCAGCCAAGGGCACTGCCAGGGCCAAAGGCCAGGTCAGCCAGACAGAAAGGGGCAGGGCTGGGCACTGTTTCCATGGCAACCAGAACTGGGGGGGACACCTGGGTCACCTGGCCTGGCAGTGCCATGGAAAGCCCTGGCAGGCACTGAGGGCACAGCCCCTGGCACTGAGACACTGCTGGGCCGGGTGCTGAGCACAGCTCTGAGCACGCAGAGATGGTTTTGTTCTTGCTGAGCTGTAGAACAGCCAAGGCCTGCCCTGCCCCTCGTCCAGCCACACTGGGGAGGGGCTGGGGCTGCGGGGGAGCTTGGCAGGGGACACAGCCAGGACAGGTGACCCCAACTGAGCCCGGGCAGAGCCCAGACCAGAGGACATCATGCTCAGGCTATGAAGGGGGGGAACAAGGAAGAAGGGGGCAATTTTGGAGGGAGGCTTTTTGCCTTCCCAGGTAACACTTAGGCAAGAGGGGGCCCTGTTTCACCAGTGGGCAGGGTCACTACCAAAGACACAGACACCAACTGAAGGAATTGTGGCATTTATATCATGCACAGCTGCAAAGAATTACAAAAGGATAAGCTCAGCAAAGCACATCATCATTAGCAAAGAATTACAAAAGAAGCTCAGCAATCCATCAGAACTCAGGAACACGGCCCACTCGCCAGCTTTGGCCCACTCAGGCACTTCTAGAGGAGGAAAAAAGTGCAATTGCACAATTCCAGCCAATCAAGAAGGAGGAATGGGACAGACAAACACCCTGTGCAGATCCAGGCGTTCAGCTGGGACTGTGGAGTTTGGGTTCTTGCCAATTGGATGTGTGTCCCCAGCTGCAATCTCTGGGCCTGCAGCAGAGTCTCACTCAGCTGCCAAAGCAGAAAGCTCAGGCGCTGTGCTCGCAACGGGCTCGTCTGATGCAGAGCTGTCAGAGCAATGTGAGGGCACAGCCAGCCGAGCTGGGCCCAGGGCTGAGCCCAGCAGAGCCCTGGCAGAGCCCAGAGCAGCCTCAGCAGCCGCAGAGCCTGGCTGCAAGGAGAGAAAGCAGAAAGTGCCCGTCAGCTGAGGGCTCCTGTGCCCTTGTGCCAAGGCCTGCGGGGCCCAGGCCATGCTGGCTGTGCCCAGAGCTGTGCCCAGAGCTGCCCATCCCTGCTGCCTTTGGCAGCAGAGCAGGAGGGCAGGACATGTGCCCAGCCTGCAGCCAGCCACGGCACATCCAGCCCTCAGCAGCTGCCCAGAGCAGGATGCTCCTGTGCTCGCTGCCATCTCCCAAAAGCTCTGATCCCACCCTGCCAAGCACACAGGGACCCACCTCACACCAGCCACGGCTGCAAGAAAAGCTGCTCCCAAACCATGGCCTCAGCCTTCTCCAAGGCCACCGCCCATCCACACCACAGCTGCTCCCAAGCACTTCCCCATCCACTCTGGACCACCTAGAACGCTTCCTCTGGAAAAACAAACAACACATTCCTGAAAAGAGATTAGAGACAAAAAGGGAAAACAAGAAAAACGGGAAAAACTCTTATCTCTGTCAGGGCCTTGAGGAAGGCCCAACTCCTACATGGTAGGGAAAAACCCACCCATGGGTGAGGGAAGCCCACGCTTTCTCCCTTCCACCCTGCACTGCCCCCCAAAATCACGGTGATCCCAAAGCAAACAAGGGCAGTGCAGCAGCCCAGCCCTTCCTTGCCTGCAGAGCAAAGCAGCCCCTGCACAGCTTCTGGAGTCCCATCTCTGCTCCCAGCATGGGGCTTTGTTTGTGTCGGGCTGGCTGCCCCAGCCCCAGCCCCAGCCCCAGCCCAGGCCACGGTGGCTGCTGGGGGCTGTTGGCAGGGCCAGGAGCCCACTCCCATTTCGTACCCAGCCCAGCCCATGCCCCAGCCCTGCCAAAAAGCAGCTGGGCAGCGACTGAAGGATCATCTGCACCTGCCCCAGCAAAGGGGGAACCTTTGGTTCCTGGCCAGGCTGGGCCATGCCCAAATCTGGGAGCATTTCCCTGGGTGGGGACTCACCTGCAAATTCCCTGTGGAGCTTGGCTTTGAAGAAGGTGCCAGAATCAAAGTCCATCACCTTCAGCCTCCAGTGGCCAGGCTGAGGAAGAGCTTGTCATCCTTGATGTCGTCCTGGCTGTCTCCAGCAGCAGCAGCAGCAGCAGCAGCAGCATCCCCACCCGGTACAGCTTCTCCAGGGGCTCCTTCTCCTTCCCTGGGGGGAGACCAGGCTCTCAGGGCTCTGCCCAGGGCCCCAGCTGTCAGGGAACCAGCACAAGCAAAACCAGCTTGGATGGCAGCCACCAGTGATGGGCAGAGCAGTTCAGCTCCAGCACAAGGGCTGCGTGTGCCCATCCCATGGCCCCCATGCAGTGACACAGGCAGCACAAAAAGGTCTGGGTTCCTTTGCTTCTGATTGCCAAGGCATGTGTGGAGCTGCAACTTACCAGGGCCCTGCATCCAAGTGTGCCTGTGGCTCTCTCCCTTCTTCTATGGCAGAGGAATATCCTGCACCCAAGGATCACAGAACAGGTCTTCTAATGAGGGTCTGTCCAAGGAGTTCACGGATAAACACCACCTGATCAGATCTTGGCACTCTGGGCAGAGAAAGCAGAAACTGCCGGTCAGCCAGAGAAGGCTCCTGTCTGCTTTGCCCCACTATTGCCATGCCCAGGCCATTGTGGATGCGCTCAGAGCTGGGCCTAAACTTTCCCATCAATTCCCTGTTTTGGAGGAGAGCAGGACATGTGCCACCTCCTCAGCAGCTGCCAGAGAGGGATGCTCACGAGCCCGCTGCTGGCTCCCAGCACTGGGATTCCCCCCTGTGCCCAGAGAAGAGGATCCACCTTGAGAGAGCCCTTGTGGCAGCAGGAGCTGGCCCCAGCTGAGGTTCCGGCCCCTCCTGAACGGGTGCTCCCCGCAGACCATCTGGTGCAGCAGGATGCCCAGGGACCAGATCGTTGCTGCCTCGCCATGGTACCAGCCAAAGTGGGTCCATTCCGGGGGGCTGTAGGACAGTGTTCCTATGGAATACAGATGGAGTTCAGCAGGGGGATGCTGCTGCTCCCAGAGCCTGGCCCCAGCATCCCTGGGCCTGCGGGGGCTGCATCAGTGGCACACAGGGTGACCACTGCCGTCTCGCCAGCACCTGGGACTTGTGCACAAACTTAGGCTTGGAAAAGAAGCCACTGGTGTGGGAAGAGGGCAGAGGAAGCCCTGGGTAGGCCTGACCATGACAAGCAAAGGAAAAACCCTCTCTGTGCTGGGGAAAACATGCCCTTATCCTCCCTGCCTGCATTGCCCCAAAAATATTAGAAAGCCAAGGCAAACAGGGAGAGTGGAGCAGTGCAAGCCCTTCCTCTTGCCTGCACACCAAACTGGCTGGGGCACAGGTTCCACCCCCCTCTCTGCTACCCCCACCCACGGGGGTTTTGGTCGGGCTGGCTGCCCCAGCCCAGCCCCAGTCCTGGGCAGAGTGGCTGGCAAAGGCTGCCAGCAGGGCTGGAAGATGGCTCCCCACCCAGCCCCGCTCTAAAGCAACTCAGCTGAAGACTCAGTGCCCTGACTGGCAGCAAAAGGGAGAATCCCCGCTGCCACAGCCAGCTTGGGCTGGGAGATGTTGGGCCATGAGATCCCGGGACCAGGAGTACACCCTTACGTGGGCTCACCTGCAAAGTGGGTGTAGGCTGTCTCTTGCAGGTAGGTGCCACAGCCAAAGTCGATCAGTTTGGCCTGCCCGGTGGCCAGGTCAAGCAGGATGTTCTCTGGTTTGATGTCCCTGTGCAGGACCCCGCAGCTGGTGCAGTGCTGCACGGCCTCCAGCACCTGGCGGAACAGCTCCTGCGCCACCTCCTCGGGCAGGAACCGCCGTGCCCCAATGAAACGCTGCAGGTCCTGACACCACTCTGGCCGCTCCAGCACCATCACGATGTGGTTGGGCAGCTCGAACCACTCCAGCAGCTGCACCACACCAGGGAAGCCAGTGGACACCTTGGCCTGCAGCACGATCTCCAGCGGGGCCCTGCTGCCGTCGGGCTGCGGGAGGAGCACGATGTCCTCAGTGGGGCCGATGCCGTGCCAGGCCTGGGGAAGCCCTGAGCCAGCCCGGGATGCTCTGCGCCCTGCGCTGCGCCCACGCCCGCTCCCCCTCGAGGCGTCCTGGCAGCTTCCACCGTGCCGGGCCTCGGCTCATCCCCGCCCGGCAGCCCCGGCTGCTGCCGCTGGCCCCGCTCACTCACCAGCTCGCCCCAGTGCTGGACGCGGTTCCGTGGCACCCTCTTGATGGCCACCTGCAAGCCAAGGACAGCGGGCTCAGCTCGCCGCCCGCCCTACCCAGCCCCATCCTCCTTCTCCTCCTCCTCCTCCGCCCCCTCCTCCTGCGCCCGCCGCCGGCCCCGCCGCTCACCGGGGCGCCGTCCGAGAGCCGCGTGGCCGCGAAGACGCTGCCGAATCCTCCGCGCCCCAGCAGCGAACCCAGGCGGTGCCGCTCCTGCAGGGCCTCGTGCGCCTTCCCTGCGGGCGGGACGCGGCTGTCAGAGCTCGGCCCGGGGCCAGCAACGGCCCCCGAGCGCCCCTCAGCCGCCCCGGGCCGGCCATGCCCAGGCCTTCGCTCCTCGCAACGCGGCACGGGAGGCTCGGGGCCGGCGGCCGCGCTGCCGAGCGGCGGAGCTCGGGCCGGGGAAGCCGCAGCGGAGGCGGCGGCAGCGGCCGCGCCGCCTGTGTCCTCCGCGGGCCCCGGGAGGAACCGGGGCCGGCGCCGGGGCCGGGCTCGGGGCTGGAGCCTGCCTCGGGGCCGGGGCCGGGCTCGGGCCAGGCGGAGGCAAAGGGCGGCGATGCCGCCCCCGCACCAGGCACTGATGCCCGCCCAGCAGCGCCACCGCCAGTACGGCCAGAGCCGGGCGGAGGCGAGACCGCGGCGGGACGGGCGGGGCCCGGCATGGCCCGGCCCGGCAGGGGGAGAGGGAGGCGGGGAGAGGAGAGGGAGGCGGGGAGAGGAGAGGGAGGCGGGGAGAGGAGAGGGAGGCGGGGAGAGGAGAGGGAGGCGGGGAGAGGAGAGGGACGCCGGGCAAGGGACCCCGAGAGAAGGGTGCCCGACAGCGGGAAAGGGAGACACAGAGAAAGAAAGAAAGAGAGAAAGACCAAGAAAGAGAGAAAGAGAAAGATCGTTATAGAGTTATATATGCTTATGCTGCTTCTGCCGCCGCTGCCGCCGCTGCAACTGAAGCACCGGGGCCGTTCGTCCCCGTGTCCGTTCCCCGCTCGCCCCACGAGCCCCACGTTCGAGCCCCGCGTGCCCCTGGCTGTGCCAGTGTGCAGGAGTCAGGGCACAGCCCCTGAGTCTGTCCAAACACGGGAACTTTGCAGCCTTGAGCCCAGGTGCAGAGCCCTGACTCCTGCACACTGGCACAGCAATCCCCTCGCTTGCTGCTCTGCATTGGCCTGGCTGAGGGGCAAACACTGTCGGGACACCTTCCCTTGGGGTAGGATTCCTACCTGAGCTCAGCACTGCACTTACATCTCCAGTGTTGCCTTCCAGTAACAACAGGGGAAGGAAAACTCTCTGTACCTCATGGTATTTTAGAGTGTCTAAAAATCACTAAGTCACCGATCTTAGAGGTGCAGTGCATCTAGAACTATTGGGATGGAGTAGTCCAACATGGAAAAGGGGAGCATAGAAATAAATAGAGAAAAACATCTTGGATTGTTTCTTTCATTTTCATTTCCCTTCTGGAAAGTTGTTTCAGTTTTCCAGGAATCTTCTCCTGTCTGCTCTTGCCAAGAATCTCTCCTGGAGAACAAGGTCAAGCTTCTGTCCCAAGATTTGCCACCAGGGAATTATGCCACTGGTGAAGTTTCCATTGTGACTGTTTTGCTGGTTTAGGGCAAAGTTTGGGAGGAAACCTCCAAAAGGGGTCAGTCTAGAAACCAAGTTCAAGTGGCCCCTCCCCCTGCTAGTTCAGGAAAAGTTAATAAAACCCCAGTTTATTTATCAAGTAAAGTATTCCCAAGCATGAAAAATGAATAATATTAAATAAAACCTCTGACAGTGCTGAAGAGATGGCAAATTCAGAAAGTCCTTTTTGTGGGTTGTAGTTGGCTCACTCGGTCTCTTCTAAGTCCCTCTGGTGCTGGAATGCAGTGTCCCAGAGCTCCGTGGGCCACAGGTGTGAGCTGCAGGTGTTTTTCTGGGTTTTCAGTCCAGACCAGGTTTAAACAGTTCCAAGAAAAAGGAAAGTCACAGTCCCAGGAACTTCTCTGCCTAAGCTAGCTAAAACCAAATTGCTAGACCTGGGCTGTGAAGGCACCGGGAAATTTCCAAATCTGGGCACTGGTGGTCCCAGCAAACACCAGATCTGGATGGTGCTGGAGCCAGAACCTGCAAATTTCCAACTTTTGGCTTTCTGTGCCAGCAAATCACTGGACTTGGGCTGTGCTGGCACCAGGAAGTTTTCAGATCTGGGCACTGGCGCTGCCAGCAAACACCAGATCTGGGTGGTGTCATTGGCAGCGACAGAAATCGGCGGGTTTTGGGCTCTGCTGGCACCAGGAAATTTCCAAATCTGGGCACTGGCGCAGCAAACACAAGATGTGGGTGGTGCCAGAGCCAGTAGCAGAAAGTTGCCGGGTTTTGGATTTCTGTGCCAGCAAATTGCTGCACTTGGGCTGTGTCAGAATAGGGAAATTTCCAGTTCTGGGCACTGGCGGTGCCAGCAAACACCAGTGAAACCTTCTGGCCCTCGTCCAGACCATTGGCCAGTGGTTTCCCTGAGAACCAGCTCTGGCCACTTTACAGACAGAGACTGCTTTCATCTGCTTGTCTGGAAACAGAACTTTAATGAAGGCAAACACAACAAACAGGACGGCGTGCACAGTACACAGAGCAAAGCAGAAAAAAGCCTGGGTCCAGGGTCTAGCAGGGTTATTTATACATTTATATAAGGGGAGAGGTTAAGGTGGGATCTGAGGGAAGGATCCAAGAGGAAGGAAGGATTAAGAATATTACAGTTTTTGCAGTATAAAGTAACCAATGGTAGCAAAGAGAACTCAGAACTTTCTAGTAACAATCTGCATAACTGAACAAGAGGATTATGGGCGGGAGCTCCTGCTGACCCTGACTAAAGAGGGTTTTCCCACGGCCTTAAGCCGAGGTCTCCCTCTTGTTTTAAACCAACCCCAGCACACCAGATCTGGGCAGTGCTGGGTTGCGGCTTTCTTTGCCAGAAAATGGCTGCATTTGGGTTGTGGTGGCACAGGAAAATTGCCAGATCTGGGCACTGGCGGTGCCAGCTAACCGCAGATCTGGGTGGTGCCGGTGCTATCACCAGAAAATTGCCGGGTTTTGTCTTTCTGTGCCAGCAAACTGCTGGACTTGGGCTGTGCTGCCACTGGGAAACTGCTGGATCTGAGCACTGGCAGTGCCAGCAAACACCAGGTCTGGGTGGGGCCAGCACCAGGTATTTACAAGGTTTTGGCTTTCTTTGCCAGAAAATTACTCGACTGGGGCTGTGCTGGCACCGGGAAATTCCCACATCTGGGCACTGTTGGTGCCAGCAAACACCGGATCTTAGCATTGCCAATGACGGTAGCAGGGAATTGCCAGATTTTGGCTTTCTTTGTCAGAAAATTGCTGGACTTGGCTCTGCCAGAACAGGGAAATATCCAGGTCTGAGCACTGGCAGTGGCAGCAAACACCAGGTCTGGGCACCTGTATTGGCATCAGGAAATTGCCAGATTTTGGCTTTCTGTGCCAGCAAATTGCTGGACTTGGGCTGTGCCAGCCCTGGGAAATTTCCAGATCTGGGCACTTGCGCAGCAAACACCAGATCTGGGTGGTGTGTTGTAGTTGTTTTTATACTTTGTAATATTTTGTAATAGTTTTGTTTTTGAATACCTGTATTTTTCCCAAATGGTTCATCCCAGATGGTACCCCCCTCCCTTTACCTGTGTAATCCCTTTCCCTTGCTGAGATCATCCCCAAACCCCCACCCTGGCTCTCTGTCAATCACTCAGCATCCCATCCCCTCCATCCAGAAGCTTCGGTCCAGGATGTCGAGTGATCAGCCAGAGGCCAGGGGTCAGCCCCCCAAGCCCTGCCCCATACGCTGTCCTAAATGTCCATCCCCCAGGACCCATCCCTTAGGGTCACTTCTTGGTTAGTCAAATGTTATCTACTTTGGGTTTCCACCTCCCTTTAAATGTAACCTTGGCACATCTCCCGGGCTCTCAGCAGGAGGCCCCTGAGGTGTAGGGGCTCCTTTGGGACTCCTAGAATAAAACCTTGGATTAACCCCTGCTAAGAGTCGGCCCTTTATCTTCTACCGATGTCTCTGGTGTCTCTTGTGCTGCACAGGCGACCAGCCCAGGTGCCCTCAGTACCCTCGGGGCACAGAGAGTGTCTCCCCGCTGTCGGCCGTGTTGGGGCTGCCCCCGGTGTCTGCCAACTTGGGACTGGCCCAGGGTTCCTGAGAGGCTCCCAGAGGGACAGAGACAGCGCCCGTATAGGTAAGCTGAATCGCCCTGGGATTTTGGAGGTAATTACAAATTGGCCCAAAGGTGAAAATTTTGGTGTCACAGATGAAGAACAAGAACCAGTGACACGGGCTGAAGAGGCTCCTCCATATAACCAACTGCCCCCAGAGGAAACACGCTATGCTCTTTTCACTGACGGTTCCTGTCGCATCGTAGGGATGAACCGGAAGAAGAAAGCAGCCGTATGGAGCCCCACACGACAGGTCGCACAAGCTACCGAAGGAGAAGGTGGATCAAGCCAACTTGCAGATCTCAAAGCCATTCAGCTGACCCTGGACATTGTAGAAATAGAGAAGTGGCCGAAGCTCTACCTCTACACTGATTCATGGGTGGTAGCCAATGCTCTGTGGGGATGGCTGGAGAGGTGGAATGAGTCCAACTGGCTGCGTAGAGGAAAACCAATTTGGGCTGCTGAAGAGTGGAAAGACATTGCTACCAGGGTAGGGAGGCTACCTGTGAAGATCCACCATGTAGATGCCCATGTCCCCAAGAGTTGGGCTAATGAGGAGCACCAAAACAATGAGCAGGTAGACCAGGCAGCAAGGATAGGGGTGTCAAAGATAGACCTAGATTGACAACAGAAGGGAGAGTTATTCCTAGCTCGATGGGCCCATGATGCCTCAGGCCATCAGAGCAGAGATGCCACCTGTAAGTGGGCACGAGCCCCAGGGGTGGATTTAAGCATGGACGGTATTTCACAGGTTATCCATGACTGTGAGACGTGTGCTGCCATCAAGCAGGCCAAGCGAGTGAAGCCCCTGTGGTATGGTGGGCTGTGGTCCAAGTACAAGTATGGGGAGGCCTGGCAGATTGACTGCATCCCACTGGCCCAGACACGCCAGGGCAAGAGCTACGTGCCCACAATGGTGGAAGCCACCACTGGATGGTTGGAAACCCACCCTGTGTCTCATGCTACTGCCCGGAACACCATCCTGGGCCTGGAAAAGCAAATCCTGTGAAGACATGGTACCCCTGAGAGGATTGAGTCAGACAATGGGACTCATTTCAAGAACAGCCTCATCAACACCCGGGCCAGGGAACATGGCATTGAGTGGGTGTACTATATCCCCTACCATGCACCAACTGCAGGCAAAGTGGAGAGGTACAATGGACTACTAAAAACCCAGTTAAAAGCTTTGGGTGGGGGATCTTTCAAAAACTGGGAGCAGCATTTAGCAAAGGCCACCTGGTTAGTTAACACCCGAGGTTCCACCAACCGAGCAGGTCCTGCCCAGTCTGAGTCCCTGAATGTAACAGATGGAGATCAAGTCCCAGTGGTGCATGTCAGAGGTTTGTTAGGGAAGACTGTGTGGGTCAATTCTGCCTCGAGAACAGACAAACCCATTCGTGGCGTTGTCTTTGCTCAGGGACCAGGTTGCACATGGTGGATAATGCAAAGAGATGGAACAACACGATGTGTACCTCAGGGAGATCTGATTGTTGGGTGAGACCTATGTGTAAATATCACTGTTTGCTGAAAGCGATTACCATTGTCTGTGTATAGCTGTATATTGGATGTATAATGTATGTGTTTGTAGAGTTAGAATTTAAATTAGTTTTAGTAGTAAGCAGACAATATGGGGATAAGGGGTGGAATGTCCTGGGTTGACTATATGATGCTTTTATCCCCAGTCGTGTGTACCAAGGGATGCACTGAATTTTGTGTGCAAAAATGCGGTGCTTGAAAGAGAGGATGGGTGTCTGCATGCTGAGGGCAGCACTTGTATTTTTGAAATGAGCCCAGTTACCCATGCACTATCACAGGTGTGTTATGTGGGAAGGGGCTGTGCCTGTGTGAGATCTGCTTGCACAACTATTCCAATAGAGTCTTTTAATGAAACTACTAATGGTACTAACTTCTCTATTTGTAATTTCACAACCAAAAGTGGATGCCACTTCAGCTGCACCACACAAGAACTTCTCTAGAGATGCTGCAGAATGCACATGATGGGTATCAGCAAGAGCCCAAATTCCAAACTGGACGGGACACTAACGTTCTAAAGCAAATGCCATACCAGCCTAATATAGAATGGCTAGTGGCAGGAGTCAAAAATGCATCTCACAGAGCCTGATGGACACTCAAATCCGGTATCAAAGTTGTTACCAAAATCATCACCAAAAAAGAGAAAGAAAGAGAACATCATGAGTCAGATGGCTTCTTGTGATGGACAAATCTGGAACCACCAACAGCTCCTCAGATTTTTAGCTTCCTCAGCAAACCAGTTCTAATTTAAAAAAAAATTAACCCTCCTCTTAACCATCATAAACCTATGGATGTGGTAGAAAATTAAAACAGCAGCAGAACAGTACATATGTACTGTGGACTGTCCAGAGGATCTTGCAAAAGAATTTGCATCAGGATAAAGAGAAGGGGAGAATGAAACAAGGCCTTTGTTTGACATAAGCACAAGCAATTCCCATAAGTAAACAAGTACTTAGCACAGACCTACATAAGCACTTAGCACCAGTTAGCATAAGAAAAACCTGGCGGGCCTAACTTGACAGGAGAGGGACTTGACAAAAAGCTTTAGACACATTCTACCAGAAGAACTAAGGGCAAGTGTAAAATGAGCCCTGTGCAGGGAAGCCATGAGGAAGAAGTGCTGCTTTAGGGCATGGAGGCCACTCCTGGCCAGCGCCTGGACATTAGCTTCAAGTACAGGAATCTGACAGAATGTATTTCTAACCCCCTGCCTATCGAATCACCTCAGCAGAGTCAAGATGGATGGTACTTTTGAGATACATTTCTGACATCATCCCACTGAAATTTACATGTGGCAGAGCAGCATTTAAGTGGCTGCAGACCCCTGCCCTCCTGCCAGCTCAATAAAAGGGCTTTTGGTGGACAATGCATTTGTCTGCTGATTTCTTTGAATGAGGGAGGCCCCTCAGGACTGCTGTTGGCCATCCCCTGTGTGTGGCCATCCCCTGTGTGGATCTGCAAAAGCTTCAAATCAGCTGCCTCAGCTTCCAGGGCCTCTCTTGGCCAGCATCCTGACATGGGTGCAGGGCTGCTGCCAGGCACTGCTGGGACCCAGCGGGACAGGACCGGCTGTCTCATGTCCATGGAGCAGCCCTGACACAGCCAGGGCCATCCCGAAAGCAGACAAACGCTCACGGGTCAGCAGAGAGGAGCAAGGAGCACTGGGCTGTGCTCAGGGTATCTCAGCACGGTGCTCCAGTGGGAAGGGCAGGCAGGCCTCCCACATTCAGGGCATCTCCTGCATCAAAAGGACGGGCATTTTGTCCTTTTCATCCCTCCACCCCAGACCAGGCCTGACATCTCCTCCTCTGGAGTGGAGTTTTTCCAGTTACAAGGTCATCTCACGCTTGGCCAGTGCGTGAGATGAGGCTGCAGTGACCTGTGATACCACCTCCATGCCAACCACAGCTCCATTGTGCATCGCTCCTCTTTCACAGGTTCACTTCCCATTGATTGACCAGTCCATTGTTTCCCTTAAGGGTTAAATTCCCACCAGTTAAACCATAAGGTTTCCTTCATTCTCTGCTCTGCATTCTCTTGTTGATGAGCACAACAGGGGACCAAATATGGCAGGGCCTTAGACACAATTTTGGTCCCTGACACACACAGGCTTCTTGTCCCACTGCTGGCCTTCAGTGTGCTCAGCGAGATCTGGAACTGCATGGTGCTGTGGAACTGCACCTTCAGCACAGGGACCTTTCCAGCCTGACCTGCCCTTGTTCCTCTGGGTCCGTGCACAAAACACGGCATGGCAGAGAATGGCAGAAGGGGCCTGTGTGTCCCAGGGCCCCGGATTTGCTTCAGCTCCACAGGGATGCAGGCAAGGTGAAGAAGCCAAACTGTTTATTAATGAAAGGCAAAAAAAGGGATGATATGGAGGGAAAAAGGGAATGGGAAGGCAGGGTCTGAGGGCTTGAGAAATGGAGCTATCAAAAGGAAGAGTGGAAGGAAAACATAGGAATAGGCATGGTCTGAGGGCTGGTGAGATGGAGCTGTCAAAAGGGAGGGAGGGTGGAGGGGCAAAAGTGGATGGACAGTGTCTGAGGGCTGGAGGGAGGGAGCTATCTACAGGCAGGGAGAGGGCTGAAGCCACGCGAGCTTCCCACAGGCTCAGCCGTACCAATCATCAACTATGTCTAGAGCTCCAGGGGCAATGGGAGATGCTGTCCTCTTCAGTGTCTCCCGGTGCTGTTCTTGGGACACTGGCTCACTGGATCCAGAAAAGGACCCTATTTCTTCAGGTCTTAGGCCTAATTTAGCGTGACTTTCAATGTTAGAGCAGGATGGGCTGGCATTGTTCTTTGGGGATTCTAGGCCTGGAACAGAGAGAAAGAGAGCCATGGTCAGAGCCTGGATCTGCAGTGACCTGAGGAAAGCATCCAGCCAGGGCCACCCCACCCAACTCTTGCCATGGCTGAGAGAGAGGTGTTGCCAACAGAATCAGCAGCAAGCTGCGGGCCAGGAATTTCGCCCGTGTCCCTGAAATCTCTGTGTGCTCTGCCCACGCCACCTCTTGTCAACACATTGAAGGAAGCCCACTGCAGCCGGGGCAGGGATTGCAGCTCCCTGCTCAGGCATTGCAGCTGGCCGGCCCAGGCCGCTGCCCTCACTCACCCTGACTGTGATCCTGGAGCTCTTGCTGCTGCTGCCTCATCCTGGGAAACCCGGCCATCTCTGAGAACAAAGAATTCATCTTGGCCCCAGCGGCACAGCTCCCTGCCGGCAGCGGCCGGCGCTGTGGCAGCACGGGCTGCTGGCCCGGCAGGGCTCAGCCCGGCCCTTGCCGCACGCTGCCGCCCCAGAGCACGGCTGCCAGAGGGCGGCAGCAGCAATGCCCAGGCCGGGCGGGGCTCCACGGCGCCGGGCCCGGCTGGGGCTGCCGGGGCAGCAGGCGGGGCTGGGGCCGAGCTGCGGCGGGGCGGGCCGGGGGGGGAGCCCGGGCTCGTGGCTCACCCATGAACCTGATGGCCGCCTCTCGCAGGGGCTCCTGTGGGCTCCGCAGGTAGCGCAGGGCCCGGCGCAGGTGCTCGGCCGCTCTGCTCCTGTGCTCTGCCAGCTGCAGAGAGCGGCAGGAGGGAAGGGTTGGCGCGGGCTCCGCCCCTGGGCCGGGCGCTGCCTGCGCCCAGCCCCGGCCTCCCCTGGCCGCACAGCCCTGAGGCGCGGCCTGCAGCCGCTGGCCAAGGGCTCCCGAGGGCAGGGGGCAGAGGGCCGGCTGCTGCCCGGGGAGCCGCGGTGCCGGCCCGCAGCCCCGCTGAGCTGGGACTCCATGGGCACCCGGCTGGGGCCCACGGGAGCCTGGAGAAGAGCCCGCGCGGCCTCTGGCTGCAGCAGCGGGCAGGGACACAGCTGCCCGGCCCCGCACACTGAGCACCGCCCTCAGGGGCCTTCTCTGGGCTGAGCCTGGGCCTTCCAGGCCCTCCTTACCAGGCACTCATCGACCCTCAACGGTGGCTGCTTCTTCAACAGCTGTACGAGCTTCCTCCTCTTCAGGAACTCGGCCACATGAATCAGCGTTTCCCGAGAGGCCTGCAGAGCAGCAGAGACCCAGAGATGGCCCCACAGCCCAGGGCACAGGACCCACATCCCTGTGCCAAGGCCTGGAGGAGGCGTCAGCCCAAGAGGCACCAGGGCAGAAGGCAGCCAAGCCCCTGCCAGAGATCCACCAGCATCACAGGAAACCTCACCTTTGCCACGTCCCAGTTCTTATCATGACAGTAAATTAAGAGTGCATACAGGCTCTTGCTCACAATTGTCCTCAGGGGCTTTTTTCCCTCATCCACTACCAATTCTATCACCTTGCTGAAGAGTTGAATGGCGAGCACCTGCACATGGCTGTTGTCCTAGAGGAAACAAAAGACCTACATCAATTGCTCCAGTACCAGCTGGGCAAAGGCCTGAAAATCCAGAGGGCACAAAGTTTCTGGGAAACACCTGATGCCTGTGGCTCAGGATGCAGAACCTTACGTGTTCAAAGAGCAGCAGCAGTGCCTCAGCCAGCTTTGGGGCAGTGGTGCTGGATACCAGGTTGTCTTTTTGCTGGAGCACATTTGTGAACACAGAGAGGGTCATGCTGACCACCTCTCCTTCTGCATCATCCAGCAGCTCCAGAAGGCTTGGAAACAGACAGCACATTCTCCTGGCCTGTGTGGAACACAAGGCTGTGCTGGGAATCCATGGATGGCTGCACTGCCACCACCACCCTGGCACTGCAAGGCCACCCTGCTGCTGCAGGGCCCACAGGCCAAAGGCCTGACCCAAAGCCCTGGGGCAGGTGAGGCAGGAGAGCTGGGAGCAGCTGCCTCAGCTCCGGAAACCCTGCCAGCCCATGGAGCTGCTTTCCCCAGTGCAGCTTCAGCGGCTGCCCCCTTCTCACCATCGAGGGATCCTTGCTGACCACCACGAGGCCTCTGAGTGCCAGGCGATGCCTCTCCCTACACTTGCTGTGCAGGAACCTCAACAAGACCTTCAGGACAATGCCACCACATTTCCTCAAGTCCAGGCACTCGAGAACCTGCAAGGCACAGGGCAGTGACAGGGAGCCGGCCAGCAGGAGCCCGGAGCCGCACAGAGCCGGGCCCAGGCAGCAGCAGCAGCAGCACAGGGCACGGGCACCGTCCCAGGCAGCTGTGGCTGTGAGAGGGCAGAGAGCTGGGAGGCAGGGCTGGCCTTGAGGCTCACCTCCACAAAGAATGCCAGGAAGGGCAGATCCCAGTATGGGTCCTGCCTGCTGAGCTGCCCGAGCAAGTGGAGTGCGATGCGAGAACACAAAGGGACCAAGGTACGGCGCATCTCCCTGGCAGGGGGAAAAAGGCACCAAGACCCTGAGGTGGAGAGCAAACCTTTCCCAGGTTTGCTGGGACTCACAGAGGTCTGGTCTTTCCCCAGCATCCCTGGAGGGCATGTGGGTGCTCTGGGAGGTGGCCCCTTCTGGGCACCCTCCTCTCCCAGCCTTTTCCAGTCTCCTTGGCTGTCCCTCAGTGACGAAGCTCTCTGGCCCATGACCACAGGGACTGAGTGGGGCACAGGGCACAAATGCCAGGGGCAATGGGGAGCAGGGAGTCTCACCTGGCCAGCAGACCCATGGCATAGTGCTGGGTGTGAGCACACAGCAGCGTGTCCCAGCCACACTTGCGCTCCATAGCTACCACCTCATTGTCACAGCACAGTCGCCACAGCAGAGCCTTCATTGCCTGCACTGCAAACCTGTGTGCAGAGCAAAGCCCAGGTCACACTGGGAGCACTGGCACTGGCCACAAGGGCATGGGAAGGCCAGGAGGACTGGGACCTGTTGGAATTGCTGGGAAGGCGGTGTTCCTCCTGGCATGCTCTCCAGAAGTTAGTAGCTTCCACTGGTGGCATCTGCTGTGTGGTGAGGACAACATGGAAGAGCAGAGCCAGAAACAGGCGGGAGGAATAAAGGGTCATGGCCTCGTGGCACTTGGGCACCTGGAGAATCACCCAGATCACCAGAGTTGCCTGCAAAAGAAGCAGCCCAAGACAGCGCTCAGTGCCGAGGTGTCCATGGGGCAGGGCCCAAGGGCAGATGCAGGAGGAGCAGCGGGCCTGGTGCCCCCTGAGCCTGCCCCTAGCCCAGGGTTCAGCCCAGTGCCTGAGGCATGGAGAGGACAGAGAGCTGCTAGCGAGGTGACTGAGGGCTAAGCAGAGGCCAAATCCAGAAACTCACAGCCAGGGCAAAAACGTCCCTGTTGTCCCCATCAGAGGTGCGTGTGCTGTGCAGAGGCCAATCTGCCATCACGCAGATTAGTGTTGGCAGCACTTTCTCCACTGCTGGTCCCGATGACCCTATGGTTCTCCACATCATTTGAGCAGCTCTGAGGGATCAGAGCTCTGTGTCAGGGGCATCTCAGTCCCAGTACCATGCCCTGTGCAGCTGTGGGGGCCCAGGTGACAGAGCCCCGGTGCCCTGAGGGGCAGGGAGGGAGCATTGGCAGCAGGCTCGGGAAACAGAGGGGCCCCAGGGTGCTGGACCTCTCTGCCTGTCTGGCAGAGCCCATAGCACAGGCTGTGCAGGGCCATGGGCCCCAAAGGCTGGTGAGCCCTGAGCTGTGCAGGCACGTGGGCCCTGTACCTGTCACACGTTGGGGCACAGCGCAGGAGGGTCAGCACCACGTCCGCAGGGTGTTTTTCAGCCAGCCTCACAATGTCACTTTGCAGCCTGGCATCCACAGTGCCATGGGACACCAGCCTCTGGTGGATGCTCCTTACAATGGCTGGCACCTGGAGGAGGCATGGGGAAGACTTGAAGCAATGACCAAGGCAGCAACTTGCCCAGCTTCCCCCAAGAAGGGCTTCCCTTCCGGTCACACTGTGCTGGACTCAAAGGTTGAGGCGGCCCAAGGACCATGGCTTGAGGGGACACACGATCCTGGCAGGCCTCCAGGCCTGGCCTTGGGCTGCTTACCTGCTGCTGAGGAGAAATAGCACTCTCCTTGAAAAAATCCTCAGTGGGAGCATGAATCCCAGTGGGAGCTGGCCTGGTGCTAGTGTTTGTGATGCCCTGAGTCATTCTGGTGTCAGCGTTCCTGATGGCCATGTTCCCAGTCATTGCCATGTGAACAGCCTTCACCATTTGATAATTCATTGCATGATTTCCTGAGTGTGCTGTCCATTCTGGGCCGGCATGAGGCTCTGCCTGGAACTGGGTCGGCCTGGAGTCAGGCTGGGCTGGGCCCTCAGCTGCTGAGGTGCCGGTCTCTCTGCGCTGAATGCGCAGGAACTTCCGTAACCTCTGCAGGAGAACAAAGGACACGGAAAGCAGGGACGTTGCATGGCGTGCTCCAAGCATGGTGCTGGGCTGAGCAGGGACAGCAGGCCCAGCCCAGGTGGGGGTGGCTGCAGGTACCTTCAGGGTTTGGCGGAAGCGGCCAGGGCCGGGTTCCTGCTCTTGTGTCTTGTCCAGGGCTGCATCTGGCAAAGAGCGAGCGCAGCCAGAGCTGAGGGGCTGTGGGAGAGGCCAGAGAACACAGCCCAGCCCTGCGCTCCCCAGGCTGGGAGAGCCCCGGGATGGCCCAGGGGATGGAGCACGGCCACTGGGGGGTGTCTGCCCCCTGTTCCATCCTGTCCATTGGTATGTCCCCAGGGGATGGGATGGGATGGGATGGGATGGGATGGGATGGGATGGGATGGGATGGGATGGGATGGGATGGGATGGGATGGGACAGGACGGGATGGGACCAAGCTGGCTGTAGCCATCAGCCCTGTGGCCCAGCTCTGCTACTCACCATCCTTCAGTGTCTGGATCTGTTCCAGATCTTCAGGCTGTTGTGCTTGGGTGGCTCCAGGGTCATTCTTTTTTTTCCCCCTGAACACTTTGAAAGGGCTGAGAAATCTGTCCGCCATTCCACCACCCAGCCTTGACGGCACCTTCTAGAAAGATGCCTCAGGATATCGCCAAGTCAACAACTGCAGTTGTGCCTTCGAGGCACCTGCGACAGGGAAGCCTCAGGAAGGCTGCAGGACAGGAAGTCCTGCACTTTGGTCTTTAGGGCTCCTGCCACAATGACAGGAGACTCCTCATTAACAATTTAGGTGACCAGATCCCACGGTCTGGACTTGATGGCACTGACACTGAATGGGAGATGCCTTGGAAAAGTTCTGAGTCACCAAGTCCCGCAGTCTGGGCTCGCAGTCAGCTGCAGTAACAACGCCTCGGAAAAGCTCTGGGTGGGACACGAACGAGTGCGCTGTGCGGGGGCTCCTCACAGCACTGCTCTGTCCCGTTGTGCCCCGTCACGTGCTCCGAGCATGCGGGCAAGCTTCTATTTCTCACATGTCACAAAGGGCCCTTGGACACTGGGTTCCGTTCCATGGCACGGTGACCGTGCTGCAGCGTGCCACCCAGGGCCCTTGCACACACTGCCGCCTGCCCTGGGGCCGCCCCCAGCCCAGCCAAAGTGGCCCAGGCTGGAAGGAATGCCTGGCCCCAGGTGTCTAAGGCAGCCCCACAGGAGCTTTAGGAAGGGCTCAGAGCATCAGCAAACGCTGCCCTGCTCTGCGGGCTCAGGGCAGCAGAAGGAGCCCCCAGGGCTGCCGACGCAGCCGCGCCGGGAAGGGCACGAGGCCTTCCAGGGAAGCTGGCACGGCCTCCTTGGGACACGTCCCGGCCCGTGGCCATCCTAAACCCACGGGTGTGACATGCACAAGGAACGTGTGGGCCCGGGCACGAATGCTGCTCTGAGCCCTGGGGCCCAGGC
Source organism: Agelaius phoeniceus (assembly GCF_051311805.1). Lineage (NCBI taxonomy): Eukaryota > Metazoa > Chordata > Aves > Passeriformes > Icteridae > Agelaius > Agelaius phoeniceus. Next base: position 8,334,785 of record NC_135271.1, read on the forward strand.
AGCGCTGACAGCAGCAGCTGTGGCAGAGTCCCCGCCCAAGCAGAGCTGCCACCCCTGAGCCCTGGCAGCGCTGGTGCCCGTCTCCTGCCCCAGAGACCTGTGCCCCGGGGGGCTTCTGTGCCACAGGGAGCCAAAGCCCACCTCCATTGGGGGCTGTGCTCCTTCCTGCAGGGGCTGATGGGCAGAGCACCTGGAGCAACTGCTGGCAACACTTGGTCTCTGTCAGATGATGTTGCTCCTTCCTGAAATGAATTATTGTCATGGAAAGGATTGGCAGTAGCACCACAACATCATCAGTTTCCGAGTTTCTCAAAAAAATCAGATTTCAATGGATCGCTGTTCTTTTCTGAGTCTCTTTCCTGCATTCTGGAAAAAAAGAAAAGTATCTCCCCAGCCTCTGATATTATAGGCTCCAGCTGCTGTGTGTCTGGCTGTGGCAGCTCATGTCCACACTAATCTGCATCCCTGCTGAGCATGGCCATGGACAGCCACTCATAGGGAAGTTCCCCAGTGAACATCATTGCAGACACATGGGGATGTGCAGTGGATAGGGATAACTGGGAGGAGAAGCTGTTCTGTGTGTCCGATTATGGTGCTGGTGCCCAAAAACTCGGCAAGAAAACAGCCCTCCATAGTGTAAGGCCTATGGAGAAGGTATTTGTTTATTCAGTGCTGGGAGTGAGGGGCATTGCTCCACCACAAACTCACTCATCCATCCTTTGAACAGTTCTAGCTTTTATACATGTTTTACTGCATGTGCACATTATACTTTCCCCACCTTCATATTGCAACACATTTTCTAATCCCATGATGATGCAAGCCCTTGTAGCACATGCACGGTTTCTGCACAAGGTGGTCATCAGCCTCTGGTGGTCATTTTGGATGAAGGCTCATAAGTCTTCCTCGTGCTTGAGCTCTCACGCCTGCTTCTTGTGCATGCTCTATAGGATTGTCTGCTCCAACAGCCAGTGGTCAGCTTTTGCAGGTAGCTTGTTCTGCTAAATTTGCTGATTTCCAAAAGGTGCTTCATTCACATACCCTGTTACAAAGTCGCTACTTCTTTCTGCACAGCTACAACTTTTTGTGTAGCTCAAGCATTATCTCATTGCCTAGGCATCAAGCCTGCCCTTTCTTTTATCCTTTGCAAATTCTTTGGCAACTATAGTCCTGTTGTGCTCTCAAAATATTTACCTGTTTCAGTCTTTATCTCATTTTGTTTTGCTTCCATTCGTGATATGTGTTGGCAGTTTGTTTACAATACCATATGAAACATTGGCTCATCATGCAGGTTCCTAAGAATGGTATTCCAGTTCCTAAAAATCCTACCAAAGGTTTGTAGGCCAGTTCAGATTAGGTAGCCAAGATGTCAGAGTTTCCCTCAAATATTTGCTCCAAGATGTAATGCCTTGGGTTAGTGCAGGGAGTACTTGTGCCTGTTGCCAAATGGCACAGATATCCATTGCTATTTGCCCTGATTGATTTATAGCAGTGCAACAACTGGCATTAATTAGAATACAAACTCCCCCCATTTGGCTGTTACCATATCTAACACCCTGCGGTTTTGAAAGACTACTTCTTTTGGTGAGTCTGTTTCTCTTTGTAGTCTTCCTGAGGCATCTGCTGTTGAATTAGCAATCAGTTCTATTTCGGCTGGGATGTCTGAAATTGCCTTTTCCAGTTGTGCAATTCCAAAATTTGGGAGCAACGCCCTCACAAAACTGTGGAAACTCTTGCTGTATCACACCACTGGGTTATTGGGTGTTCTTTTTGTGAGCCTGTTCTTCCACAGTCCTCGAATAATACCTGTCATTTCATGAGTTTGATTTATGCCTGTAACCAAGGGATAAGGGATCCCATGGTACATTGGCCAGTCCAGTTACCTGCTAGTTGTTTTAATGCTATTCCATTCCCACAAAGGCACCCAGATGCATCAGGAAGAAGGCAGTTGGTGGTAATTCTCACTGACTTGTTTCCCCTATGTCTATCAAAAAGACAGTTTTTCCATCATCACTCACTGGCTGGGTGCCACTGACCCACCCAGCTGTGTTAGCGGAAACGCTGCCGAGATTTGTTCCAGACCTGTTCAGCCCTGTGTGTCTGTGACTGACTCGTTGAGAGGCTGTAATGGAAAAGGGGCTTTCCCAAGAAGATCCTGCCTGTCTACATTGAGCACCAGCATTGTGGAAGCTGTGGGGGCTCAAATCTGACCAATTGCTTGATGGTAGCCCTGTTAAGGGAAGGTTCCATTGTTGCACCTCTCCGCAAAGCCTGCAATCCCTGAGTCCTGTATAATTAGCTAGGGTTCCTATTAGTGTTACACAGGTGTTAACATCAAAGGCACTGACAGTATAACCAATGAAAAAGACAGTGAAATACAATATGAATTTAATGGTTTAGGAGTGAATTTCAGTTTTAGTCCACGGTCCCCAACAGGTTTGGTTGTCCAGGGTTTAGTTGGTGATTTCTTGAATCAAGAAGATTGAAGGGGTGTAGTGAATCCAGGCAGGTCTTTCCTTTACTCAGATGGAAAAGGTAGTCAGGAGCACTTGGAAGAGTCCATCCCACTTTTCCTGCAGAGGATCACCTGTAAAATTCTTAACACACACCCAGCCACCCGGATCAATTGTATGCAATTTATGATCTGGCTGCTTAGATTGATTCTCAAACACAGTACTAAACTTCTGGTGCAATTGTTGGTTTATAGCCATTAAATAGTCATAGATATATTGACTACCATCTTGAGCCAAATTTTCATCATGAGTGACTTTTAATCCATAAGGTCTGCCATAAAGCATTTCAAATGGGCTTTTTCTTTAGACCTAGGTTTTATTGAGTCTGATGAAGGCAAGAGGTAGAGATTGATACCAATATAAATGCACTTCTTGCCAAATTTTAGCTGTTTGATCATATGATTCAGCCTTTCTACTTGACCTCTAGCTTGTGGTCTGCAGGGCGTGTGAAGCTGCCATTGGATTCCTAATGCTTTGCACACAGCTTGCACCATTTGAGATGGCACAGAAATGAGATCCTCTGTCAGAGGATATTTCTCCAGGTGCACCAAACCTAGCCATGACCTAATTCAGCAATACTTTTCTTATCAATTCTCTAGCTTTCTTTGTCCTACAAGGGAACGCTTCTGGCCACCCAGAGAAAGTATCAGGAAGTACCAGCAAACATTGCAAACCCCCCTTTCTTGGGAGTTCAGCAAAGTCTATCTGCCACAAGTCTCCAGGAAAAGCTCCTCTGCTCAAAACCCTTTGTTCTAGCCTGACTGTTGGATTTGGATTATTCCTCAAACAAGTCACACACTGTGATGGTCCTTCTTTAACAGTGTTCTGCAAGCCTGGGCCTGCAATTTGTACCTTTAGGTACTGGGTTCTGCTCCCCAGCCAGTCTTATCATGTTCAGATTCCACATACTGTCTCATTTACTTCTCTGGTATTATTACTTGACCTGTTTCTAATTGTCCCCAACCATTTTCTAAACGTTTTCCTTTACTTTCATTAATCCATTTATAATCAGAAGGTTGGTATTTTACAGGCTGCTTAGTTGATACTGCAGTAGATATTAGAGCTGCCACAAGTGGTTCATTTCTTTCAGCAGCAATTTGAGCTTCATAATCTGCAAATCTGTCACCTGCTTCCAGGGGGGTGTTACCTTTAGAGTGCCCTCAGCAATGTACAGTTGCCACTTGCAATGGGAGCTCCACCACCTCAGGGAGCCTGAGGATTTCAGCTGCATATTTCACCATCTTCTTTTGTGCAGTCAGGAGTCCTCTTTCCCTCCATATGGCTCCGTGGGCATGAACAATTCCATAGGCATGTTTGGAATCCATCCAAACACTAACTTCCCTTCCTTTTGCCACTTCTAATGCTAGAGGGAGGGCTATCAGCTCAGCCTCTTGTGCTGAGGTTCCTGCTGGAAATGGCTTTGACTCGATTACCTCTGAGACTGTGCTCACGGTGTAGCCCGCCATTCGCACTCCCTGTCTCCCAAAACTGCTGCCATCACAGCAGCAGTTCATGGCTGAACCAGTTCATGGCATCTGGGAGCAGCTGTTCCTTTGGATCTGGGCGGCTGGAGCACACAGCTTCCATGGGCTGTAGGCAGCCGTGTACCACAGCTTCAGCTTTGGACTTTCCTTGCAGAAAAGAGGCAGGGTTAACAACATTGGTCACTTGAATTCCAGTATCATCAGATTGAGCCAGGACTGCTTGGTAGTTTAGGAATCTCAAGGAAGACAGCCAATGGTTCCCTTTCTGATCTAAAACAGCTGACACCGTGTGTGACACTGAGACAGTCATCTTTTGTTCTAGTGTAAACTTCCTTGCTTCTTCAATGTTCATGATCACTGCTGCTACTGCCCTGAGGCAGGCGGGCCAGCCCTTTCTCACAGTATCCAGTTGCTTAGAAAAAAATGCCACTGCCCTTTTGTAAGGACCCAGGTGTTGTGCCAGAACCCCTAAAGCTATTCCGTCCTTCATGTGGGAAAAACCAAAAGGGCTTGCTCACGTCAGGCAGCCCCACAGCAGGGGCCCTCATGAGTTCACCCTTCAGATCTTCAAAGGCCCTGTTCAATTCGGGGATCCATATCACGGTATTTTTAGAGATTTTCACCAATTTGTATAAAGGTTTCATGATCAATCTGCAGCTGTATATGCACAGTTGGCACCAAGCTGTCATTCCAAGGAAAGCATGGAGTTATTTTACGGTTTGTGGTCGAGTGTCTGGCAAATTGCTCCTTCCAGGCAGTTCCCAAAGATCATTGTCCTCCGGAGACCCCATATCCAAGCTAGGTCACTTGTTGCTTGTTGTATTGTGTTCTTATATGTGTTAGTTGCATTAAGCTGTACTTTGGTTTGCTGCAGTTCCTCCCTGTTACAGTGGTTCTGCCCCCGTTGCCTCCTCCCTCCTTTTTAATGTCAATCTCGCTGCCTCCTTCCCTGGTTCCCTGAAAACTGCCTTGTCATCCCCTCAACCCCTCCCCTGTGTCCTGCCTGTCACTCCACAGCCCATCCCTTCTCTCCAGAAACTACTTCCAAGGGTGTCGAGTGATAGGCTCAGGCACCGGGGCCCCTCCCCTGGTTTACCCCCATTGGTTCCCCTACATGTCTGTTTCCCTGCTCCCCACACCCTCCTGGAATTCCATTGGCAGATGGGCCATCCCCTCCCCTGTTCACCTCCCCTTTATAACACCTTGCACAGCCCAGTTCTCTGTCTCCAGTTCTCTGGCTCCCCTGGGTTGCAGATCTCCTTGCAGCTCTGTAATAAAGCTGGACTTTGCCCCCAGCTGGAGTCCCCTCTCCTTCTCCTGCCAGCGTGGCTTCGGTGTCTCGTCCGCAGCAGGCGAAAGCCTCAGCCGCTCTCGCGGCCTCCCGAGGAGCGGGAGAGTGTCCCCGCCGCTCGCTGTGCCAGGGCAAGCCGGGGACTGCGAGCGCCCCCTCGGAGGGGCACAGCCACAGCTGCTGCTCCAGCTGGGCTTTCTGTGCAGATACTCGATAACCACTCAGTCCAGGAACATTCAAAAGGTTCACTGCCCGCTCAAAACATTCTTTAGTAGTGTCAGTAGCAATTAACAAACCACCTGCATGCTGTAGGAGTGTTCCTTCCCCAGGCCGTGATTGCCATAGCTCTAATTCTTCAGCCAACTGATTCCCAAAAACTGGGAATGTTTGTGAACCCTTGAGGTAGTCCTGCCCAGCTAAGTTGGTTTTTCCTGCCTGTGCTAGGGTTCTCCTATTCAAAAGCAAATATATTTTGACTTTCTTCCACAAGTGGCAGGCAGAAGAAAGCATCTTTCACATCTATCGCTGGAAACCAAATAAAATCATCTCAAAGCTTAGCTAGTAAGGTAGTCAGGCATAAATCATTAATTGCCTGTAAATCTGGCACTAGTTTCTAAGTTCCATTAGGTTTCTTTATTGCCAATCTAGGAGTATTAAATTTGGACTCCTATTCTTCCAATAATCCTAATGTCAGGAATTTAATGATTGTTGCCTGTATTCCTTTCCTATCTTCTAATCTTAAAGGCTATTGCTTTCTGACTGCTGGCCTAACTCTTGTCTGTAGCTCGATTTTTACAGGGTCTGCTCGTTTTGATTTTGCTGGCCTATCGGTATCCCCTACTCTTGGGTACACCTGATTCAACACTTGCTCTAAGGAGTTCTTATTGTTTGTTGGTCTTGTGTCAATTGTCAGTCCTAATGCTAAAACCAATTTGTCTTCAGGTACCTTAAATTTCATTTTTCTTTTTTTAAGCTGAACTGTCGCTTCGAAATTTTCCAGCAAATCCCTGCCTAGCGCAGATTTGGGTGAGTTTGGTAAATCAAGAAACTGATGTATTCCCATTTTCTTCTTGATTTTACATTTAAGCAGTTTCAGGAAGAATGCATTGTTCTGGCTGGCCAGTGGCTCCTCTTGCTTGAAGACAGTTTTCACTTTTGGGTATCAATGCTTGATTCAAGAGTGAAAATGTGTCTCCAGTATTTACTAAAAATTCAACTTCCTTATCATTCTTCAGCTGTATTTTAACCAGTGGGCCTGCTAGGGTAAGATCTGCCAGTCTTGGTCATTTCTTATCATCTAGAGTGGCTACAAGAGTTTTGTGTACTGTGTCTGCTAACTCTGGGCACTGGCATTTCCAGTGTCCTTTCTTACAATATGCACATTGATTTGGCCCCAGCTTGGCCTGTGGCTGGTTTGAACCTCCTCTGCCTCTGGTATTTTGGTCCCTGCCTCTGCTTCATCCACGCCCACGTCCTCTCCCTGGAGCTGATCCAGAGCTGCCACTGTGGCTGCAGGGAGTTCTTTTTCTTTTTCTCTGTCTTTATTATCATACACCTTCTATGCTTTTTCATTAATGCCTTTAAGTCTCTCTTTACAGGCTCTTTCAGCTTCTGAAGTTCCTGCCTGGCATCTGGGCTAGATTGCCCAAACATCAGGGAAAGGAGCTGCTGCTTTCCCATATCCGACCAGGGATCCAGGGCTGTGTGTTTCCGTGCAGCGGCTCAGAGCCTGTTCACAAAGTCAGTGGGTGACTCGTGCTGTCCCTGTGTAACATTATATATTACTGACCAATTTATTGCTTCTGGAATGGCATTTTTAATTCAAATTTGACTAGTTCCTGGTATCTGGCTACCATTGCACAGCTGCCTGCATCATTTGGGTCCCACTAAGGGTTTACAATAGGAAACAGCTGGTCCACTGTACCTTGTCAGGCTCCACTAGCAATTTGTCCCTGCACATGGGCTCTGGCTACCTTTATCACCAACTCTTTTGCTGGTTTTCTTAGCTCTGTCAGCATGAAATCGGTATCACCTCAGTCTGGGTCTCAATTCCTGACTATGAACTCAAATAGTTTTGCTACTTTGCTGGGGTTTTCTCTATAAATTTTAACTTTTTCCCGCCAAATCTTCAGGTCACTAGTAGAAAAGCAGAAGTTCACCCACATGGCTTCTCCTTGGGGACCCACTACTTGCCTTAATGGGTGACTAAAGGCAGAGTTTCCTTGGTTTTATTCCTTGTGTTGGTTGTCAATGGGGTCTCTGAAATTGTCCCCTCCCCAGGATTATTCATCTCATCCTCACTGCCATTTGGGTTTCATTCAGGGTGCGGAGTGGTTGGGTGAGGGGGAGTGTACCCAAGCTGGCCTGGGGTAACTCGGCTGTAACTCTTGGACACCTAGAACACAATCTTCTCATGCTTTTTAGCCAATTT